>NC_079300.1:19785444-20098610 GCF_023638135.1 Falco biarmicus | reverse complement strand
TCTAGCAATCTCTGCAAAGAAAAAGCTGTGCATGAACTCAAAGGCCATAGTAAGGCACGATCAGACTCTGATGTGGCTTCCCATTGTCATTTTTTCCTTCCAAGAACAAGACTGCTAAAGGCTATCCATGAACAGTGAATGGAAGTTGCACCTACTGCTGGATCCCCCTTCCCTCCCAGCTTCTCCTCAGGCAAACAGGAGCACATGGCTCCCAGACTATCATCTCACCAGACAATTTCCTTGCCTTGCCCACAGCTAATCCAGGTCAGCAGTTCCAGGACTCGAGGAGATGAAACAGGCCAGTCTCCCCTAAACAGCATCACACCTTCTGGCTTTAGGGTGAACAACTGCTGAGAGCAGGCAGACTGCGTCAGGCTGTCTGGAGACCCAGGCAGATACTGCTGCGCTAGTTACAGCCACACCACATTTGCAAGATTTTCTTTGCAGGCAAGAACTGTGAAAACAAAGGTCAGGTTGTATTTGGTATGAGAAGACTGAAGGACCAGAAGCACCTGCCTGAACCTCACAGCCATAGAGTAGAAACAGGCAGAAATACCATGCTGCAGAGCCACAGGTTGTGAGTGTACTTCCCCGAAACAGCCAGGCTGTCCTTGCAAAACTTGGCTTAATTTCAAATGTCGTAAAAATAAAAAGAATTCACGTTAGATGTAAATACACTAAGTTCCTTAAAGCAAGAACCAAAGCTGTAGCTTTCCACATACAGGTTAAATACAATGTGACCACAGTTGAGGCTGCAGGTACTTACCTAATGAGAATAATAACTAAGATTAAAAACGAAGGTGAAAAACCCACCAGACTAAACATTATTCGAACAGCCCACCTGCAGAGAAAGCATAATTGTCCCCGAGTAATAAAGCCACATCTATACTGGATTTTCAGAGCACAACTGTTACTGCAGCTCAAGTGCAGAAGGTGCCAAAGAAGTTAAAGATGCTTAAAGCAAAAGCACAGTGATCTGAGAACCCAGAGCTTATCTCCTACCCTTTGGAACAGTGTTTTCACTCTTTTCTGTCTATTATTCACCAATTCCTTGCTAAAACCTCATTTTTCTTGTGCTCTTCATTTTATGATGCCATTATTACCTGAGCAGATTTAGTGTAAAATATTATTCCATGTTGATATTATTCTGGGATCGAACCAACAGACAAGCACAGAGCAATGCTGTTTCAGACATTGGTCCCTCACCTGGGTTCCAGCTCAGGAAAGACCATCAGCTCAATTTGAATCAAGACTTCCTAGAACTAGAGTTTATGCTCACTTCTTTGTGAGGTCTGCTTCCCTGGAGGAATGCAATTCCCAGCTTCACCCAAGAACGCCATGAGTAGCAGTTCCATCAAGGGAACAAGCAACCGAGATCTCTCTCCGCTCAGCACCCAGCCCTAAATCATGCAGCCTGGGGCTTGGGATGAATTCCTATAGATTTCAGTAGGCATTTTTCCCAGTGAAGGCTATGACACACCGAAGCACAGCCACCGTGTTGGCCAGCATGCTGTTACAGTGCTGTTCATATAAAACTTCAGCACTGTGTAGTGTCAGCAGGAGAGAAGCGCCCGTAGTGAATATGCACGTTACAGGGTTCTTGCAAGAGCTCAGTGTGAAAGCAACCAGCGGGCCCCTTTGCCCTGAGCACCTTTGTTTAGGGTGTTAGTGCTGCCCAGCTCCCACACAGCACCCAGTGAGCGTCATGGGGCACCCAGCAGTGTCCCTCCTCTGCCTGACCAAGGGTGCGACACGCCACACATCACCGTGGTGCTGCCCGACAGAGTGCTTGATGTTAAGAGCCTCTATAAACTGCAAAATCATTGTTTATTATGCAAACACATCACTCAAAAACCATGAAATGCACAGGAGATACTGGGCATTTCCAAGAGGCCAGGAAGTATTCCTTGGGAGAGGGCTAACTCCCTCCCCATCCCCATCCTGCCTGTCCCCTTACAAAGCCAACAGCTAATGAGCCCATGTGCTGTCGTATCACCCAGCTGCAGACCAGCCGCTGGAACAACATTGCTCAAGACACCAGGATTCCAGTCTAGACTGGGTTTGTTAGTATTTTCCCATTCATTTCCTTAAATCCCACTCCAAGTTCAGCATGCACGAGACCCACAGTGTGCGCTACGTCTCACGGGTTACCCAGCTCCGCAGCCCTTACCCAACCGTGCTCACACCAGAGAGAGGGAAAATAGATGAGTAGGTAATTAATAAGCCTAACAACTGTATTTATCACCACCACCTAACGCCAACACCTTCTGTGGGCTTTGGAAGTCTCCCAAGTTTTTTCATCTTGTGAGAGACATATTCAAGATATAAAACCTCGCTTTATAACTTAAAAAGAAGGTGTCCCAGGACCAGGATGAAACCCCACGGTCTTCAGGTGCAGTTTACAGACCTAGCGCGATCCCCTTCCATTGCCTGACGTTGTGTACGTGACTCAGTCGCCGCTTGCCTCATCCTTCAACAGGTCACGCTAAATGGGAAGAGAAGTTGCTTCTCCCACCCGCCTCCATGCTATCCCAGAGCGCATCCTGAGAAGCTTCCAGCCAGGACCTGCAGGCGCAGCTTGTGGAAGGCCTTACCAGCGTTTAATGGAGCTCGGGCCAGGGCAAGGAGAAGCAGGCAAGCACACAAGAGCGTTTGCTGGGGAGCCTTCCTTGGAGCATGGGGGGCTGCACCCGTGCCCCAGCCGCTCGAGGCCATCCCTGGGGCTCCAGCTCACCGCCCCTGCCCTGGCCGGACCCCCGCCAGCCCCAGTGGGGACCCCCCAGTCCCCCCCGCCAGGCGTTGGGTCCCCTGTGCAGCAGTGTGCTCGGCCGCCTCGCCGGCATCATCACGGCTTCTGCTGCTGGAGCAGCCTGGTGCTGCGGACTCTGCTTTCTAGGTTAAAAGGCGTCCCTAGCGATACCTGCTCCTTGCTGGAAGTCATCCAGGATGCCACAAAGCTACCAGCACAGCTTACCATCTTCATACGTGACAAATACGAGTCACTGAAACCACATTTGGCAGGAGGTTCAACCACCTCTTTGCCCCGCCATCCCCACTGAGGACTGGGAACGCCTCCCTTGCTCTCCCCGGGGATGCACCTTCCTCCCTGTCCCACGGCTGACAGGCTGCCATGCCAGCGGGGCAGCCCCTCGTCACAAACACACCACTCAGCTGCCTGAACGCTTCTTTGCCAAGGGCACACAACACACTCGCTGCACCGCTGCAGCTTGAGCTCCAGCTTCTAACACATCAAACGTGGGCGCTTTGCCAGCACTGGAAGGACAAGGCACACAGAGAACCGCAGCAGTCCGCTCTTCGAGGAGGAGGAACAGAAGAGCAGTCTTTGAGGGTTCCTCAGCATCTGTTGTACCTGGAAAAAAAGCCAAGTTTTGAACTGCAGGAGAAAGAATAATCAAACATTATTGCTCTAAGGTCAAGCGTTACTTCTTTTCCTATCCATAAACTTCATGTTCATCTCGGCGATACTGCACGCACCGGCTCCCACAGCCTCACTCCCTACGAAAGTTCCAGTTTTGGAAAAGAAATGAAGGAACAAGCAAGCCCTTGACAGAAGTGATGCCGTTTTGCCAACACTACCCGTACTAATGCCAAGGCAGCAGCAGGGGAGACCGAGACCGCTGCACCCGCAAACCAAGCCGGGCTGCACCGATGTGGGTGGGTTTGGCGCACTGTTTATCACAGCTGTTTGTCAAAGGTGTGCCACTGTTTTCATTTAAACAGCAGCTTTACATTTTTACATGAACATTCATTTCTGCCATACCAGATACAGAGTTACAACATGGAGAAAGCCAGCTGAAAGGTCCAGAATATCCAATCCCATTTGTGGGCACACTCTGTGAATGCTTCCCAACGTACTGGAGGACAGAAAAGTGAATTATTCTCCTGTGAAGTATATATTCAACAGAAAGCTGGATAAAAGCTAGCTCTGCGTTTCACAAACCTTTCACCTGACACGTTTCAGGAGACAGAGGAGCCATCAAACTCACGCTTCAGACTGAGCACATTTAGCTTACTATCAAAGACACCAAAATGAGTGTTAACAGAAATTAGACACCAGTACTGACACAAACGCCTCTTACCAGCTCTGCACACTCCGGCAAGCCGAGCTCTAGACTGTCAAATCCTCGTGGTGAGCCCCAGGGTCTCGGAGGGACTGGGAGCAACGGTCAGAGCCCACCCTGCCTCCACCACCATCACGAGCAAAGCACAGATAAGGGGTTTTCAGCTGAGCTACAAAGGTTCTGACCCATTTTGGACATACAACTAAAGGCCACAAGTAGTTCCAATTTTTGCTACTTTTGACAAAACAAGAACCCCATCTCTGTGCAAGCACGTCCCCAAAACCATGCATCACAACAGGCTCTATTGCCGTATATATATGTATGTATGTGCCACCTATCAGGTACCGTACAATTTGTTTACAATACATGTGAATAAAAATACTTGTCATCCAGAATATTTAGTGCAGTTCTTCATTTTTACAGGTCCCCAAAAAAGTAAATGTTATGGCAGCTGCCAATTCTCAATGAGCAAAGGTAACAAGAACAGACACGACTACTTTGAGAGCTTCAGGGTCAGCGGGGCAAAGTTCCTCTTCAGGAAAGGGAGCGAGGAGACACTTCATTCAGGAGTAGCTTAGCATCCAAGACTCAGCCTGCCTTGCAGACATGCTTAACATTCATTTGTTCTGTAGCAAATGGGGAAATTGCGCGGATTAATTCTAGAAGACAGAGCAAATCAAAGTTGTAAAGGTAGCCAACATTGAAAAGAGCAAGAACTAAATCAGGGATACAAATGAGATTTCTTATGAATGGTAAATGTACTCTCAACCCTTTAAAAGAAACTGGTCTACAAGGAAAGTACATGCCCATGGTACCTCCAAATAGCTATGAAACTCAAACCCAACTTTTATTTGAAGAATTAAATTCCATGCTTATTATGCTGTTACTGCATTTAACTGCCCATCAATGCAAAGAAACGAAACTTAGTAATAACTACACTCATACACCTAACTACAAACTTACTGAGAAATTCTAACGAATTACAAAGATGTTTTAAGTGAAAATTAGAAAGGAAGCAAAAATGAAATTAGATAAGGCATAGCAGAATTCTACTATGGACTATAAAAGAAATCTCACTTAAGGTATGCAAACAACTTAAAAGCACAAGCAACAAACTCACCTTACTCAGAGTCCTAGTGATGTCTTGTTCTCTCTGACCAGACTTTTCACATTCTTCATCTTTAAATCCTCAGTATCATGACCTCACTGTCCAATGGTAAAGGATGTATTTCCAAAAGGTGGCTTCAGAAAAAGCCCCTTCCTGAATAATTAGTGTCTTCAAAATTCTATTAAATTTAAAATGGAAACTAATACTCTTAGCACATGTTACTGAAGAACACTCTTGCCCACACAGCTTGTAACAAAACCGCCCTTACACATGTAATTATACAGTCAGTCATGTAGCATTCAGGCTCAGCACTTCCAAAAGCCACCTGTGGCCGAAAGCTTCAGGCGACGCACAGCAAAAGTACCATCACAACGCTGAGGGCAAATTCCTCCTGTCACGGATAGCAGCACTAATATCTCTAAAAGCTTCACAAGGAAAAGGATGTGAACCCATTTCTCCCTGAAGAGCAATGGGAAAGCATTAACGTGCAATTATCACATTCATGCCACTAAGATACGCATAAAAGAAAATCTTTATACTGGTACACGGAGCAGAGTTAAATGTTGAGAAGTTTCTGATGACTTAACGACAATCCAAAACCCAGATGTCATCCAACCTGCATTTAGTATTGTTCTATGGCTAAACAATAAATGACATTTCTATCGAGGTTTTGTACATACTGTACAGAGACACACAGGTGTTTTAATAAGGGTGAGCAAATACATACTTGGAACGGCCAACAGCCCAGCTATTTTCTTTTGGGGCTAAATTCTTGATGAACAAAGGCAGAAACATCCCTCAGTAACCTCCCCTCTGATAACTTATAAAAGCTAATATATGTCTCTGTGTGTGCTGGGGGTGTGCCATAAAACTGAAGTAAAGCTTCTCAGAAAAAGCTTCAGACTAGTCATGCTAAAATATCACCCTAATTCCAGTGCCTCTCTGTAGGAGAAATACCCTACTACCGTGCAATTTACAGGATTTGTATCTTAACAGGCTGGAGAGGGGTGAAAGTGGGGACACATTATGAAAAATACTCTCCAAATCATTGCTACATTACACCATCACCACGTATTTGTTTAATAAAGCTAATTAAGAAATGCTCTGGCAGTATCTTAGTGCTCTACAACCAAGTTTTTCTTTGTTTCAACTCAAGATCTACACATTGGGAAGCCCATCCCAACTATATTTTTCAGCATCTATGGATGAAAATAATGTGAACCAAAACATAAAATAAAATACTGTTTTGAATTAAAACAGAAAAATAGCTACAGCAGAGAAAGCGTGTAATACGTGCATTGGAACATCAAAAATACTGTTTAATAAAAATTCTGCAGTACAATGCACACAATTTCTAACCATGAGAATAATGATGTCACTAAACTGCGATTTTTAAAGTATTTTTGCAGCACACTGACAAGAAGAAAAAAGTTCCAGGGTAAGAACTAAAAATTTCATTACAGCAACTGAATATTGCTTAGGTCAGCTGTGGCCAGCTGTCACAACTGTCCCCCCCTCCCACCTTCTCGTGCACCCCCTGATGCTCACTGGCAGAGTGGGCCGAGAGGCAGAAAAGGCCCTGACTGTAAGTGCTGCTCACTAGTAATTCAAACATCCCTCTGTTACCGATGCCGTTTTCAGCACAAATCCATAACGTAGCCCCCTACCAGCTACTATGAAGAAAATTCACTCTCCCAGCCAAAACCAGCACACATTTAAAATGCATTTTTAAAAACAAATAGTGCACACTGGTTTCACTTTAATCTCCTGAAATATGCACTTATGATGGGAAGCCCTGGGGCTACAGATCCATATATGATGTTTATTAACAAAATATAATCCCAGTATGTTTCCCCAGGGGACAGTATTTAGTTCCAAGAGATTGTCAACCCTGTACTCTAAAACACTTGAATTAGTTGTTTGTGTACACTAAATCCATTTATTTTAAATTTATTTTGTCTACATTTAGTGAAATAAAAACATCGCCCTGTACAATCCACTATCAGCAGTGAGTACAACAGCAAAAATTATTATACAGTTTATACACACTAAAATCTTCTCCTTTTTTCTATAAAGAAACCAGAACAAACCTAATCAATATAGAGTTTAATTTAGAAGAACTCAAATTACAGAAGGGAAAGCCAAAATTATTACGGTCTTTTCTGAGCCCCCAGAAGTTCCTAAATCATGTTGTTGGAACAGTGAGTGCAGGTGGAAGAGTGAAACATGCTCAAGTTGTCTTCTTGGGTCTTCAAAAGATTACCAAATATTTAAATTAAACATGGCTAGTTAAAGAAACATTTGAAGCAGAGCAATATAACTGGGAATTTTGCCTTACCAGTTGTGGTTTCTTTTAAACCCAACTTATACAATGCGCGAAGTGCTAAGCAACACTACAGAAACACATTTACATCAACACTGAAGATCTGGGGATATGAAATTCCAACAATTTTATTTTTTTAAATGAGCTGTATTTTCTAAATTTGATTTTATTTTTCTGTTTTCATACAGTATTGAAAACAAACGCGGCACATTCACATTTTCCCGAAGTATTGTAAGGATGATCTCTACAGGGATAACGTTGAAAAGCCTGAAGCTCAATCAATTGATGTTGAAAACTCTCAAAAGGAGTAAAAGGCTTGATCTGAATGGTCTAGAACATGTACTGTAATTTAATAGAAGAGATGGTCGTCTTTAATATTAATGATTTAAAAGAACTTCCCAGTTCATGCGAAGAGTATAGTCCAAGAATAAATCAAATTTTCTGAACGCATTTTATGCTACGTAAGTGTATACTTTGCGATCCTCAGGTGTTCGTGCCAAATATTCTCTCTCAATAAGTCCTTCAATACGTTTTTTAATAACAACTGGACTTGGTAAGAATCGGGCCTTCAGCTGCTGAGTGACCTAAAACATAAGATCGAAACCAATTAATATAAGACCACAAGGCAAGTAAGATCATTAAGTAGCCTAACCAAACCAAATAGTCAGAAAAAACATATTTAGACAGGGTTGGCTACAACCATGAAGCATAAGAAGCAGTCTGCAAACTGCTGACAGTTGTTAGCCCCTGATGAGTTGATTGCTCATCCCTGGGTACGATTCCAAGTACTGACCTCCGCAGAGGCATGGTCCCAACCTGAGAATGCTCTCAACTGCAGAGCCCTAAGGGGGTTCAAAAGTGGACAATGGGAACTATCCCTGAAGCTGTCAGAACTTAGGAGTTAAGAGCAGCCAAGAGCTCAAACTGCTCAAACCTGGACGCAACAGTCAGTAACAAGATCAAATCAGAAAATAATTAATGTTAAATACAATGGTTTTTGTTGCCAACTTATTTCAAGGAATTTGGTAACATCATAATAGCACTAAAAGGAGGAATGAAAATTAGATACACCCAACGGTACAGCCTAAACTGATGGGTAAGGATTTAGATGTCTTCACATACACAGGGAGAAAGAACAAAAGGGTGGATTTAATACAGCATCTCTCAAAAGCCTTTCAGAATCACATTAGTGAGAGCTGTGTAACTTTCATGAATTAACAGGAAAAGCAAGAAAAATTCCCCAGCCCGTATCATATGAGTAAATATACCTCTGCTACTAGCACATTGTGTTGCATCTTCTTTCTAGATTTCATTATCCGAACTATAGCAGCTTCTATCTCATGTTTTCTGTCATCATCTACTTTCTGCCTTGTTTCTTTCCTTTCTGGATCAGATTCTCCTTGTTTGGCAGCAACTTAAAGAAAAGAAGCAGAATGTAAAGCATGTTAGCAAAAATAAAATTAATTTCATTGTGTGTTAGCTTCACTACTTATTTCATCTAGACATCAAGTTCTATTTTCCTGAGTTTTGACATTCTCAAACTTGATTTTTTTAATGAAAAGCCACCAGAACATATTAACACCTTCTGGCATATTTTGATAGCAACTGACAAGGTAACAATCTGTTACTTAATTATTGCTATGTTAAAATCTGAACAGTATGCAAATCTGCTTACTGGCACCACTAACCCCCCCGCTTCCATTAAATATTTTTCCCTTTAATATAACAAATAATCTATTAATTAAAACAGAAAAAGGATTGAAAGTGTACTTCAGAAACTAGTTACATACTTTGGAAGTTCATCAGTCGGAAGAAACAGTCCAACTTTATCCTCTTCAACTCATTACATTCTTTGTATTCTGCTCTCCTATTTATGTTTTATTTCTGCCCTTATTCTAGCTTTTCTTACCCTTTCACCCAAGAGCTGTCATAATCAAGCCCTCCCCCCACACCACTACACCACTTTGCCCCCTACCCTTCTTCACTCAAAACCCCCAAGTATTTATCACTTTTAAAGAGATACAGAAAAATAAAACCACAAGTATCAAATCTGCTCTGAAACCGTGCCAAGCCCCCAGTCATATTCCCCATTCACAGACATTTGCGGAGTGGAAATGAAAACGCAGAATTCCACTAAACCTCGAATAGATGTCACAGAATTTACTTTTGATTATGCCAGGGAAGTGCCTTGGGTCCTGATGAGAGGTTTCTTGACATCCTCATTTGGCTGCTGCGCCCCTGCTCACCAGAAAAATTCTGCAGACATGGCAAATTGTTGCCATCACAGCGCTCTGCGTGCGCCTGAGGAGAGCCCAGCTATCACTCACGCAGAGGGACACACGCAACGTAATGTAATTAGTAGGTACTAACGGGTTTTACATGCTTACATCCCTGAACAGAGTGATGCACAGAACTTATATCACGTGTGACAAACAGCACGTGAATCACCTATGTTGCACTTAAAACACTGCCAGTGCTGCTGTATATTTTATGTACTGATATCTGCAAAGTCAGAGAATATTTTAGATGTACTAAAACTCAGAACTAATTTTCCAGCGCTCTATAAGGTATATCCACAGCAATGCTACAACTCAGAAATTGTTTCCAGAGAGTTTTCCAGACAAAAAGGTATCAACATTACTTATGCACAAGACAAACCAGCATTTCTATGAGCTAATGAAGTTGTATCGTACCAATCCGTTTTTCTTATTTGTTAAGCCCAAATACATTATAGCTACCTGGCACTTGCAAATTACTTTTGTATGGGCTAAAAACATCACTCAGTTTCACAGCAGTGCAACAACTCATGAGGCAATGTTTCTATTTCTAAATCGATCAGTAGCATGTTTTTAATTTTACTGAGTTTTATTTCTCTTTCAACATTTCCTTTTAAGAGATAATTACAAATTTTGTAAAGTAAAAGGCTTAACTATGACTTCCACGCTTTTCTCAGTATTTAAATTTTCATTTTGATGCAACTGATCATCAACAAAAAAATACTATTTTCTTTTGTTCACATGTCTAGACATCAATCTTGCAAAAGATAATTTGACATTTTAAGGCAGTTTTAGGACTACAACACAGTAGAATATAAAGCTCACTTACCCGTCTGAATCTTGACTCTGTGTAGTTTAGATGTGAACTGATCATTCACTGTAAATATATGACCATTTTCTATTTCTTTTGATTTAGGCTCTTTTGTGAGAACACGTTGTGTTGGTTTGCCACATGCAAGGGACTGTAGGGCTCTAACCAGTTCTCTTTCGGGGATATCTGTTTCTTGTTGAATTTCCTAAAGAAAGATATCTTAGTTAGTTTATGGCTACAGCAGATGCACCATGTTTTGCAAACAGCAGCACTGACTGCTTAAATGTACACCTTCAAGTGTGCAAAATACTACTGCTATGACAGCAGCTGTGGGGCTTGAAAGGTTAGATTTAATTCAGTAGCACAGTCTCAATACATAATATGCAAAATGATCCACCTGGGTCAATGCACAGGCAGTAAATTCCGTCACGTAAACAGTCATCCTGAGTTGAAAATAGAAGAATGAATAACCAGCTGCTTCATGTCACTGTCATTTTTGAGAAGGCTGAAAGGATTTGTTCACTGCTTCCAACGTTTGCCGAACAGAGTGAAAACAAACCTTTTAAGTAATTCAGTGATGGAAAACATCCATGCTGTTCATGAGCATTTCTGACAAACTGTGTAAACGTTTTTACATTCAGGAGCACTGTTAAAAATAAAATCTTTACAAACGGAAGCAAACAAGGCCACTGTAAGAGAGAGATGCTCTTGATGAATTACATCTCCTTTCTGAATAACCTGAAACAATTTATTTACAGCCCAGATGCCCTTGGCTAGGACTTCTCCAGGTGAAATAAAACCCCAAATATCATAGTGCATCAAATGGTACGAACTTTGAAGAAGAATGTTTGTAAAAACATGCACATAACTTGTTGCATCTCTGTCGGTATACTTAGGAGTTCAGCTGCAAGCTGTATGTTAGGTAAGTCACTAGTGATCATGAGTTAGTAATCAGATTATACTAGATGTAGAATGATGTCTTAACATGCTCTAGGAGCAGGCCAACTACTACTGCTTCCTCTAACTTAACTTGTTTACTGAGCTCCCATTCATTAGAAGTTCATTTTAGCCTTATCTCTATTCTCTTCCTTTTTCTACTTTGAGGAAACTGCAGACATCTCCGATTTCACATTCCTGTTCAGACTCGAGGGACCTCTAGCAGCTGAAGATCAAACTACTAAATAGAAAAAATAAACCTCACAGACACACAACTGTCCACAAGAGCTGTCACTTTCTCGGCCTCTCCACTTTCAGTTCCAAGGCCAGTGTCCAGCTCTTACACTGCCCCCATAAATTCCTAGTTCTCATGGCACACAAGTCATACCAACGACCTTCAGGCTAAAAACAGCACTAACAACTCCCAGTGATCAAAATGCTACAATCTGTAAAGAACTGTAAAGAACTTGTTAAAAGTTCTTTGAACTGTGACCAGAAAAATCAAACGTCAGAGTACAACCAGGTTCTATTAAATTATGTTACTTCTTGGGTGTGCTCAAGTTTTTTAAAAATCAATGCAGAAAAATAAATGCCACTCTTCTGTGGTCATCCACCACTGACAACACGCAATAAAAATAATTTGGATGTACTGGCCTCTACTTGGACTCTGCAATTAATTACAGCGCATCTCATATACAATATCTCACTAAGTCTCTGTGACACCAAGGCGGAATATGCCTCACTTTTCAACTACAGACCCAATATCACATGTACAACGTTGACTTTATGTGAAAATGTGATTTTGGTACAAGTTCTAATTCATTTGAATGAGGTAAATAAAAAAAAAAATCAGTAAGTCTAAAATTTAAAAATATCAGAATTTTTGATACATACTGCTTATGGATGATCGGGAACTAATAAAGCATTTTTTATCTAAGAGTATCCTTAGCATAATGCATTCAGAAATATTCATACTATTTCAAGTGATGTGCATCCATGTATTTTAACTATTTGCTAGTATCAAAATGCTTCTTTCCAAGTAGCTCACAGAAAAGTTACTATTTCTTCATTTGTTACTTTAGTTAAGTTTTCACCTTCACACTGTTTTATTCTCCTAGATCCAGCACAAAGTAATATTAAAAAAAAAAACAAAACCCACAACCCCAAAACACTATAATCCTCCACGTGGTCACAACAAACAGTCTTACTGAAGTGGACTGATCAGCATAAATTTAAACAAACCAAAGGAAGGTGACACTTAGATTACAGGACTTAGGTAAATGTAAAGCCTCAAGGTTACAAACCAAACCCAGCTTATTACTGATGTAATGCCTGTGACATGCAGGCTCTCAAACTCTGATTTTTTTTATCAACACCTAAAATTAATCTTTTCAAATCTAAATTACTTCTACAAGGAAACAGATATACTATGCTTTTGATGAAAGTGAAACAAAGATCTAAAATGGAATTTGACTTTTTTGATGCTACTCATCCTTACACTAATTACTAGGTATTTCTGTGTTTATTTTACTTCATTCTGTAGCATTCTAACTCAGCCACCAATCTATGTGAACCACTTAGGTTTCAGAATTTCTAAGTTAGCTTTACAGCAAGAACCACAGGAAGAACTGCACTGCAATATGCTGCCTCAGAGGCAGGCAAAAACTTCAAGTTGGATAAAAAAAGTGTAGCTGTGAATGTAAACGGGGATAACAGATGTTCCTGTGCTCTCTTTCCTTCAGTCTGTAGCATATAATTTTTCAAAATACATCAAATATCTATGTAAAAATATAACAGTGAAAAACGCACACATTTCTTCCCCACCACCAAAATGTCTTATTTTAAAGACCACACCAGAGTTGTGCACAAGAGCAGTACTGATTACACAACCTTAGTTCTAAAAATATTGCCAAGTGAGCTCTATCTGGAGGCTATAAAAGAGAAGATTCTAGGTATGGAACTGCTCTGTCTGGTTCTACACCAGAAAAAAAGTTTATTAAAAGGAAAATGAGAAGAAATTTACAAGGAAAAGCATTATGACATTTTGTTGAAATGACAAAAAAGGGAAGCATTTGTATTTCTATTTACAGATTTCAACATGTCTATCTTCCAAAGCTGAGATCAGCAAAAGAGAAGAAAACAGTTAAGCCAGTTTTAAATTCTAATCTCTCATTTTTGTGGAATTATTCAACAACTTTATTTCTATCACAGTTGCATATGTATTTCTCATTTGTTAAACCTAAAGAAAGAAGCAAAAACGTGCCCCTTATTTTCCATGTTATCATTAAAAAATTGTGCATTTCACCTTTTTAAACACCGAGATGTACTGTAAACTAACAGAAAAATATTTGGAGTATTAGATGAGACTTGATTCGAAGAAATTGAATTCTTCGAAAAAATTAGCATTGTTTGAAGGCTTGTATGAAGATCCTTCCTCTTAAATTCAAGTAGCACTAACCTAGACCCATATGGCCACCAGTTCTTTTTGCATATATAAATGTTGCTGTACAGGGAGGGATACAGTAAATTCGTAATGTTTTTGTGAAGGAATTTTGCTATACCAATAATCCTTTAAGTTTCTGTAGCATCTTATGCATAATTTTTGCATCATTATTATCACATTTTTCTCTCAATCACATGGCTTAATGGCTATTACGATTATTGTGTAGATCTTGTCAAGTTTGCAATTAATAATCACACTGAATGCAAAACAAAACAGCAACATCTGTTCAACTCTGAAGCGACTTCCAGTTAATCTGTTCAGCTGTGAACCTGCAGAAACACTTGTATATCAGACAGTTTTATGCTTACACAAGCACACACCACAAGTCATCTCTCACGTTATGTTGCAGTAAAAGCACTGATTTGATATGACAGAGAAATAACAGTTGCCCAGTACTCAGCAATTAATCATGTATTCAATAACCAAAGAATAAAGATAAAATTCATTCTACTCTTAAGTTTTCATAAGCTTTCCTGGCTGGAGTTAAAGACAACTCCCAGACACTTCACCAAAGAAACCAAACAAAACAAATATGCCTTCTTAATGTTTTAGTTACAATGGGACACAGAGTAAAAGAACTCCCAAACCAGAATTGAACAAAACACAACCTAGAAGCACACGGACATTGCTCTATCATCTGGTCTTAGTAATATAAACTGTAACTTAAAGCATATATTAAAAAATGTATTTTTCACTGCTCTACCAAGTATTATTTATTCATATACAGGTAAGGCTCTACTACTTATAAAGCCTACATTTTTGTGGAATAAGGTAGCCACCAGCCCGGCATCAACTTCCAAGAAAAAATAAGCTGTTAAGTCATGTCCATCTGTCACCCCCCCAGTATTCTGCAGAGAAAGTACTCAAAGCTGTAATGCTCCTGTAACAAATTTCACAACACACAGGACTTTGTGCTCTAAAATAATCTTTTTTTGAGCTATGAGTATTTTACTAAGAGCCTCTTATCAAACGCTGCCTTTCTTAATCCCAACTGAGACCGTTTCAACGCAACATTCTTCATTAACAGGTCAGAAGTATGCCAAATAAGCTGAAAACAAAATCCAAACAAAAAGGCAAAATGATTACTATGCATAGCACAGTCAAAAGTAGCTGAAAAAAACCTGGAAATCCACTCCATTTCAAACTGCACCCATAGCGCTTTTCAAGGCTGCCAATGCTCTCTCAAACAGAAGACAATGCCAAACCCAAGAATATTAATTGACATTAACAATACAATCCTCAAACCTCACACTACAGGATCCTCCTCCACTACTCCTAAAGCCTTCATCATCGTCTATCAGCTGACCACTTGAACCTTTCCTAGCAATACCCTTCTAGTCTCCTTGTTAAGAATCTATCTGGGCATTCTTCATTGTCCTTTCTGGCTGACCCACTCAAGAGAAAGGATGACAGTTCCTGGATTCATCCCACAGCTCACTCCAGCCTGCCAATTTAAGCACTTGAGTGTTTAAGAGGCCAGGAAACAAACCCTTCTCCATCCTTTGGCCTCTAAATCCTGTTTTTCAAAGATCAAATGAGCAAATGGAGCCACCTGCTGCATTCCAACTTCAGCTTTTCTATAGCTGTATGGCCTAGGAATAAATCACACAACTCTTCTGTGTTTTTGAAAACTTCTGTTCCCAAATAATTTCCTCACTTAGGATTGCTTCCCAGGCGCACTGCTAATGATCTGCTTCCTGTATTTACTGGCCTGATCCCCATTCAAATAGAATGAGAGGCACTTGATCTTCAAAGATCTGTTCAAGAGAAAAGAGCGTGCCTAGAACAGTTATTTACGTTCAAGTGAGAAAACCACAACACTTACCTCAAATGTATATTTTTCTCTGTTGTTAAAGAGCATTAATATCGTCATCTGGAAAGTGGAGACTTGCAATATGTGCTTCCGTGTATTTGAGCCAGTTACTTGGGCACCTCCTACGCCAACCTCTGAGCCATCTTCCTATTTTAAAATTCCAAAACTACTATTAGATTATTCTCCACTGCAAAATATTTTACCTCAGTAAGACAAAGGCTATATGGCGAAATATTTATCTAGGAGACCTGTCTACACAAGGGACAGACTAGTATATGCCTGGTGGCATCAACAGAATGTCTCTCCAGTAGTTGTCCTGGCATCACAGGGTGCCCGAGGCTGGCACCTCTGTAGGTCCCACCTTTGCGTGAGTCACTACTCAAGGCCAGGCCATCTAGAGCAAGATGCTTAGATGTGTCCAGTCAAATACTGAGCATCTCCAAAGACAGAGACTCTACCACCTCTCTGGCTGGCCCCTGTTCCACTGCTTGCCCACCCTCCAGTTTTCTCATTCTTACCTTTAAAATTATCAAAATATTTACCCTACAGTAATACAATTTGAACATCCCCACAAATGCACATTATTAATACTTTGTTGTAAGAATTTTGTTTTCCTTTTGCATTGTCATACATTCCTAAACATCACACCATTACTACTTCCAGTTTAGCATTTTAAAACTGGTCTAAATCACCATCAAATTATTTTCTTATAGACATAAACACTAAACATTGTACTTCTAAACTCCTCTAAGATTCTCATGTTTGAAAAAATGTTGTTCACATTGCTAGCACTGTGCAGATGAAGAGCAGGCTGAACTTGGCTTAACAGCACTTTCACATTAACAAACTCTAAAGAGAAACAAGTTTAATTTCACTTTTGACTGATTCACAGTCAAAACCCCCACAAACACTCAAACCATTGAGGTTCCTTTAAGATCAAAATTGCTATTTCTCTGCGAGGTTAACAAAGAACGATACTGATTGATGCATCCAAATTAGATTTACTGGGGGGAAAAACAGTGAAAACAAAACAGCTACAAAGGAAGAATCAGACTACAAAGCCAAGGGAAGGCATATTTCTTCTATTATCAATGGGTAAGCTTTTATTTTACACAATTCTAAAGTTATTACAAATATGTATTTGCTTACATTTTAAAAAAAAAGACAATATTTTCATAATCTTGACACCTTACCTTTTTAACGGGCCCATAGAAAGTGGCATTGAGATCTGCAGAACCCATATGATGCTGGAGTGTCAGCTGTCGCCCACTATGTTTGGCTAAATAAAATCTGTAATATATAAAATTTTCAATTCAATTATATATTTCACACTGTGTATCTAACAGGAAATTGCTTTAAACAGTTACATAGACTTCTCATAGCCATTACGGACACTCTTGAGACATTTCTAACTTCTGCTTTTTCAAAACAGTAACTCTTGTTAGAGTTAGAGCTTAAAAGCTCCAACCTCAAGCCTCATAATGCGATCACTGCATTCTCTTATTTTCACATGAACCGAAGAAGAGCGGTATGCTAGCCTGTCTTTAATGGTAAAATGTATCTGTAAGTTAAGTTCAGACGGTTTCTTCTTAAAACCTCTACCTAAAAATCTGTTTTAATACGTACCTTCTAAATATTTCAAAAGCATGTCGGGGAGCCGGAGGGATGTTGCACTTTGGTGTGGCTGACTGAGTAGGCCAGTAACCTGTTGTGAGGACCCGCACTGTAAGATCAACACCACCTAATGAGACCTAAGAACAATTGGAAGAAAACAGCCGCTATTTTAAAACAGGATGATGTTTCACCATTTTTCTTATCAGTGTAGAATGTGTAGAATTTTCACAGACTAAGAAAAAATTTAGACATATCTATAAACTTTTTTACAAAGCCAGACAAATGAGTTCATTATCAGAGTAGATGGTACAGCAAAAATTCTCCACATCATTCCCCTCCAGCATTTAAGATCGTACAGAGTTTAATAAAATACATCCTTAACCAAGAATGAAATGTTCATGATCATAAACAGAACTCACAATACATATAACAACTCTTTCTAATCAGGCTTTTGACAACATCTAGCAAAGCCAGGTTGCTAAATGCATCAGTTTCAAAACAACTGTTTATAAATTTACCTTCTGGAAGCAGAGAGTAAATACTAAATATACAACGTTAAACCATAGGGAACTTTTTCTGCAGTTTACCTCTGGACAGCAATGTAAACAGTCACTTGTACATGCACAATCTAGCTACTTTCCCTGAAGACTGACATTACTATATATATTCAGCACCAGTTAGGAAACATTCTGCAACTGAAATGCTAATATATAGACATTTGGTAAACATTACATCAGCGAGGCATAATCCCCACGAGGTATCTCAACTAAGCTGAATATTATTAAACTTAAAACTGACTACTTTCAGCTCTACGGGTTGTAACTAATACCTTCAAAGAACACATGGAAATAAGAGTACGTTATATTTTAGAGGATCAAAAACTGTCATATGAACTCAGAAACTTTCCTTATTAAATAGCAGAGTAGCATTTCCATGCGCTATGGAAGAGTTTTTGTATTGTGCGTGTTGAATGCCTGTGTGCATTAACAAACTTGTGCCTAGCAAAATTCTGAAAAACCTAGGCAGCCCAGTAACAGACTATTCACACAGAAATCACTCTGAATTTCATTAAGGTTTAAGAGGAACAATTTGCCAAAGTGTGTAACGACCAATATAAAGCTTGCTCTGTAGCCAACATTACTGCTGTGCTTCTAATTTCATACCACCAGTGTCATAAGGTTTACAAGAGAAATTCAAACAGCCATTTCGACACAGAAAACTAGTTGATCTGTGTATCACCTAAAAACCCAAAAGCTTCAACAGTCTTCTCCCTCTAGCCAAAGTATAGGGAAAGGTCATCAATGCAGACTGAAAGATACAGAAAGTATCTTTATCTGGAACTGAAACATCTTAGTTGACATGGCAACCACTTCCTAATTTTTTGAGTGTTTTAGCCAGAGCAGAACACAGCACTGAGAATGCCTCACACCACACATACACAGTGCGGAGCAGTTTGTGACTTGAAGAAGTTTTGGAACAACTTTATTTTACAAGATGTCTTTTCAGTGTAAAAACGGTATGAACTAATGGAAAGTCCCTTGAAGTGATCTAATCTTTACAAAACTCCAAACTGAAGTTTCAGGATCACAGTTGTAGAAATTACTCATTATCTATTAGCCTGGACTTTCATTAGTGTTGAGCTTTCCACTCACTGATAGCAAACCATCCTTGGCACTACTTGTATCTTTGGCTATAGGATCAAGCAGGCAACTTTGCAGGTAGGATTATTTAGAGAAGAGCAGATGCCCAACTCACCTAGAAGGTACCATACATATTCAAGGTACACACAAGGCTTAAAAAGGAGTAGAATGGACTATTTCATATAAAACACAACATCACCAGCAAGTTAACAGTAACACAAACCTGCCAAAATCTTCTGGTTTGTATTTCCCCTCAAATACTATTGACACTAATAGAAATATAATCACTTCTATCATAAATAAGTACTCCAGAAATTTCATTAAAAGGCCATGATCAGGCTGCCCAAAAGGCAATCATCAGGTGAACTGCTGGTCCCTTGCCAAGAATAAGATGAAGTTTAAAATAATGCCTAGCAGAGTATCTGTTAACATTTTAAATTCATTTTATTAGCTGTACATAGCTAAGAAGAAGATAAGAGACATCATTTATTAACTCACTCAATATAAAACTGTCACATACAGTACATTAATCATTAACACACACACACCATATAGAAGTCCCACATGCTACCTAAAAAATGGCAGTGCTCTAGCAAATTTTTCTTGAAATTAGTATTTCAGGCATTCTAGAAGGAAAACATTATAAAGAAAAAAAGCAGTAGTAAAGCTGCCTGTCCACAAACACCTTTGTAACTGTCCATATCCTCTACAACCTTTTCTGAAACCACTTTGAGGAGATCCCATTCCTTCTCTCAAGATGACTCACAGTATGCTGATGAGAAAGATTTCAGCCGACTGCTTCAAGACAGCAAAGATTTCAGATCACCCTGTGTAACCAGGGACACTGGACAGAGTACATCCATGAACATATTTCTGGCATTCAGATTCCTGAAACTGCTTCAAACACGCTTGATATACAGACTTACTTACCGGCAGACACAGAATTACTTAGCTGTTTATTATTTATTATTAAGCGCTATTGAGTATCAATATAGAAAAAAGCGTTCAGAGCAAACTAATACCTCAAAATTGAAGCAATCTCTCCGTTATGCAGGATTCCAGACACCCACTTTTTACACCAAGGTGTCACACTTCCCGACTGAACAACTAAGTCCATATTTGGCGCTTTTGAATAAAATGGCAGTTCTGGTTTTATCAAGGTATTAATTGTGTCAGGAAAGTTAAACGTGAGGTGATAAGTTTTTCCAATCCCTGCAGCACGGAATACTTTCTACTTGCTGTTATTGTAAAATATGGGTTGCAACGAAGACTACTTTTAAAGAATGAGAAACTTTGCTGGTAACATGGCATTTTGGAAACCCACATGAGCTTGGGCAGCTGGCCCTGGGGGCGGCCGGCACAGCTGGGTGGGCACAGCTGGCCCCAGGGGGCGGCCGGCACAGCTGGGTGGGCACAGCTGGCCCCAGGGGGCGGCCGGCACAGCTGGGTGGGCACAGCTCGCCCCCTGCCGGCCACAAGCAGTAAAGGCCGCCGAGCTGGGCGCCCGCTGCAGGGCCCGCTCAGAGCAACGCAGGGACAAGAGGAGCTGAAACAGGATTTTATGGAAGTAAATCGGCACCACTCAAGCTGTCGATCAAGCTTCGAACTGACTTCTGTATTTCGGGAAATACTATCAATGTATGATAAGAAACACAGCAGAAGAAATACAATTCGAGCATGCCAACAAAATCCTTCATTCCATGTGCAGATTCCAAAGAGCTTTAAACCCACAAGCCATGATAAAGGTCTAGGGTTTGTGCTGAAGTAAAAGGACAAGCACACAGAACCCCATGCTCTTACCCCGGTTGCCTGAAGATGTTGCCTGAACTCATCCATCGTCGTGTTTGAGATGCTCATGTCCCTGAACATTCCTTCCAGTTTAGACGTGAACTGACATCCACATTCAGTCTGAAAATACACAAAATAACTTGTTGTGCCAGCACTATGAAAACAGAGCTTCTGGTATGTGAACTGCAAAACTAAGAGTTAGTTTATAAATCTCAAAAATTCTATTACTGTACATTTGGTTACTGGGACTCCCATTTGCATTACCTTCAAAACTTAGCATTTGTATTCCATATAAGGATCTAACCCTAAGCACATCCAAACCTGTTTTCCTTCTCTTTTCTCCATCACTGTATTTTTTATATCTTTTTAGCTTCCTATCTCATCTTAAAAAAAAAAGTCTGTGAAAGCTTATCAAGCCAATGTATTTCACCTGCTTTTTCTTTTAGCATGATACTGTAAAGACAGATAATCTTTATTTGTATCAGAAAAAAACCCCGTCATCCTAAAGTGTGTAATTTTAATGGCTTTCTGCAGATTGCCATGTAGAGATTTCCAGACCTTTTGAGAATCAGGAACATATGCACATACAGATACATGCGCACAAACAAATGCATTTCAATTGCACATACAAGACTTTGTGCCTATTTCTAAGACAAGATAACAGTAAAGGCAAGCATGTTGGCTTCAGCATCCTAATTGCTGTGCAAATCCATAAAGAGAGCAATTCCAGTCCACTGATTCATCCTGCAAATGTATGTCCCGTGCCTTCTAAATCACCAGGCTAGAAGAGGCGGAGAAGTAACTGGGACGAAACTAATATCAATAATTTGGAATGAATACTGGTAATTTGGAGAAATTTGATGCAAACAGGCTTTGCTCACTGATGGAATATGAAGGTCAGAAATAAGGATCACTAAAGGTTTGATTTTAGGATCAAATCACTCGGGTTCAGAAGTTCCATAACCATTAATCATGCCACTTAAGAAGAAGCTGCATTAGAACTTGCTTCAAGGACTGTTCACCTTTAGGCTTTACTTTCTTCTCCATCTCTTGGGCTATTTTATCAATAAATTTAACCAACTCAGAAAAACATGTTTCCAGACACTGATGAGAAGATTATTTTTTTCCCCAATCTATCTCAAAGTACTTAATCAAAAAGGAATTGAACATTATCAGTAGTCTGCAGATGGAGGCAACTAAAAAACAACTATGGCATGCAATAAAAGAATTCTACCGTGAATGACAGAAAATCTAGGACAAAATACATTCTTGTCCGCAAATCCAGTCACTAGGATAACCAGAGCTGTCTTCATTTGGGAAGTCTTAACAAATTCAGTAAAAAAAAATAAATTAGCTTTGTTAAATAAAATTAGCTTTGTTTTCTAGACTGCTTTCTCACCACAAGTGCTTTCCAATATTTACAGAATTATTCAGAAAAGCCTTTCATATTTTCTGTTGGGGCTTTAAAATCAAATCTGTGTTTAACAGCAGTCGAGATTTACGTTATCTATATAACCCTTATATAAAAACAGAAGAAACTTTATTGCTGAAAAAATGAAGTAAAAAGTATCCAGACTTACCTTTAATTTGGATATCATATTTTTCTCAGAGTCATCTGAAACGCTCTTGTTTGTAAGAAGTCTTCTTGCCAAGTGCTGCTTGTAATAGCGTTCAAAGACATCTTTCTCTTGCATAAACCTAAATAAAACCATTGCCTTATCCAAGATAGTTTCTACTTCTTGCTCTGTTAGCTGTAAAATAAATAATTTGCTGGTTTTAACCTTCCAGCACAAGTGTCTTATACAACCTAAATACTTAAAAGTAATTCACAGCAAGCATATAGTCTAATAGTAGCCTAATAAAGAAGCCAACAAAACTGGTCCAACATGTGAACTACAGAGCCAAAAGAACAGTGCACAAACTCAACACAGCAGAGAAAGGAATAGATCTGAAATACAGGGAAAAACAATTGTGAGGGAGAAGGGAGGCGAAGGATGGGTAGAATGCCTGGATAAATACAGTAAAAGTTCTTGGATATGTTTTTAAGTATTTTTAAAAAAGCACAGATGGCAGTCAGTAGTATTGGAGGTTAGCTCTGAAGGAAAGCTTTTAAATGTTAGGACTCGTTTTGCAAAGCCTGCCTAGTGCCACAACAAATACAACGATTACTTATTTTATAAATAAATAGAACATATTGAGTCCCAAAGCATTAAGATGCATGCAATAATATTCAGCTTTAATCAGAGCCACTGAGGCCTCAGCTGAATCATCCTGTCCAGTTCTGGGTGCCATACCGCAAAAAAATTTATGAAAAAAAGCTATGAGGCAAGACTGAAGGAAACAGTTGTACTTAGGCTACACGAGACAGATATGGTAGCAGTCCTCTGATATGTAAAAGCAGTAAAAAGAAGCAAAGACAAACTGTTTCCCCTACTCAAGTGAATCAATTTTCAAAAGAAGTTACTAGGTATTGAGAGTAATTGCCAAATTATAACAATATATTTAAGGAAATTATATTTAAGCTTTTGAAGGAAGGGATCTGCAGAATCTACTACAACCTAATTATTTTTTTTTTTGAGGGGGCATCTGCCAGAAATAATGCAGGTATACTGCTTCAGATATGGGGGACAAGCCACACAACATCTTTGAGGTGTTGCTGTGTGAAGCGTTATAAGCTCAGATGTGTCACATATGCTTCTTTTTTTTTTAAGGCAGTATTACCGTATCATAAAAATGATTCTTAGCAAAGTAGCTTACTTTCATTTCATACAAGTTTACACTGGAAATAGCACGATCTTTTAATTTTGTTTATACTTACTCCCTTGACTCCCTTTTTCAGCTTATCATCAATAAATAATGAGAGGTACTCTGGAGACCTAGAGTTGAGGTTGAGGAAGTACTCAAAGTCACCCGCAATAGTCTGTTTGAAGAGTCGATCATTATTGAAAGATTCTTGAAGAAAGCGGTCAAACCGACTCTTCAAGTCCAGTAAACCCTTTAAAAAAAAGGCAGAAACTTCTCACTGATTTGAAGTTGCAAGTTGTAAAACAGTAATAATAGATGAAGTCATAGAGAAAACCACACTACAGTCAGAGATTTTGCAAAGCTCTCTATGTAGAAAGTATCTGAAATTTTAAATATATATAGCTGCCATAAATCTCTTATACAAGTCATTTTTCAGATAAACTGGCTAAAGTATTGGTGTCAAATACTGGTGCAGTTTTCTGTGATAGGCTAATCAAAGAGTAAGAACATTTTTTTAAACACCTTTATTCAACAGGCTGATTTACACAACTTAGAGGAGGTATCTGTTGTACTTGTTAAGCCGTGTCTATTTCAAATAGCATTGACAAAGTCACTATAATAAACACAGGATCTGGGAAAGATGAGGCTAAGCACCCATTAACTTCACCCCTAGAGCTACTAAACAAGTCTAAGGAGCAAACACACTGCGACAACAAGCGCGTAATGTAACATGTTAGGCTTCCCCCCCCCCCCCTTCCAATCTATAGACATGTTCTGCATTATTTAACCATGTGTTTCTTACTAATCCTTAAGAGTCACTGTGAATGCACGAAACTTAGATACATGCAGTAGTTCTCCAGTTACCAGTGTCATGTTCATGGCCCTGAACCGAACCGCTTCCTCTGAACTAAAGCATCAGATGCTTAACATCATTTTTAGGATTTGTACCATCTTCACTCAGAGTTAAAACCACCGAGTGCAGGAGGGGGAAGCTTCTTAAAATCACCTAAGCACCTTGCTAATTATGTATGATATGCACAGGGCTTAGGCATAAATAAGACAGCGTTTGGGGTGGGCTATGGTGTTTAAAATTTTCATTCAGGAGTTATATTTATCATGGACAACTATTGCCCAGAAAAACTGTTCAGGTTAAATGGTCTTAAATCCTTGATTTCTTAAAAATTTATTTATATGTGGTTACTTAAAGAAGCCATTCAAGAATTACTCAAAGAAGTAGTAATGTTTCTTAGGAACTCACCATCTCACTTAAAGGAATGGTCTTTAGACAGGCTAATTAATGCGTATTAGAAATTTTAAATGCAAAGTAAATCCCACTATCTCTCTGTTTACCAAGGTTAGCTTATGTCTCCTCTCCAGGAGTACACCATCTGAACAACCTGGTGTTAAACAGGAGAAACTGTTATACCTTAAATTACAACAGCATTTCAACATCCCTTCAAATTATTTTAAGAAGTTTTAAATCTAATCCCCTGGCAATGCTCTTGCAATCAACTCGCCAATTATGCTCAGGGTTTGGTGATGTCACGTTGCAGAACCAGTGCTGGACTATGATGAAGTTTTGTTCTTGAAGGTATAATGTAGCTTCTTTGTCTTCTTACTGCTATTTAAGTCCTTGAAAGATTCAGATGAACATGGCCAAGGTGAGAAGAGTGAGATGGCTTCTTAATTCACAAGTATTTTTCTCTTCTTCCTTCATGTCAATGGAAGTGGAGGATAAACCTGCTGGGTGGTTTAGCAGTAATGAAGTATCATCAATCCCTCCCCCTTGACATCTTCATCAGACAGCTAGGGTGCATACTGAGTGGATGAGATCTGCCAAAGCACATGAAGTATGGCCAGAAGTCTTCAGCTTCGTTATGCTACTTGCCTTTGTAGCGGGAAACATCAATAGCATCTTCATAATTAAGTTTTTAACTCATTCTCAGTTACATTTTTTATGATACGCCTTTAGGTCCACCAGGATTTAAAATGAGTGAAAACTGCTTCAAAGTAATCCACACACTTATTTTCCACATCATTTGCTGCTTTTTTTTTTCTTTTAAAAAAATAAATCATACCACCAAGAAAAAAAATTATGTAACAGCCCTTAATCATTAAGCCTAATAAATTTCACAGGGCAATCTCTCTTCTTTTTAACAATCCCTGGAGAAGTGATTCTTGTCCAAGCTTGGTAAGAAGTTTGCTTCAGCATTGCCAGAAAATTAATAATCCAAGAAGAAATGTTTTTATACTCAAATGGCTTCTTCTAATAGTAACCAGTTCTAGCAAAGTTATTTATTTCAAACAAAACAGCAGAGATAACAGACATAAAGCACTGTTTCTCATAAAGACCAGAAACAAGGACTTCTACACATTTAAAAAACCACAAAACAAATGTTTAATGAATACACATTTTTGTATTAAGTATAAAACATCTTCCAGCTATAAAAGCATTTTCTTAAAGTGCAATGAATTTAACAATTTTATGTACAAATTTAAAACCATCTTCTCGGAGACCACGGGAGATGACACACGACAAACACTCCTGAAGTATATTTTCTGATCTTGATAAATTAATGGTACACATCACTTCGTGAGAGCTGGAGAACAAGGAAGAACACTTACATCTTTTAACACGCAGAAGTGTTCCGTTTCTCCAGGTGACCAAGAATGAAGCAAGTGATTTGTTATGATTTGTAACACATTCACCTCTCAGTCATAGTTAATCTTGCCATGAAATACTGTCATGTGATTTTTGTCACAATAAACACTGACATTTAACATCACATAAAATTAAACAAAATGGACACTATAAAGCTATTTGCCAGCAGATGTAGAACTCACTCTGGAGGCAACTATCATTTAGGATTATCCAAAAAGTTCCCAGAAGTTAGGTAATTAGCCTGAATATGTTGTTTAATAAAACCAGCTATCAAAAGCACAAGAACTGAGCATGTACTTTCCAAGCAACTTAGGTAAGAGTCCTAAACATGTCTGAAAGCACAAAAAAATGTACATTTTAAACAAAACTATTAATGTATCTTATAATAATAATCCCTTTGGAATCAATATTAAGGTTTACCTTATCAGTCACGTGGTGTGTTCATCAATCTCATCAATCATAACTGCTACTCGGGGGAATGTGGGAAAGATGGAAGAAAGGAAAGTTCAAATATATAACTACCTGAATGTAGTCAACTGGATTCTTTCCTTCTCCCTCTTCAGAAACTAGTGCTTTGCCTTGCTCTCTCAGGTATGAGCTCATGCACTCGCACATTGTCTTCAGACCATTTGGCACACGACTAAACAACTTGTACATGCAAGCAAGGTCTGGAAACAAGAACGAGATATTATGCAGAACATCCTCCACTTCTGTATATATATAGAGTGCAATATATATACATAATATATATACAGTATAACATCTGTTATACTTCTGTAACTCATTCATCTCATAGCAAAAGGCGGCAGTAAAAGTTCAGCCACCTGAGCCACCGAAAGCATCCCATAAACAGCTCAGGCGCTAGCCCCTTCTGATGTCCCCTTTCCTTTACCCCAAACATACTGACTGCAGTAGCCAGAAAATTGAAAGATTGTATTCCATTATTCTAGGTTGTCTATAGCATGGAATCTGTTACTGCTGATCCCCAGGCCAGCAAAAGTTGAAGCCTGTGTGAAAGGATAGCGTTCCTAAAGCTTCAGTAAAATTATGTTTTCCAGTGATATTTAAGAACGTAGCTTTTAAGATTATCAGCCCCAAAATCAAATACTGTATTAAAAGTTCTCAAGTAAAATATAAGTTAAAGCAAATAGGACAATGTTAATGAGATGCTTGTTTCTGTAATAAAAGCAAAAACTGGTAAAAATCGGAGTTTAATTAATATTTATCTTAAAGTCAGCCACATAATCTTATACGACTTTGTTTCATCCATCTAAAATCATGAGAAGTGGCTTAGGTTAAACATGGCTTTCTGAAAAAGCAGTCCATCCTTGTACATTGATGTAAAATCTTATCTTCACAATGCAGCAACTATTTCCTCTCTAAATTTAACTAAATCAAACTCAAGGCCTACAAAAGTTAAACTCATTACTGCACCTATGAATACCCTTCAACATCCTTGTACACTCAGCCTGAAGGCTATCTTAACTGGATATTAAAGAGAAAAAAAAAAAAGTATGGTACCATCACTTTTCTTTTCAATACAGTAATTCTCTTTCTGAAATTTGCTCACTTCTGTCACTCTACCCAGTAGGTTGTGAAGGTGCTTTAATGAACAAAGGCTATTCATCTAAGCAACAAGTCTGGTCCCCATTCTCACAGCTTTAGCATGAGCACTGATTTCTAAATATAGATACTACGATCACTCTCTTCATTATTCTGTTTTAGAAACTTACGTTCTGTTTCTTTCCGTAGTAAGTTTCATTCAGTCAGTCCCACATTAACCCCTATTAGGGAAAACCAAATAAAGCCAAGCTCTTCTTTTTTAACCACTTTGATAAGCTGCTTATCCTTTAAGAACAGCTGACTCTTTCTGCAATAAAGCCCTCTTCCCAAGAAGAGGTCCTACAATACTTCCATTTAGTAAGTCATCTACACTAGCACTTTTTAAATGACTGCCTGTGGGCCAAAAACATCAATGTATTTTGACAGCTACATACTAGAGGAATGAAAGTAATAAAATGGCTCATGGAAGAAAGGTGATAAAGACCACTATAACAGGTTTCTACTTTTCTTAGGAGATACTTGGCTTACCAAGTACGTACCTGTATCTGGTACTAAACAGAAACAAGTTATACACACAGGCTCTGTTATAAGAGCCTTCTAAAAGTCTCTGAAGTAATCTCAGATGTTTGCAAAACAGAGCCACTGAAGTATTTTTACAATTACACAGGAGCACAAACACTAAGCTCAACTTATCCTATATTTAAAAACAGTTAAGCAGTATCGTAAGCATTTCTGTCTCCCATAGGATGCAGTCTTACCTTCTGTCTTCCCATTTTTCAGCATATGAACTAGCCCAGAGTTCTCCATTTCCACTATAGTTTTCATATGCTTGGAAATAAGCTCCCTCTCAACAACTTTCACAATTGGTTCTTCTGTTGATTTATCCAGACAATGCATCACCCGTTCTATTTCTTCATTAATTCTAGCTTCTACTTTCTTTATATATACAGAAGCACTGTTTTCAGCTAAAAATTTCTGACTTTCCATCTGTGATTAACATAAATTAATACTTTAGACTTTTTTTTAAAGGGGAAAAAAGACACATACTAGTTATTTCAGATCAACATTTATAAGCAAGTTCAAATCAAACCCAGCATGTAAAACAAGTAAGATGATTATATCCCCAAGATTTACATACATGCTTAACACAAAATAAAGGTTCTATTATGTTAATTGTGTTACATACATAAGGGGGTACATGCAGTATGAACATGGTATTTTTCACACTAGAACAACCTAAGCCAACGTAGTTTCCAGTTACCAACCAGAGTTTTAGCCACAGGTTCAAAGAAAAACAGGAGGATGGGGAGAGGGAAGAGACAAAAGTTCCTTTCAAATACCAGTTTATGGCATATTTATGAGTTGTGGGGATCAACAGTTCTCATTCTCATTAGTGACAATGCTGAGCACATTATTTCACATCAAACTGTTTCTGTCCATACTGGTCAGCATAGTCTTTTGGAAGGAAGATTTTTTTTAAAGCAAAGCTAAGAAAAAAACCCTCAAAGTAATTATTTTTTTTAATTTAATGTAGCATCAATGAAAAACAGAATACAATGACTTTTAAATGATTGTGCAATATATGCTTCTGATCTTCAAAGAAGTTTGGAGATCAGAGGGTATGACAGACAGTTGATCCTGCGTAAGAATTGGGAGGCTGACAAGTTATCTTATTTAGGTATCTTTTAACATGCTTTTACAATTCCTATCAATTTCCAACAGTAGATGAGCTTGATTACACTCAACCACTGTTCAAGTGCCTTCTTTCCTGAAACTACCTCACAAAAAAGCTCTAGGAAATATTTAAAATGCATTATTCAGCATCTGGTCAACAACTGGACAGCCACTTAGACTTGACTTCTTTTGACTCATTTCATTTTGTTACAAAAAAAATAACTCACAAATGTAGAAACTACGAAGGAAACAAAGCTTCCTCAAAGGCAGTTAGACAGGTAGTCTGCCCTCTCCATTCCCAGCCTGAAACTGTTCGAACCTCTCATGATATTGTGATTTCAAAGACTATGGCTACAGTGCAGGGATAGACTAAGTTGCATGAAATAGCCCAAAGCAGGCACAAAAGTAGCATGATGATTAATTTACAAGTTATTGGCACCCATAGCTCAAAATTACATTCAAATTATTGTAGTTCTGTAAAATTTCCCCCAAGTTATTGATTTTTTTCTGTAATTTAATAGAGATGGACATACAGATCAAATAAGCAGCAGTTAAAGCCCCACAAATTCTCCCAGGCAGTTGTAACATTTCAAATATGATATTACAACATTGATGTACCTGAAAAAACTCTGCAGACATCTCCAAAAATGGAGCCTCAAAATCTTCTTCATAGACTGACCTTCCTTCAAGACCTAGAATCATTAACATCTGGCAAGCATTTCTTATTGCGCCTCTGCCAAAAAGTAAGTTGTTAACAACTTGAGAAATCCACATGCTTGGAAGACAAAGAGTACACAGCAGAACAACAATTCAGAACATAATATCAACTTAAGAAAATGTAGTAATAAAAAGCCGATCCTAAATGTTTTGGTACATGACAGGTTTTCAAGAAGATTGCAGGAGGAAGATTGATTGTTTTTGTTCTAAACTAAGGAGCTGACAATATTTATTAAATATTTTAAATACAACGATAGAAAAAACAGGTCTCAAGTTCTACTAACTCAGAAAACTATTAAGAATATATTTCAACAAACGAGGAATTAACCAAAAATACTACTTCAAAGCAAACTGAAAACTGCACATGTAAGTTGGAATTGAGCAATTCAAAACAACTGCACAGATGGAAGTGCAAAGTTTGGGGTGGCTTTTTTTTTTTGTTGGCTATTTTTGGGTTTTGTTTTGTTTTGGTTTTTTTTGTTAAAACAAAACACTGCCACAAAATGAAAATGCATCAGCAAGTTAAGCATTTGTTTAGGCATAGAAATACATCAATAAAATGTGAAAACAAAAGAACTGCATCCAAGAAAAAAATTCCACTTTCTGGCAGTAGGGGACAATACACAGCTGTTGCCAGGGAGTATTCTTCTCTTCATAAATCCATGTTGGGCAATCTCAGTCACAGAACTGCTGCCAAAGCAGCATGGAGTTTATGTATCTCCACACCCAACAGCTGCTCTGAAACTGGAGATACACAAGAAAACTTGAAAATGTAAAGTTACTTCAACTGCAATATCTGCAGCGTGTGGCACAAAACTCCAGATCTACTAAAGTGGCTGGAGAACACGAGTATCAGATTTAAAAGCTCAGAGATGCAACTGAACTATCAAGAAACAGACAAATCAAAACATAAGCAAGGGAAACAGATTTAAAAAAGAAAACTTCAAAAATAGTAATAAAAAAGCCAGGTACAAGAATGTTAAACAGCCTCTCAGTACAGAGGAAATACAAGGCAGCAAGAGGCAAGGAACTGTCAAAACTCTGCTTTATAACCAAATGCTCTGACACACAGCAGTAATTGAGAGATTTAACAAAAGTTGTTTAAAAAAATACAAGATAGATATTAAAAGATACATTAATAAGCTTCCCCATTTACCATTATGCTAAACCTAAATGTACAAAGAAATATGTTATTCCAGATTATGAAGAAATTTTACTTGTGATCAGAAATGCAGCCTTAAGTAATGATTTATTTCTATAGGTTCTTGATTCACTTTTTAAAATTGGCATGTAAATTGGCATTCTTTACATCAAAAGATGTCACTTACAAACATCTTACCTGTCTACAACTTCTCCTTTTCTTTCTCTTGCAATCATATCCAGCAGAGTTTGCCGCAGGTGATCCCTAATACAGCCATAGCGTACAACTTGGTCTCGAAAAATAATCAAGCCCAAATTGTAAACATTTTCCACGTTATTTTGTTGTACATACACACGGTCCTACAAGGAAGGCATACACAGCAATAAAATTTTAAATTCAGTACACCCATTGTTACTAAAAATGGCACAAGATTGGTCATATTTCCACTGTACAAAAACAAACAAATTTATCTTCTCTCCTTTCTTCATAGAAAGAAATTATGAATAACCTCAAAATTCAAAATCAGTCCCATTTTCCAAAACTTCCTTTACATAGAAAGTCTACTTTGCTTAAGAGTGTAAACACAGCATTTAAGCCACTTTTTTGTTTGGGGGCAGGGTAATCTCCATATACTGACAAAATTCATGGCACCATCTCAGAGAGGTTTTAGTCACCTACTCAAACCCCTTTCATCTGCCCCTTTTTGTTCTTCAGGAAAAATTGATTAATTTTTCCCCAACTCCCATGAATCTTCCTACTACTAATTTTAGACAGTCAGTTGTCCCCCAATATTCAGTGGAATTTGCTGAAATATCATCATTAGATGAACAGAAGGAAGTGTCAAGCCAAAATGAGAACAGTTACAACCAAAACATTTATGGATTGGTAGTGCAAAAATTGTACATAAGGACTTCTGTTGAAGCCCCCACCCCCACAAACTCACTTTCAATCAGCCTGAGCAAGTATCTTGATACCTTGGTTATGTTTTATTAAAATCACGCACATACACACACCCCCAAAAAAAGAAGGGGGGCAAGAAAGAATATTTTTAATGTTTCAATATGGATTTAAATTCTACCTCCATACATGATCTCAGTCTATAGGAAGGATCAAGCTCCTCAACTATCCACTAGCCCCATGCTGCCTATGTTTACAAATCAAGGCTGATCCTCAGAACTTTATTCCAAGTCTGTATAGCTCAAACACCAACATACAGAGTTGACTGAGACACTGCTGAGCAGACACCTTGAGTTTCTTACTGCTATCAACAGAAACACTCCAAAAACGTCTCCCCTTTTCTATTCCTCTCTCCCAACTTACCAACCTTCTAGAAAGGAAGACTATTAACAGAGTTACTAAACAGACAGAAAATTAGCGTAATCATTTAATATCCAGTAGTGTTGTACTAGGTAACACCATTTGAAACATTAAGAAGGAAAACCTATGAGTTTTTACAAACTTTTTCTGAGATGAGCAATTATTATCCCGCCCCCCCCCCCTCCCCATCAGGGTATAATACATTCCTCTAATGTAACAGTTTGGGTAATTACTAAAAATACTGCTTTACAGCCATTTAAGCCTCAGGACGATGATAGTCAAAAAAGTTAAAAAGAGTTTTGTACCCACTCACAGATCTGATTGTGCTAAGGTTTTCCTAAAATTTACATAGCTATAACAAAATAAAAATCAAATTCCAGGAAGGATGAAGGTCAATGTTTGAAATTGAGTATAAAGATTAGCTTCTGCACTGGTTCCATCAGTTACTTAAGTGCTTTAACTACGCTTCAATTCTGAGTGTTGTGCTCAAACACCTAGAAAACGAAAGCATTAAAAAAAATAAAAGCATGCTTCAGACTATGGAAAAAAGATTACAAAATTGTAAGTTTATATAAATTCCGCAATTACAAAAAAAAATCAGGAGGAACAGACTCCATACCCTTCAGTATTTTAGCAGCTAAATTTACACGGCAAAATTATTTATATACTAATTACATGCCAGATTGACACTCAATGACCAGAGGAAAGAAACACCATGTTCCACAATTCACTAATGATTTCCCACTCACTCCCTCAGATCGGCAGCACTTAAATGAAAAAACAAGATGGGAACAGGTCAGATATGCCTACTCAGTGGCTCATGAAGCAAGCTCAGTTCTGCCTCAAAGCAAAAAGTTTACTAATTGGTCTCATGAAGTCAGTTTAAGCAACACACTGCAAAGATCTAGACCACCATATGTCACTATTTTCTTCCTGTTATTTAGAAACAGGGTTATTTACTTCACTCCCTTATTTGCATACTTGCATCAAGAACAGAAGTAAATGTGATTCTGATGCATGAGAAGCTTAAAATACATTTTCAAAGAGATGAAAGAACATTAAAAGTAGTGTCTAATATACTCTATAACTTGAGGAGAAAAATACACATATATATTATTGCTGAAGAACATTCAGGTCTCAGCAGCACAGGCAGCAGGGTATCAAAATGGATTAAAGCCATGGTCATGACTCATCTGCATAGCTTCTGTTCTGCCAGTGCTAAACACTCCCATTAGGAAATAGTAACTACACTAGAAACTCTTCTCAACGGAACAGCGATGCCTCTTTAGTAAGCCAGACCACTCTACAATACCCAAATTAGGGTAGCAGCATTAATGTTTCTGATACGGCTGATTTGCTTTACCCTTGGTAACAGATCACTTTCACTGTTTACTGCAAGCTCTCCCAACCTAAAAAAAAAAAAATAACTGTGGAGACAGGAAGCCACATTTGGGAACAGGTTTGACTGACAGGGCTACATGCTACTGAACAGCAATCACTTCCCACAGGGAGAAGCAGCAGGTGCTTAAAGAGTAACTCTCAGGAGACAAGGGTGGAGTTTCAGACAGCAATTATTCAGAAACTACAGTGCTGCTTACACTGCAGAATAACTCTGATGTCAACTAAAGCAAGTTACCTACTGTAACATATCACCAACTGCTTTTTGCCCATCTCTGCACGGATGCACTACCTGGATGATGTAGCCTTCAGACACCGTTGTGTATACCTATAACGCAAGTGTCTCTGATCCTAGTTCTGGAAATAAAAACAACACTTCTACCTACCACCTTGGGCGTAAACCATGAGCAAAGAGTCATATGCCCTGAGGTCAAAACTCACATAGCTGATCTGTCAGTGCTGGCCTAAATCAAGACACCGGCTTTATGCACTGCACAGATGAGAAGGGAATGCTCTGCCCTCTGCAAAATACACAGCTGTATTCACCGGAGTCATTGTTCGCTACTGACTGTTTAACTGGCACTACCCATATGCCTATAATGCAGCCAGGGGTGTGACTGCTGTGCCTGCATACCTGAAATTGCTTTAAATTTAGCAAGTACAAGTAGTAAAGAAGGGTCACCACAGAATCCAGTTTAGACTAGTTTCCACAAGACATTCCAAGAACATTCATGCTCATGGAGCTTGAAGAACAAACAACTGCACCTCCACTGCTACTATTGCATACAGTAGCTAAACAAAAACTACCATATGTGCACTTACCTGTACTGCAACTGTAAGTGAAACTGAATTTCAGATATGCCCAAATGCAGTACATTACATCACTACGTCAACACGTGTTAGTACATGACTTGACTTAGTGCTTAGGACATGACCTCACTGCTTGCTGCATACAGCGCCATGAATTTACAGACAGTATTACATCTATTCTGGCACGGATTACTGTAGCCTAAACATAAAATGAAAGGAGGAGACATTGTGCACATATACTACAAGATGCAGTGGAGTTATTAAACTTGAAATTCAATTGTGGAAACTGGAATATCTCAAGAAAGTTACACACGCTTTTACTGTGCAATTGAAGGTTGCAAAACCTCACACTAGAACTGCAACAGACCTGAAACCAAGCAGACTTTACCAGACAGCAACCACAATACAAGAGACAAGGTAATACACTTTTTTAAAAATGCAAGTCTAAGGCAAGCTTTACAAGTGTCTTGTGGAAGAGGTTCTGCACATAAAGTGAAAACCTGACATAAAACTCAAACAATAAATACAATAATGCACAAACCTCACTGTACAAAATCTAAAATAAAAATTAATTCAATTAAGTCTTTTTTAGAATACATTTTATAAGTGGCAAAATTAAACAGTGGAAAGATATTAAGGTGGGTTGGAGCAGTGTTTTGACATAGATGATATGGGAGTTAATGGGTGAATATAAACTGAAAAACAAACACGGCATTAAAACAAATGTAGTTTAGTTTAAGATGTACAATCACTAGGTTGAAGCACGAATTGCAGAGAGGAAGATCAGAATTCAAGGGGATGTTAAATATTTTACTTTCACTGATGCCAGATTGTGGCTTGCTGGGTACCAACAGGTACCTTTCCTGAAACTGATGGGTAAGTAATTGGGACGGCCTACAAAGTAAGAGAAGGACTGGGTTATCCCTTATTAATAAATATATTATAAATGCATATACTTCTCCTGGTGGAACACAAGCATATGAATCAACAATGCCTGGTAACTGAGTTTATAAAGTGAGGGTTTTTTAAGATAAAACACTTTTTATGTAAATCATGTTAGTTGTGCTTGAATAAAAAGGTATTAACAACTTCTGACAAACATATCACTATAAAACTACATTTTATTCAGCCTCAACATCATAAAGAACAAATCATTCCTTATTTTATAAAGTTCTTGAAAATTGTTTCTTTGAAGAGCAGTCAGGTCTCGTCTTTTACCAGATGTTCCTCTGCTTTATAATTTAGTCGTACTAGCAGCTTTTCCAAGCTTTTTGAATTAACACAGTCAAGACTAGAAGTTTTCTGCTCTTAGTCTCTTTCCAACAAACAGAATTACGTTTCAATCAACAGGACACCCCAATAACAAAAAAAGTGAAACTGCAAATCTTTGACACTAGTCCTGTTTTAAATCACTGCTTATACTTTAAATATGTAAATATGTAATATGTAATCAAAGCACATATTTTTTAATGACAATTTGTTTTACATCAAAGAAAAGGAGGCAGTCTGCCCATTGTATAAGCTCCTTGCATTAGATAGTTCGAACTAAAAAAGAGTAAATGTATAAAGAAAAAAAATGATACATTATAGATATTTAACAGACATCAGTGCTCAAGTTTGACAAGTTTATACAAGCATCTTGAAAGAAAAATGTATTCTACTTTTACTATTATAGTAGAAATACATGTTATTGTAGATACATCCTTTCTGTTTCTTTAGGTCTCATTTTGGTACAAGATAAAAAGCCTTTGGGAGGCAAATAGTCAAGCGGAGGACTCGACTGAACAGCCACTTGAAATTGTCTGGAACTGCGAAACAGCACATGAAAGACATATATATGATTCCAGAGGTATTAAAGTTTACTTATTTACGATTATATTCTGAATCTAAACTAAAACCCAACGAAGTCCAATCTGCACTTGGAGGAATGCTGCAGGTCTCCCATCTCCTGGAGTTTTGGTGGAAAAGTAAAGGCTGTCTGCTCTAACAGCACTGGCAAGCTTCAAACAAAAATCAAGACATTGCTCTCCTGAGCACAAAAAGTACTTAGAAAAGAGCTCTCATCTCCCCCCAGAAGTGCTAACTGAAGCATGTAAGCCTTCCACAAAGAGGAGACTTCTTGGTCCTCAGTATACTGGTCAATATACTAAAAGAGGGCCAGCCGATAAGCCAGCTTTCTCTGACATTGTTTGAAAGTTCAAAGAGTTACTGAATTCAAGAGCAGCAGATAACATTGCATTATCTGTTCTCACCACCTATGTACCTTGGAGCATGCAGCACCTCCTGTAGTGAAATAATACATAGTATTTTGCTAAAACACAACGGCTACTTCACTAGAAAGCTCTGGATTCCATCTTCAAACGTTTCTGAAAATTCACCACTAGCTTTGGTAGATTATTCTAATCATTACCTATTCTTGAATTTGCCCAGATGCAGCTATCAGCCATTGATTTGTATTTGTCCTCTACAAACAGATCAGCAATTCCAGGATTTCTCATAGGAAAGACAGTACATCTTCAAAATAACATCTCAATCTCCCTTTTGGCAAGATAAGATACACACATCATTAAGCGCCACATTTTATCCAGCCCTCTATCTTTAGATATGCAGTCTTTTCCCAGCTTAAAAAAAAAAATCAAAAAAACCCCACCAAAAAGCCACACAATCTACAGCGCAAAAGTCAGTAAATCCATTAAAAAAACAACCACCAAACCCCCAAACAATTAAGCTATGTCACTACAATAATTATTCCAAATTCTTTAACTTTTAGTAGCTTATTAACCAAGATGGATTTCTTCACAGGTAATACAAACAGGTTCAATTTCATAGCATGAGATCTTTAAAAGCTACCAGGTAAGTTCTTGACTCCAGTTGTTCAGCAGATAAGCATACAATTTCAGCTAATCATCTTTTTTGACAAAGAAAAAAAAGGCACGCTACCATTATCTGTCCTTCACTGTATAATACTGCATGAAGTACTATCCTCAGTATGCTATTTTGGGGTGGGGGGGGAGAAGATTTTACATAAAACCCCCACAGTGTCACAACACATTTGTTCTCCTTCTGAAGTTAAAGCCTTTGGCTAGGAGCTATGCAATAAATACACTCTCCTCCATCCTAGAGCATGCCTACCGTTCTGGGAATTTAAACATATACCAACCACCTAAAGCATAACACAATCCAGACACAAGAATGTAATGCCCTCTCCACTCTCTTCAAAAAAGACCTTTTCTGTTAGCTATCAGGTAAGGAATGCTTTTTTTACATCTAAAATTACAACCACAGATCGCACTCTCATCTACGTGCACTGCTTAATCTCGTACCCAGGCAGTGTATGAACAGCAAAGGATTCAATGAGAATTTAACATTCAAGGACACAAGACTATGCCTAAGCGAAGTTATCCCCTTCAAACCTTTAACCTTAAAGAACAGCTATATTGGAAGTTTGAGGAGACTTTACAGTGTCATGCTTTTCACATTAACAAACCACTGCTACGTGAACCGAAACGTGCGAGTAATATATATAACCTGCCAGAATGGGTCCGATTAGCTTATTTTTTAAGAATTGCAAAATTCAGCCTTTTTTCAAGCAGTAATGAGCTAACTTGAAAGAAGAGTCCAACTATAATTTGTCACACACCCACAATAGTTTCACATGCACACAGGGAATTCAAAATAAGGGACAGACAGTAGTCTAAGGAAGAGGACTGGTAAGCATGCCTTGCTTTTTACTCCTCCAGCTTATTTGCTTACATTTGTCAAAGACAAGTTACTGTATCAAGTTAAACATGTGAAAGAGAAGATACCCACCATATACATCAGAATGTCTCTAATCATCACCATTGCTGTTTGATGATCATTCCATGCTTGGTTTAGTGTTTGTAGAAAGTTGTTATTTAAGGAGTTTAACACATCTTCTCGAACCTGAAGAAAAAAAAAAAAGTCATAAATCCGTCAGTTTCTCCTGCATCATTTAAATCTTAACAAGCTTTGTTGTTTTTTTTTTTTTAAAAAAAAACCAAACACAACACCCCCCACCCCTCCTTGCTTCTCTATGAACTTGAACATTATGAACAAGTTCTTGCTTTTCCCTGGGTGTTGACCATCCCTACCTCGTATTTCACTTCTGTGGAAAAAAAAGAGTTCACACAAGTAAGAAAAATCAGGCTAAACCCAAGAGAAACAAAATAAACATGGATATTCAATTTCAAAGCAACACCTGAAATCCCAAATGTTAAAAATATTTTTTTTACAAATCCTCAAAGCTTTAATTTTCTATACTATAGTGTTTTAACTAACGTTAACTTTACTGTAACAAGTAATTTCAGAATTTAGGGTAGTACTGGTTATTGTTAGAAACAACTACAGATGAAAAAGCGGCCATGATGGCCATGATGACATTTAGAAAGACAAGCTGAGGTAGCATAAAGTTAGAGCAAACAACAGTTCTGAAAGGAAACAATCATTTGGTAAAGACCAGACTCTTATACTAATAGTCCACAATCATCAACAAGACTTCAGAGAACAAAAGGAAGTCATCATTGTTTTCATGAATGTATTTGCTAGTTGCCTCACTTGTCCCATCAACTTCAGGCTTTATTTCTTTGACACTGCTACTCCCTACTAATAAAAAAGAACATTCAGTTTCATATTTTGATTTCGTATATGCAATAGGCATATACTGCAGTGCTCAAGCTTTAAACTCATGTAAAAAAAACCTGAAGGAACATAAAAAAAATTATTCCAGGGTTAACAAAATGTGTGAATTGACTTTTGACATAGCATACAGAATACTTTCTGCCTGCTGTTGTAACCAAACAGAATATATTTCTACATTTATAGATCTGCATTTATACTTGCACAATAGTGTAAATTTCAGGATAGAGAATTCAAAGAGGAAAACAAAACACACCTGACAAGCAGCCACAAGCTGCACCAACATCAGATGCAACCACCTGACAGGCTTCGCTTTGTCATTTAAGTTTTATGAGGTAATCAGGCAAAACCCAGCATTAACAAAAAATTCATAGTCTGTCACATGACTATATATACTCCATAAACTTAGATGAGCAAACCAGAAACGTAGCATGGCGTAACAGGAACACAGTGACCTGTTCTCAAGAAGCTGTGGAAACATAACCCCAGAATATTCATGTTGTTATTGAATCTAGGTGATACAGGTATGCTTGTAGGTTGTTCAAAGCTTTCTGAAACCTTCACATACCCACTCCCCAGACCCCAGCAAGGCCTCTCCTCCTTGCTTTTGGAAAACATAACACGCATTTATAAGTTACAACCAGTACTGCTTAGCTGCCTCGCTCTTTCTGATAGTGATCATCATTTACCCTTTGGTCTCCCAAATGTGTGCCCTGTTCTCATCCAATCTATGCAGATTTTAGCTAAATGTAAGCATGCATTAAAAACTTCACCAGCTGTACTTGTAAAGAGGGGACACAATCTCTCAGAGTAAAAGAAACAAACAGGACATGGTTGCTTTCACTTCTTCAGTCAATATGGAAAAACACTGGAAACATCATTTGGATTTGGTAGATCACCCACACTAGGAAATTTACCCAAGCAAACTTAAAAGCCTGATTACTTTACAAGCGCAGATAATCAGGGTAGGAATTAATTTTACCCAGGTATATGAGGCCATCACAGAACTCTTCAAGGATCAAAGATTTTTTTATATATATATATATAATTTATTATTTTTTTTACAACACAGAGGCAGTGTGCTTTTATAATCACATGCATCAATCACAATAATCCTCTTAAACCAGCCAGTACCAAATCCCATAAACTGGTAGCAAAAAAAGGGTGCTTGCCACCAGGTAGCAATGATGACTTGCTTCCCGGCAGACACAGGAACGCTCAGATCTGTACCACTCCTGCTCTGCACTGTATGTCATGTGGCTTTCTGGAAATGTGTTTTAAATCTAGGAACGGGTGCTGTACAACAAAACTACTGTAAGAGTCTCTCTGTGAAGCTCCTCAATGACATTCTCCTAGGTTTATTTTAAGCTGTAGACAGGTTTGGGAAGCCGTTCTTTTAGCTGCTGCAAAACCCAACCAAATTATTGCTTACAACAGCTGTCCAGTTAATAAGCATTGAACACATTCCCTGTATGGGCCACGAATACAACAGTATTACAGGGAAACTACTACAATGCACAAAACATCTTAGCCATGCAAAGACACGGAGTTAAACCACTTTGGTGGAATGACTTGTAAAAACCCATAGATATCCACACTCTTCTATGGAGAAGGAAGCCCCTCAGAGACACAGCTGCTACTTTTCCAAAGCCTTAAGAAAATTTCAATCTCAAAGATTATTAGCAGAATGTTAGTTTCAATTAGCTGAGCTTGCAGTGATTTCTATGACAAATCTTTGCAGTTATGCAGTAAATTGTCAGATATTCAGCTTCAATAGGACTGTCCATATACAGTCTCAAAAATAAATTAGCAGCCTTACAATCTACATAATGTTGTCTTATATTTGCAAGGATAAAATCTTGTATGTAATTTCAGACTCAATTGTATTTTATACTGGATATAGCTCTTAAGGAAATATAGCACCTTCCCCTACCAATCTCTTAAGAATAGTTTATTGGCATAAGCTTGCAATACTTTTCAATAACTCTCTATTAAGTGCACAAAAAGCAGACTTATAGCCTAGTATTTTCTCTTCCACAGTGCCTGGCCTGATGCAGCAGCACTAATAGTTCAATTATATAATTTCCACTACTGTAAGGACAGCCAGAACCTTCTGTGGGGAGCAGCAGTATAGAACAGCACTTTCTGAATTAAGGCCTCAAGGTCTCAGTCCTTAAGGAATTTCTTCACCTTTCACAGAAGTCCAAGTAGTCCAAAAGATAGTGTTCTAAATTCTTAGAGTTCCAACTAAGTTAACAGATTTAACTATGACTTTACCAGAAAAGTCTGTTCACCCCTGCAGCTTCTACCCTCTTGCTGAAAGAAAAAATCCCACTGAAGATTACCAGTGATTCTGAATAGCATTTACTTTCTGGCAATTCTCTCACATCCTTTTGCCCTCCATGTAACTGCACACTTGCACAGGATCATCTTAAAACATCATTACGGAAAGATAAAGACAGCTAACATCTCATACCTTGTCAGGCTGACAGTACACCCTAATGCTCACTAATTATGTCTCCTACAGGACTCCTCATGTCATTCCTTCCTATTGCATAGATCTTACAGAAATAATTTCATACTCCTGTAGGAGATTCCTATCTTCTCTCTCCCCTTCTCTCTGCGACACTGACAGCAAATTTAAAACTGGCCAAGGATCCTAGACATGTTTGTAAGACCCAGGATAAATACGCTTGCTTTCAACCCAGACCTTTTGTACCAGCAGCCCATGCAATTCCTTCTGCACTTAACACTACCTGGCTCTGGGCCCACCTCACGGAAGGTTTTCTTGCATGCCTGCCTTTATTATTATTCTGAAACAGCATGCACAGTCACTATCAAACTCTACCCGTTGTATCAGCCGACCACCATGTCATAAGGCATTCTGGCATGCCAGCGACAAACAATAATGTTAAGTGTTCAGTAAGACCAAGAAATCTTACAGGACATGAGAGTAACCCAAGCACCTCTTCGTTTTTTCACCAAACCAGTATGTTTCAGCCCATTTAATTTCAGGACAGTCCTTTACATCTCAGTCTCTGATGTACATTGCACAGAAAAAACAACAGACCTGTATAGGGCTTGGCCAACACACCAATCAATAACTGTCACACAATTTACAGAACGTATACATGTTATGTTGCATGTTGTGGGGTTAGATTTCACTAATCCAGGGGTCCTCAAACTTTTTAAAAAGGGGGCCGGCACGCAGATGAAGTGGCAGGCAGTAGTTTGAGGACCCCTGCCTATAAAATGTTCATAAAAATGAAGGGAATTTTAAAAATATTATCCTGCAAACTTTTTAATGTCAAGATATTTTACTTCTAACACAAGTGATGCTGCTTATCATCAATTGGTTTACACAGCTATAAAACAAGCTTTTTATGTTTGTTTTTTAAAAACACTTTTACAGTATTTGTGTGAGGTAGTAATGGACTGGGCTCAAAAACTGTGAAAGAAGAGTGTCCACATCAAGCTATAAGAATGCTGAAGAAAGGGAGAAGTCAACCAAGTGCCAGATGTACAAGAATTAAATGCTTGAATTAAGATGAAAGGTTACAGTACTTCTTATTCAATGGTATTTTTAAATTCAATTCTACAGCTTTAATAATGATGTCAAGTACACAGGCAAAGGCAAGTTTTAGCACATCCTTACCCCATAGTAAAACCAAGGTAGTTCAAGACAGCTGGCTCCTGTCAATGATGTACAGTAAGCTACCTGGCTTACTACTGCCTTCATCAAGCAGCCAGAACCTGGGAAATGTAACTACAAGCCATTAGGGTCTGCAAGTTCAAAACCAAGCATACTTGCTTGCATGCTTGTATCTTGTATTGATCATGTTTGCACCTATCATTTTATTTAGAATTAAATAGGCTGTAAAAACAATACAAAATATTAAGTTTTCTTGTTGAGAAGTTAAATAATTTTCTTCAAGGTGCTTTGTTTCTTTCTAATGAAGATGCTGAGTAAACACAACTTTCATCTAGTAATTAAATAAGCATAAAGCATAAATATAACTCTTAAATTATGCCATGCCAAAAATAAAATCTTTCACTTTCCAAGCTTGAAAACTATTTGTAAAAACATATGAACAAATACATTGCCTCTACATAGTCTTTTCACCTATTCTCAATTAACCAGCATGACTGGAATACTACAGGAATCTGTTTTTTGCAGAAAGATAACGAGCATATACAGACAGCAAATGGCAATTCTGTTTCAAGGATTTCAGCAATTAAAAATTCGGCTTTGGCTCCTCAGAAGCACTTCTTGAACTGAGCGTAGTCGTTTACTAAAAATCTATTAATTTCTACACATTTTCATTTTGATAAGAGTTAACAGATTTCATGAACAACACCTCAGTTGGCAAAATCCCCCTCTTCTAAACTCTAGCATCCACCATTGATTCTCTGAATAGAAGTTTACAAAGACTTGTGATGAGAGCATTTATGTTAATTAGCTACTTAACATTTAACAGAACTACTCTTGGAAAGAGAGACTGAAAATACAAGATTCCTCTAAAATTTCTGTTATATAAAATGTGAAGTTAAACAAAACCTTCTTTTTATCTATCTTACAAGAAGTACTAATGGCACAATCGTAAGATGCCATTACAGAACTGATCCTATTCTTAAGAAACAATGCACCATTTTTTCCGTACTTCCATCTATAACTGCCTCAAAGTAACAACATAAAGGAAACCATCAAAAAGGACAAGGAGTAGCTTTGAGCCTACAGGTATCATCTTTATTGCGCAGAACTTTTTGACATAAGTCAAATTTTCTTTTTTTTTAAAATCTTTTCCTGGGATTAATTTCTAGGACAGCATAATCAGACATTTGAATAATTGTATTTTTTTTTAACTTCACAGCATCTAACTAAAAAACCTCAGGAGTTAGCCTTTTCATTTAAAAAACTTTAGGTCATCTAATCAAATTGTGTGAGTGGGTAACAAAAATAATCACATTAAAGATCAGAATATTAGATCATTGGAGAAGTCTTTTGATTTTTTATTCTTTAAAGCATCAGATACAATATCATTAAGTGCCAGAAAGGCATTTCTCTACAATGGTATCTGTGTAACCCTCTCAGCCAGTGCAGCACCAGTACTAACTCACAGGATCTTCTGCTCTTCTGCCAGTTTACCAATATTAACACTTTAGAAATCTTATTTTTATGTATCAATAATTTTTATTATACAGAATCGCTAGGAACAAAGATAAGACACTTTCCTCAAACAAGGACAAACTAAAGCCCAGTAAGAATAAAAGTTTAATGTCATGATTATTAAGTACAGACTGTAAACACAGGCATATACAACAACAAAACACAAAAAACCTGAGCCATTTGCCACATTTTATATTAATAGTACAGATTATGAATGCAGAGATAATGAAAGAAGTGTTCAAGAGTCACAGATGTACTACAGTTATAGAATAGAGCCATTCATACAGGATGCTTCTTCTCACGCAAACAGTAAAAATACTCTATGCTTCTTTAGACCACACCTTTGAAAACTAAAAAGATTTTAGAAAAGAAAGAACACACTTCTCTGCCACAGCAGTCTCCAAGCATTATATAGACACAAACCTCCCATCTGCTAATTCAGCCAGAAGTAATCATCCAAGACACATGATGGTGTCTGACTTTCCTTTTGAAATGTATTAACAGGACAAAACCCCGATATTCCACCTGGACCCAGAGGCAGTCTCTTTTCAAAGATGGAGAGGTATGGATGTTACTGCAAGGAGGAGTAAAGCATCTTCCCTAGACATAGGATTCTAATACTGCTAAATATTATCTGCACTCATAAAAAGTGAATTTTAACTTTTTTTTTTTTCAATTATATACTCATTAATCAACCTTAAACTTTCCTCACAAAGACTGAAGAGGTGCTTTAACGGTTTAACAGAGATGAAGAGCCCTTTTTTCAGATGATACATCTTCAGAAGTAAGAACTTTATGAATGTCATTTTGACTGAATTACATTGTTTTGAAAAGGCTGAAATGATAGAATGCAGACTACTCGGGACTTCTGTTGCTGCTGAGCTCATGTTTCTCTACATTGTCTACTGCTTCTTTAAACAGCATAATCCCAGTACGACATTCTCATTAACTTGTGAACTAGTTCATTAGCCCATAACAAACAGGTTCTTACATCGGTATTTATTTTGTTTCACAGATGAAAAACTGACTGGAAAACAACCCAAAATTTATTCTGAGAAAGTCCCAAAATACCACAAATCTTTTTTTCAAAAATTCCCACTCTCAATAGTTATGCTTCAGCTAAAGTTGTTTCCTGTCACACACTTTTAAATACTTCCTGTGGTCCGCCCTCCATCAGTAATTTACAACAAACAGTATCCGGAATATGAAGTCATTTAAGCTTGATGTTAGCTCTAAGCTACCAATTTGAGGGTAGCAATACAATTTCAACACAAGACAACATAACATAGTGAAGGAATTTTTTCTGTCATTTAAATAACTATTCAGAATTCATATAAGACACTTCAATTTTAATTCAGAAAATTACATACCTTGTTTATTAGATGCTCAGTGACCACTTCTCTTAGCCCAGTATAGAGTTTTTCACCATGTTTATGCAACACCATTGTATATGCATTCCTATATAGCTCCTCAAAACTGAGACCACTATTGTTCTTACGCTGGATCTCTTGGATTGCATTTTTTAGAAGATCCCAAATGCTGTTCACATATTTCTCATCCATAGTCATCTGTAAAAATAAAACAACACATTATTGTTTGGAATCAAGAAAGACCGCTACAGAAAGTTATCTTTAGAAACAAGTCCAGGAGCAGTAATTGCTTCTGCCACATTTTCTTGATTCCACTATCACAAGGTTTCTCAAACTTTATCAGAAGAACAGTATTTATGAAACCAGTAGGCGTTTCAAGAAATACTTATGAAAATTATAATTGTAAAAGTTTAATGCTTTTCTCCTCCAGACCTGCAAATGCACAGAACAACTCCAGAGTCTGTGCAGGTAGGCAGACAGGTAATCGTGGCCATGAGTCTCTTCCTCCAGCATTAACAAAGACAGTCAGTTAACTTTCCTCCCATACCAACATGCTACTTAGCACCTCATAAATCATACAGCAACACCCATCTGCTTAACCATACCCCAAGTTGATTACTTGTACAATAAAAGATAATAATGCCTGAAACAGAGTTAGCAAACTCACTTAGTCATCTGCTTGAGCTAACTAGGTATTCTTTATTTACAGCAATGTACTAATGGCCAAAGAATTATGTGTCTACAATTTAAATATTTACAGGTGTTGTTGAAAACGCTCACAAACATCCAAAATAAACATCTGTATTGAACATACTTCCACTGCATAAATACGGTTAAATAATTGTGACAGGATATGCATCAAGCACTAAGCAGAATATGCATCCACTTGATCTTTTATTGAGAAACTAAATACTTCACTAAATGCATCAAATTGAAATGTTATTGCTGTCATTTTTGAGAAAGAAATTCCTGTAAGAAACAGTCTCAATAGCAAACCAACTTTTGTCCTCTACTGTCCAGTGCTTAATCAGTTTACAATTGTGCTTTATCAATGCAAAGGTGCTTCAAAATATGATGCTTTGGAGATAAAGCAGATTCAGGGATGGCAAATGAGTACAGCAACAAAATACCAGATGTCAGTATTGCTTAAAGTTTGTGACTTAGCTAAGTTTTATCACCCAACTGAAAAAAAAACCACCACTTTTTAATTGAACCAGGTTTAAAATGCATTGTTTAAAGTTTGGTTTCATATAGTTTATACAAAAAGGAACTGATCTAGTATTTGATATCTAAAGAAAAAGGCTGAAGAAAGGGAAAAAGCCACTACTCCCAGAATTACTGTGGAGAGAGAAAATAACCCCGAGTCTACCAATACTGTCAAAGCATCTTTGAAAATAAGATCTGAAAGTAGTAAAGACTGAAGAATAGTGGTATGACATTATAGAGGAAAATCATGACCAGCACTCGTCTATCCCTCTTCTTCCTCCCCTTCCACCCAGAAACCACTAAGTGAATAGAGGAAAGACATGGAAGACTAGATGTGCCTGCATTAGTAATCAACCACAAGAATCAGCAGAACTTTTTTCATTCAAAGTACATTTCTACGTGCAATTTCAAAATATCAAGTTTCTAGGCATTATTTATAAAAGTACACCTCATAATAAAGATAAGCCATTCAGTGCCTTGGGAGGAACTGAATTGCTGAACAAAATCAAAACAAGACACATCTTCCTCCATCCTCCTCATCTTGTGGCATTTTGGTTAAGTACAAAGATTTTAATGATAAAAATAATCCTGTCACTGCTTCTTCCACTCTCCTGATACCAGATCCATAAGCCTACTAATCTGTATGTGCCCAAAACACACGTCACTGTATATCTAACACCAAAAAAACCCAAAAACCAAAACCACAAACACATTCAAAAATTCTTAGCTCCCTATCTCCCCAAACCTCAAAGTAACAGAAAAATGGTGGAACATTTTCCCTCTCACTTGGTTATTCTACTATGTATAATACTGAAAGGTCAGTTATTATCTTTTAATTTGCATTTGCTACATTGGTGCCTCTTCAGGGAAATTATTTTCTAAAGCCTTCCTGAACAAGCAATTTTACAAGTACTGATAATGAAGGCAACCATTTAGAATTGCGGACAGCAATCCAAGTAAAAGCTTTTCAGTTTTCCTTTTTTTTTTTTTAAAAAAAAAAGGTTTTGTTTTCAAACAAAGCATAGACTCAAACCAACACTTCCCAGAGCCTTTTTCTTCCCTTGCTAATCAAAAATCTCCCAGCCAACATGCCACATTTTTAATCTCAACTGCAATTTAATTGCTCACTGTATTAAAAAAAAAAAGTATGATCTGCATAAAACAGGCAAACCACCCGCTGCCAGTTTGAAGAGGTATTACAGCATTCTGGGTTGGTCAGCTGGTAAACATTTCTGTATGTTATAGATAAGCAGTACCTCTAGTAATCCAGATCTGTTCAAGGAAAAGCTAAAAGTGAACTGTGCAATTCTTATACTTGAATCCAAATGCTATATATATATAAAAAAAAAGAAACCAGGAATGTTTGTAACCTTATTTGCTCCGAACTCACTGAATACAAACATCAACACAGAGTTTTCCACCACTTAACAACTCACCACCAGCTGCTCTGGAAGCACAAGGAAGATCCATAAAAGGTAATTTTATAAGGAGTACACATTAGAAATAGTACTACGAAAACTTACTGCCTTTTAAGATTAAGCATGAAGGACTCTGCTTCTCGGTGCAGTTTCCTATTCTGCTACTGACTTAGATTTCTGAGGGTTTGTGGGAACAGGATTGTTCAAGTTACCTGGTATCAAGTTAGAAGAGTGCTATCTTCCAAAAAGATCTAGCATAGCTACCTTGTTTGCACCAGTGTTTTCTAACAAAGCAAAGACTCCTTATACTCTAAATAATGGCCACTCTCTTGGACAGTAAGTTCAACTAAAGTAAAGCTTTAACAAAAATTTATTATTTCCTTTCCACTGCTGAACAGTTGTTTAGCTTTTGAACAGAAGAGGTCTTCCTGCATGATTATCCTCAAAGTTACAGAAGAAATGCAATGACTACATCTACCCTTGGATTAATTAACTCACAGGTTCATCTCTTTTCATCTCCCTTCTTTAAGTCAGGCTTGGACGCAGATTTAAAACGCATCCACTTCCACAAATATGAATACAGAATCAAAGCCCAAATGTTTTTCCATGCTCATTTGCAGATTTCTTCTAATGGTTGTAATTTAAAAGTGAACTCCAGTTGTAATACAGTTGCTTTCTTTATGCCTTCTATTCCTGCAGATATAAGCAGAAACTAGATTACTGCTTCTGCTGGTGCTTTGGAAAAAAACCAAACCAAAACAAAACCCCAACCACCCGGGTTTAGAAAAGCTTTCAGAAGCAATAATAATAAAAAAATAATTTCAGCAGTGTTTACACACAGACTCACCAAGATAATACCAAGCAAGTGACCAAAGAGAGGAAATGTGTTAACCTACTCCAGTTTATCTGAACATTACCTTTCTTGGGGAATGGGAGAGAGATCAAGTCTGTTACTGGCAGAAGAGATAGCTGTTTGTAAGAATCTGCTAGTTGGAAAAATTCCAGAAACCACTGCCCAAATGCTAATGATTCAAATATGCAGCTTGAACACAAAACATCTGAACTCGAAGTGTAGCAGAAGTACATCTTGAGGAAATAAGACTAAAGTATCAGTGTACATTAAAGTGCAATTGTTTCACCGAAGTCTGCAAAGGACTCAAAAGGTCCTTTATTCCACAGTACTGCCACAGTGCAGGATCAGGCACTTGCAGGCACTTTCTTTAACAATGTTTGTCTAACCTCTTAAAAGCTCCAAGACTGAGTAAACAATCACTGTCAGCAATCTATTGCTGTTACCACCTGAAGAGCATGACACCGCTAGGCACAGTCCTAAATACACTTCTCAGTCTCTCCCTCCCCCAGGCTTACACTGCAGACACCACCTCTTCTGAACAACTTTATCAGCCTTCCTTAAATCAAAAGGGGCAAACAGCTAAACTTTAGTAGTTTTGGTATTAACACATAACATCATACAAAGTATCATTCTCTCCCCTCTAGTCATGTAGTTCAAAGGAAACTGCAACATCCTGGGGAGGAACAACCCGCTGCATTAACACATGCTGGGGCCAACTACCCGGCCAGTCGCCTGGTAGAGAAGAACCTGGGGCTCTCCTTGGACATCAAGTTGAATGGGCCCTTGAGGCGAAGAAGGTTAATGGTATCCTGGGCTGCCTTCCGAGGAGTGTAGCCAGCAGGTCAAGAGCTCTACTCAGCACTGGTGAGACGGGTGGAGTACTGCATCCAGCTCTGGGCTCCCCAGTACAAGAGAGACATGGACATAATGGAGAGTGCAGTGAAGGGCCACCGAGATAACTGACTGGAGCACCTCTTGCATGACAAAAGACTGAGAGAGCCACCCCTCTTTGGCTTAGAGAAGCCTCAGGGGGATCAAATCAGTGTATATAAATACCTCGAGGAAGGGTGTACAGTAGAGGGAGCCAGGCTTCAGTGGAGCCCAGTGACAGGACCAGTGACAGTGGGCACAATCTGAAACACAGGAGATCCCTCTGAACACGAGGAGTAAGATTTTTATTTTTTTTAACAGTTAGGGTTACCAAGCACTGTCACAGGTTGCCCAGAGAGGTTATAGAGTCCCCATCCTTGGAGATGCTCAAAAGCTGTGTGGATACGGTCCTGAGCAACTGGCTCTAGGTGACCCTGCTTGAGCAGGGTGGTTGTACAAGATGAGCTCTGGAGGTGCCTTCCAACCTCAATCATTCTGTGCTTGGTAATACACATTACACCTGTATACCAAGGAAGCCAGAAAACCAGGGCTCCCTGACCAAGTGTGACCTATTAAAACTGCCAGTATCACTCTTCCAACTGAAATGTTTTGCAGGATAACAAAGGTGAGCAACAAAATGCTGCTTGTCACCAGTGGAACCAGACATTTGTTCCCCAGATTGTACCTACTACAAAGAACAACGCTAAAACTCCCAGATTCATGCAGAACATCAAACAGACCTACTGCTCGAAATCGAGATTACTTTGCACAAAATTAAAATACTTTTTGGTGTAATTTCCATTCTATACAGCTTACCCTTTACAACTGTCTCCTTTGTATGCAACTTCATTTCATATTCTTGTCAGTTGGTCATTTTGCCCTTAACTCTCAGAACTTGCTATTCTTACTTACATGAACATGCTTGAAGTACCATGAATTGTAGGAAAAGTTTACTTCTGTAACTGCTTAAGAACCTCCTGAATTCTTGACAGTTTACACCAGCTTACTTTTATCGGAAGTAGCTACTTAGTCTTCTTGAATAAGAGACGGTAAGAAAGAAGTGAGGAAGAGGTAATAGATGTCCTACAGAATCTCTGTAGGAGTATCCACAGAGGCGTACCAACCAACAGAAGCAGGAAGCACATGAACTAGTACTCACAGGACTAGTGACTAGACACAGCTTCTCATCCTTTTTGCACAAAGAGTTTCTGGACAAGTTCTATAAAGTTCTCACAAAGACCTCAAACCAAAACAGACCACTGTTAATCCTCAGAAATTTTAACATATTGTAAACACACTTGCGGGGTATTTTTACCTCAAAAAGTCACAAACATTACTATTCAATTTTTCTACAGACTAGCTGCAGAGCATTTATCACTATTCTACACACTACCAGGTGAAAGAGATCAATTTGGAAATTATTACTGCTCAGCAATGTTTCTCAAATTTTTCAAAAAACGCAACCATGACCTGCCTCATTCCTTTCCATGACACCCTTTAGGCCTAATACCCCAGAGCACTGGAGCAAGAACCGAATGAAATTACAAAATGCAAGTGTTTACGCTCTGCCCTGAAGGAAACAAGTGGATACTGACAATTAAAGTTACTTAGCAGCTCTGGGAGTAAACATCTGCATCTAGTGATTGCAGTCTGTTCTCACTCCACCATTTCCTATCCCTCAGCAGATAAAATGAGCAAGGGCTGACTGCTGCCACCTAAAACTGCCACCACAGGGGTCCTGACCCACAGTCCAAGAGGCAAGGAAGGCTGTCAAAACTAATAGTCTTCACTTTGATTTCAAGAAAGGGCATTCATCAAGGTGGTATTAAATAGCCTGTTACAGAATAACTCAGCATCCTTAGCCTGGATCCTTCATTCTGGGTGAAGTTTGGCTGAGGTTCTCCAGAAAAGAGCAAGAGCAGCACACTTCCTGCCTCAGAGATTAATCACTACTTGAATTTTTATAAACCCTTCCAATATTGTTAATTTAAAAGACAAGAATTTACAGTGACAGAGATATATTATCTAGTGTTTGCACCAAGAATATCTCTTGAAAAATGGCCTATTAATATATGGAACTACGGATCCTTCAACTACAGAGCTGATAAAATGTACTCTTGTTAATGACAAATGGAGAGCTCCATTTTCACATTTCTGAATTTTGAGATTTTCATCACTGTATAGCGATAAGCATATCTGGAAGAAGATGCATTGGCTACACCTCACTGCTGAAGAAACATCAGTATGTCACAAAGCAGACAACTCCACAACACACAAATAAAAGCAACCGATCTCTAAACTACCAAAACCACCAGGCACAAAATTCCTCAATAGCGTTATCTGAATAGATTGATTGTTACAGACCAAAAAACACTACTGTAAGCTAAGAGAAGGAGCATGAAGAAAGTAAGGGGCACCCTGACCTACTGCTGTTCTTCTGCAGCTTACTCAACTTTGGCTATCTGCTGAAAGAGTCACAGGGAAGTCACAGCAATGCGCTATCAAAACTGATCCTAGTAACTTGGCTTTTGCTCCTAGGTGACCTGTAACAACTGAAGATGTTGATCCAGTATTCCCCACATGTCCTAGGAGTGTCAGGAAATGCCTACTATAATATTTATTACACTCCCTCAGAGGGTGTGTATGGTGGTGGGGAAATCTATGCCTTTGTTTGCTTATGGCATCTGCCAGTTATCATTTACAACATTAAATGCTGACACCATTTTTAATATTTGTGTTTTATTCTTCATTCATGCCTTGACATCCAAGCCTCACACTTGTTTGGGTGGGCAACCTCTACACTAAGCCTCTTGAGATTCCTCCTGCAAGGAATATTCATGGCCTGCACCATGCTCCATTCCAGGCTCAGAAGATGAGCTGAGTAACCAGTGTGGAGAGTAATCTCATAAAGGCCAAGAGTAAAATCAACTCTAGCCTGACCCTCTGTAGAATAGGCAGGGCTCTATCACAACAAACAGTCAGTAGTAGAAATGCACGAACTGCAGTATCCACCTTTCCTTCCCAGGCTGTCAGGCTTTACTCAGCAGAAGCAAGCAGAACACTCAATTAAATCAAAAAAGGAATCCTCTTTGTCAGTTGAAACACCCAAGAGCTGCAGGATTTTAGGCAAAACCCTTTCCTTCTCCATTTTGCTTAAATGGGTTCTGCAGCCACAAAAAGCTATTCTGCCAGCATGGAACAGAAGAGGTGTAAGTAGATTAAAACATAATTGCTCCTTAGAAGATGGGAGTTGAACCTCCTACATAATGATTGACAGATTTAGTCTACCTTCAAGGCATTGTCTTAGAGCACTGCTGAGCTCATCACAAAGTGCATGCTGCTTTGGGGTAGGGGCTTAAAGAGCAAGGGGTATGGTTGGTTAGTTTTGATAAGCTTTACAGCAAACTATAATATCCTCCAAGAACTTCCTTTCCTAGTAAGCTTAAAGCCCCGGAAAAACCAGATTTGCTCCTCCTCTCAAGAGGTAACATTTGTCTGCATTATAGGTAGACCTGACAGAAACTTTACCATCTAATAGCAATTTAACACTCTATATGAACAGTTTAAAACAAGTCTTTAACAGAAAATGTCCTACTGCAGCAACAGTTTTGACATGTATAGAAGATTGAACAAATCTGAAGAAAGATCAGAGACTCATTTCTCTTTCAATATTTTAGGAACCATTTCAGAAGAATGAGACTAATCCTGAACTGCTAACATACCTCAGTTTTTCTATATTTCAACTTCTATTTAATACAATTTCTTCATTTTTCCCAAATGCCCCTCCTCAACTTCAGTCTTGCAAATCTGTGGCACATAATATCCTGAAGGGCAAAAAAAATGAGAACAACAACTCTCCCAAACACCTATTTCATTTCAACTGTGACTAAGAACTGTGTAAAACTGAGCAGCCATCAGGTATTGAATAAACACAAGGCAAATAATAATCTAAACCTTTTTAATTTCTTTAAAAATGCAAAAACAATGGAAACAATCCGGAGAGGCAGACAACTAAATATAAACTGAAAGACAAAATGACACAGTGCTGATTCTGTGAACACAGATACCCATTTACAGACCTTCACACACCTTCCCAACACTAACTCATATTAAGTGTTTGTAACTACTAATGAGCAACTATAAGATGCTTCATATACATAAAGACTAAGGTCAACAGTCTTTCATAAAACAGTTTCACAGATATCCAACCTGTAAAAGACAACATATTTAGGCAGCAGTAACTAGCAGAAGCATAGCATGTAAGAGCACCTACTTCATTCAAAAAGAAGGTCCATGTGTATTCACTACTCTCTAATACCACTGAGACTCTCCAATTTGCCATTCTTTCAATTTTTCCATTAGAGATGCAGACTCTTGCTTGACACGTTTAAGTCTGGGGACAAGACCTATCAATCTCTTTCCTCTCCTGCAGGTCTGTTAAGTGCAGTCCACAAACTATGTTATACTGTGTATAAATGAACATATGGGTTCAATTTGCAATTTATGATGCTCAGCTTACAAACTGCACCTTCAAACAGTCACTTTCATTAATACAGATAAAAACAAAACTCTCATTAATACAGATAAAAGCAGAATATTACTTGTCTGAGTAAGGCAATGAAAAATGAATGATAGTTCACCAGCCTCATTTTTCATTCACTTACTGATATATATGCATTCACAGAAACCAATCTTTAAGGTTCTGCATAAAGGCTACATCAGTAAGTTAAGTAACAAAACAGGGTAACTGAAGTCAGTAAATACTGTATCTAAGATCATGTATAACAAGCTTATCTCTGCCTCTTACACACTTATCTGTCTTACTGGTTATTTCCCACAAGACCCAAACGCCTTGAAATACGCATGGCTTTAGTGAGCAATGACTTTAGGATGTTTTCCTCCAGCAGGGCTGGATACTGGAGAAAAACAAAGAAAAACAGACAAAAAATTAACTTCTTTTCAACATAAACTTTCAAAGACGCTACTAATTACACTAGGGACTTTATCCTAGAATTACACACATGCTTTGCCCAAAAAGGACAACAGAATAGTACTTAACTAAAAACTACAGAAATCCAAGTTTTTAAGTTACCTTCACCCCTGCCCTGCACCCCCCCACACCCCAGCATCTGCAGACAAATATAAATAAAAGCCTTTTCAAATACCAAAAGGCATTATCTGTAAACGAGTAAATCTCCCCCTACCATGGTACAACTTCTACCCACCTGCCATCAGGCTATGAGGCTTGTTTTAAAAAAGTTGTATTTAAAATATAACAATTAACTGGTTTGGTTTAAACTTCTAGAAGAACTGAATTGGTAAGAGGCTAAATATAGGAAGTTCTAGTTCAAAAGATAGTTGTCACTGCTATAGAATGGAAGTGCTTGTACAGCCAAAACAGTGACATTGCCTGTATTATTAAGCAAGGTTCTTTTAGAAACATTCAATGACATTTCTACAGCGCTCATTACTATAGTGCCTGAAAATGGAGGAGGATTATAAAACACCTATAATGAAACTACTTATTTCCTAAGAACACTGCAACTTAACAATAGTAAGGAAGAACCATCTATACTTCTGAAGCTTCTCTTACTAAATTGGAAACTGTTAAGAGCTGAAGTCTAGATTTAAGTTTACGATTTAAGAAGTCTGACCTTTCACGTTTAACTTTGCAAGGTATCAGAAGCATTTTCAGACATGAAATAAGTTTTTGGCTTGTTTCAGTAGTTGTCTTGATTGCTTAAGGGTACAAGTAACAGCTGGGGGTGGGGAGTGGGGGAAGTGTATCAGGTCAGGATCAGTTAACTCAAAAATCCATTCTAAATGAAACAGAGGAATAAATACAAAGCCTTGACACCAAAAATCTACCTACTTCCTCTCCCATGCCCAAAAGAATAAAAATTAATATTGGTATTTTGAAGACTAATGAGAAGTTCAGAGTCCTCTTGACTCACTTCAGAAGTAGCAATCCTAAAACAAGTTTCCTCAAATAAAAGTTATGGGGAAAAAAAATCTGAAAGGCTTGTGTAGCAGCAGGAAATCAATTCTTGAAAGAAATACAATCACTTTCAGGTTTCTATCCCAAAGTTGGTGTTAAAATATTTGAAGCTAATTAGAACAGCAGAAACGGAATGAAGAAGAGCTGAATTTCTGGGAGTGAATCATTTCTCTCATCTATTAGCAGGATCCTGGTGGTCTAGGTGGCACAGGGAGAGACAGACATTTCTGCACTTCAAGAACTCAGCTGTGTCCCTGTAGCTGTCAAACAGGCTCTTGTCAAAGGTGAAGCAGCAGACAGTGGAAACAGTGGCACAACATTTTTTTATAAACTACTGGGCACGCCTTTCCCATTTACAAACAAGGGCCAGATCCTAAAAATTTCACACAAGTCATTTAGCATTCCAGTGCAACAAAATCTTAGGACAGCCAAGGACATGTTTTTTCAAAACTTGAGGACTATGTGACTATGAGCAAACTGCAACAAAGTAAGTTCGACTGCAGATTTCCTCAAAGCAGCTCACCTGGGATAACTGGCCACGTGCAGGTTCTCACGCTGCAGTAGAACGAACGTGGCTCATTCCCCTTCCACTGGAATTACTTCCAATTTATTAAAGACTGAACAGCAGAAAGGGAAGTTGTTTGTTTGCTTATAACCTCACAAGATTTACTAGCAAAGATTAAAAGTTGCTGGAACTCTCAAATTTCAGTGGGATTTTGGTCCCTGGCTCTCAAACTCCTTTTGAAACCCAAGTGTGGGACTGCAACATTCCAGGTAACGTGCAGTAGGTTGTCTTGAAACTGCCGTAACAGATGATAGGTCACTGTCTGCAGAAGCCGCACTACTACATCCCAGCCTGCTACTGCTATCATTCCTAACTATAAGCCAACAGATTTTTTATTTATTTATTTTTTACCTGACTCAAAAGTGTTTAAAACTTTCGATGCAGTATGTCATGGTACTTCCATTACTTTTAAGACCATCATCCTAATGCTACAAAGTAGAAAGAAATAGCATTAATTTAATAAGAGGCAAATTCATGGGTTTTTTTGGCAGATCTTTTCTAGTGATGACTTGTATAATATTAACATTATAATGCCGGAATAATATGTGCCTCAATCTCAGTTAAGAACTGTCAAGGGGAAGAGCAATGCTGTACTGCACATCTGTACCTTCTGTGGAAGGCACGGAGTCTCCTCACTAGTATCATCTCTCCAAGTGAAAAAAATCCTTTAGTTCATTAACTTCCCCACCCCAATGTCCTGGAATCAGAAAGCTTCCCTGAACCACAGATGACCCATTCTTTGCCCACTCAACTTCAGTGCAAATCCCGCAAGAATTATTTCTGGTTTGGTTTTGGGTTTGGTTTTTTTTTTCCTTCAATTAACCTGCAAGTAGGTCAATATTTTACAAATGTTCAAAAATCAACACTATTTAAAGAGAAAATCTATGAAATGCTTATCAGATTATCTAGACTGTAGACACATTTCCTGAAGCTATTTCAAAACAAGGAATACAATGAACAATTTACAGGGGGATGAAGGAATAAAGGGGGAGTGGGGGTGGCGCAGAAGGGTCTTCAGAGGTTTTGGGGGCTTGATGACAACTCCTCCTCCATAATAACAGCATATCAAATTGAGAACTTGTAAATAAAAGATTAAATTTTATGGTAGACAGAGGCCAATAAAGGATAATCTTTTTTTCTCAGCTTACTTCATGGAGGGGATGGAAGATACACTTAATAAATCACTTACACATTTACAAATAATCAATACCACTGTATGCTGACAAGAACCTTTCTCTGGGGGATTTTTGCACCATACAGTGAATACACCATGATCAGATGCACAAATCAGCAGTGCCTGGAAGAACAAGACCATCACTAAAATGACTGCAACAGAAAAAAATAAATCCAGAGCTACACAGGAAGATTATATCCACACCTATAACATAAAAAAAAAAATAGATCCACTCAGATGCTACCAACATTTTAAAACCAAAATTAGTGTGAAAGTAAAAAGAAAGTTATTTATTTCAATAAAGATTCTTCACATGCAAAAAGTAAGGAACAGACACGCACAGCATGTACTCTCAGACCACAGGTAGTAGAAGAAATGAACATTACGAATTTTTGATGATATAAGCTAGTCCAGTTTTATAACATTCATATGTATAATCTAAATTATTATTGTCTTCATTTATGTTTATTCTCATTAGTAGTAAACCAAAAATTGGCATTTCCACAAATGCTCCTCATCCATAATCATAAACAAATAAAGCAAGTATCTGCATACATTTTGCATACTATTATACCTTATTTAAATTACAAGCAAGACAGCTTCAGCCCTCAGACACTAATTTTATGCACAACTAATTGAAGAACCTAAGCAACTCCACAGCAAGCACCATCCAAATGTAAATGTTTATTACAGTTTTGTCCTCCTTGTTGTACTCTGGTATTAAACACACTTTTTTCCTTCCCTAAAATGCACATGTTAAAAATGCAGATGTAGAAGTTCTTTTATGTCATCTAACAGCATTCTGCCAATATGCTAGTACTTGCACCTTCACAAAAGAACCATTTGTGATTTAAAAATTCTACCGGCTTTAACTGAACTTCAGAAAAATAAAACAACCATGATAAAAAGTATGGTTGGCCATGCTAGTTTTCTACTACAATACTTTCGTACTTGTTTCCACAAAAAACTGACTCAGGATGAGAAATATGAGCTCCCCACTTCTCAAGAGTTGGTTTTCCACATGTACCTACTAGAAATCAAAGATCCAGTGATCATACACACAAGGTCAGGAACATATTTTGGACTGTAACAGAATCACTGTGCATTTTATGAATGGACTCGACCAAATTTATCTCAAGATCTGTCCCAGTCATACCACAAAATGTTTTCACCACATACAGAGATTACCAGACACTGCAGATCAGTCATGGTGATGAAAATTCAAAAGCACCTGCACTAAGACTACATGTCCCACAGATCAAAGCCAAAGACTTCAGAATACGTATTTGAAATTCTGAGCAATGTTGCCACTTATGCTGTTTTTACCTGCCCAGAAGAAATTAAAAGAAGAAACATCTTGAAAAGTTGTAATAATTTTTCTGGAAAAAAACTTCAATTTTTTTATGTTACTATTATTATAACTCATGTAGAACACCAAAAACTCTTGATCAGTTTTACAGCAACCCTGATAAAGCCCCTTTACCTACCACTACCAAGGAAAAAAAAACAGTAAATCCTGTTTAATAATGTACTACTATACAACACAAGAATGAGGGGGTGAAGAAACATACCCAGCCACATGGAAAAACTCAGACTGAATTAGCCAGTATAAAAATATTAACAGAATCCTAGTGCTGTTACTTTATACTCTTGCACAAAAATCAAGCAAATTTTAAATACAGGTACTGCAAACAGCAGTACACTTTCCAGTGCCATGCAGAGGCACCTACTCAATTCAAACTGGAAAAATGACTGCTCAGAACTGAGGACCCAACTAACACGGAAAACCAAGAAAATTTGCAACTGAAGCCTGAACATCTACATAGCTCAGAAATTCTAATGAGATTAGGTTAGACCACAACTAAAACATAATATGTACACTGTGTTATAAAAACCCAACCAAACAAAAAACCACCTACAACTACTCAAAGTCTATCCTGGAATTAGTGTTATCATCTCTTAAAAATTCTAAATGTAGTATTAGGGCATTCAGTCTGCTCATAATATTTCATTAAAAAAAACCCAGATCTGTGAAAACTGGAAGACCTTCGTAAGATTAACTGTCCAGTAAACAGCCAGTATTTCTGTATTTTTCTGTAACTGACACCAAAACAACTCCTTCTTTTGAATAAGATAAGCAGTGTTTTAGTTCTTTGGTTTGTTTTATTTCTAGGTTTTAAACCTACTAGAATTTTAGTTGTGAACATTATTGCTGCTGTATATACTATATGGGTTAATAGCTAAGATTGCTTTATATTTTCAAACCTACTTTTATAAAAGTATCAAGATTTACAAAGACAAACATGTAAAAACTTAAGTTAACCAGGTGGTCCTGCAGCACTCAGTGGGTTTACATGATTTTAATCAGAGATGAAAAAGCCTACAATTCTATCCTCATCCCACCCACCATGCCTCTCCAGTCACTCACTAATACAGCATACATACTCCAAGGGTTATAAGCCAAAACAGAAATACGTATATTGCCTACAGAACCTGAACGCTGAAATATTTAAATACAATTAAATGTGTTTTCTAGGGTCTATCTGTTGTAAGATGCTCAGGTAAGACACAAAATTTACATCAACTACTTGAATTGATAGATCTACACATTACAGGTTGAAGTATAAATTTAACAAACCTCATCTCAACTTGCATCATCAGTTCCCCAAGATTCAAAACAGACCACAGAAGCAGCCAGCATTCTGAGAGAAAAAAAAAAAAAAAAGCCTTCTGCCTACATAAAGCCTAAAACAAGTGGCTGTTACAGCTCAGGAGAAAGGAGCAGGGGCAATGAAAATAGAAGTCTTAATACTTTCTCACAGAAGAGCTGAAGCCATTTACTTCAGGTTTACAGAAGTTTATTTGAGGAAGAAGTATCATCAATTGATAAATGGGGTTGAAAGAAGTAAAACGCTGTCTGCCTTTTTGCATAAGACTGGATGAAATGATAATTTTCTGGGGCACAAGTACTGCTGATAATATGATTCAGTGAAGCTTTTTCATATATATATATATATACACACACATACACGCACTTGAAAGATTCATTCTATTACAAGTGCATGTGTAGGATCTCTCTAAACGCTTTCCAGAATTCATAATGTAACTATATAATACTGATCCACTGGAATAGTTCTGAGAACTGGCAATTCTGGCATATGCTCTGAAGAGGAAAGATATCTCTGCAGGAAATGAAAATGATTACAAGCACTCAAAAAACCACCCAAATACCCAACTATGAAGATCAAATCCAATAACCTACATCAGGTCATGCTGGTTTCCAGAAAGATCTCACCAACCAATTTTACGGTGACAACTGACATATTGCAACGAGAGAAGGATGAGTTCTTGCAAAAACGTTCACTCAACACAGCTTAACATGACTTGTACGAATTTTGAAAATTAGTTCTCAAATACTATTTATTTCTGTAAGAAATGTGCATTTTTTACTTGGTACCACTTTTTCATCAAAACACATTTAGCGCTACTGTTTTCCACTAACTAAAGTCACAGCAGAACAGTTCACATACATTTTCAGGAAACGTGATTTATACATGCTAGCTTGCTGTTACAAACATCACATCTCTCCAAAAGTTTGAAGTACAAATCTAGCATTCTTTGGCACCACTTTTCACAAATCAACTAAATTTTAAAATTAGATTTGCTGCAAGCTTGTTTGAGAGCTTTTAAAGTATTCCTTTAGCCAGCAGTAATGGGCTCACTGAGAGTTAAGCAATGAGAGCCAGTCTGAGACCCTGAAAGTACTTCAAACCAGGGTAAGGAAGAAAACCACCACAATCCTTCTCCAAAACAAGTGCAATTAATTCATGTCTTGTAGAAGTATCATCCTTGCATTTTTGCATAACACACATACTGTGTATTCAGCAAAAATACTACTGCACTCCTCCAAATGATTTAAAAACTTATAAACTATATCCAACAGAAATCACTGACAATTACTTGAGATTTCAGAAATTTTGGGTTTTTTTAGTGTCCAAATACAACATATTCCTATTTGTTGTGTTGTGCATGAATTTGAAACAAGAAATTTTAAAGACTGCTTAAGAAAAACTACGCTCACTCAAAAGCCCTCTTACACTATTTCACTTCTTGCTTTAACTACTCTAACACTCAAATAATAACTCAAAATGCTATCTAGATAGACCTTACATAAATACAGAGCAACTATGTATTAGGAAGGCATTAAAAGTACCATAAGCGGTTATTGAAAGTAGCACAATGGAAGTCTTCTACAGCTGTAAGTAAGGCTACTTAACTCCACAAGCTTAAGCTCATCAGTTTCTCTACTGAACATACGATAAACTTTCACTAAAAATTTCCATTATTCTTTCTAGATTTGAAAAAACGCCCACTCAAGTCTGAAGTCTCAAAAAAGAATGCATCCTCATCTGGACTACTTCTGATACAATGATTATCACCATCTTCAATTCAAGCCCAACAAGAGAACACAGGAAACATTTTTTTAGTAAGCTAAATTTTCAAATTAGGAAAAGAAATGCATTTTTTTCTCTACTGTGAACAGAAGAATGGATTAAATGTACAGAAAATTACTTTCCTCAATTACTTTTGCTTAGTCTACAACCCACTTCAGCAAAACAGTATGCCTTGTACTCAAAGTCATCGCCCTTGAGGTAAGAAAAAACACATCAAGGCACATAACAGGAGCTAGCAAGTATGAATGGACACTTGGGATGACAGATAATCTGCTGCCAATTAGAAAAAAATAATAAAGAAGGGATCTAGAATAAAAATAATTCCAAAACATTAAGATCTCTTGGTACAACACTGGTAGTTTTCAAATGTTTTGGTCAATTTCTACTTAAATTCTAGTAAGGAAGAAAAAGAAGAAACTTTGAAGTAGTAGTAGTATTTTGCAAATTACTATTTCTCCTTTCCTTTACCTACTGTAAAATACAACAACAGAAATTTCAAAAATATTATGAAAAATAGAAAATATTAAAGAGACAGAACCTACATGGATGGGTTACCATAATATTGTGACGTTACAGGAACCTTACCTCTCCGATTTGGCTATTTCTAGTTTAATATAATAGTAAATTGCTACATCCATGCAAGAAGCCAACTTATCTAAGCCAGGTAGACCTGCTAAGGAAAGACAATCAATAAGACGACAAATTGAAGCAGCCTACAAAGTCACCTCTGGAAGCACTTTTAATTCAGAACTGAAAAGCAGAACCACCAAATTTGAGATAAAAGAACGAAGATCAGTAGCTGAAGTACGAACAGTACATTTTCTAAATATAGACTCTATCCCACACACAAATGCAACCTCATTGACATGAATAATCCCACTGGCAGTCACTGGCTCTATTTGCAGGACCAAAGCTATACAACCACTCAGGCCTCCACAAATTTTGCGTTAAGATTTTTGTACAAACTACAGCTATTGCCTTCTGCAATTATGACTGAGAAAACCCTCCAAATCTCTCAACCAAGTACATGCTTCTTTTCTATAAACAACTTTATCAACAGGATTGTCAACAAATTGTCTTAGAAAAGAAAGTATGTTCAAGGGAACACCTGAAAAATTGCTGCCAACAGATGTCATCGAACATATAAGATCTGTAGGCCTTGATGGCTATTATTGAATTATTTTAGGGAGTGCTGCGGTTTAACCAGGAGAAGGTAATTTTTAGACTTTTTAAAACTTTTAACCTGGACATTCCTTAAGCAACTGAAAAGAAAGACAATGCTAGCAAAAGCAGTTTCAGAAGAAAAAAACCTGATGACAATATTCATGTAAGAGCAGGGCTCTGTGTGAGTAGAATTCAACCCCCAAACTGACTTCATATGCTCATTTACAAAGGTGGTGAAAAAAGTAAAAAAAAAAAAAAAAAAAAAAAAAAAAAAGAAGAGTAAAGTTTACCCCATTGTTAAGTCTGCCTTTGTTGACTGACCCATATCTACATATTCATGGTTGGAATACATGAATCTGTTTACCAAATTAAAAGACTGCTATATTTCTGGCGTAGTTTGTTATAAAACATACATGCTGTATATGTAATGTTTTATTTTTGTACAAGTTTTCCTATTACTTATTAGTAAAGCCCTGGCCATGCTGCAGTAAGTCTTTTTCTTTATTCCTACAATCCAAGACGTCCTAACAAAACTTACATTCTTGAAAAAGGTTGTATAAAGAAATAAATACAATTTGGAGATCAAAAACCTTTCATCAGCTAAAATTCATAATTTCATAGCCCACTTTCTTCTTTTGACTTTTACCACTAAATGCAACTGTCAATGATTAAAAGAAAGAGGAAAACAGCATAAATCAGATTGCTACGATTAAGTCAGCTTTTGCTATGATTAAGTCAGCTTTCGAGAATATAAAGAATTCTCTAATTTCACCAGCGAGAGTTTTGATGAAGCATATATATTGATATATCCCTTGTCAGTGAAATACGATAAACAGGTATGTCCAGTTTCTCGTAAAGGCAAGGCACATTAGTTCTACACTACTGGCTACTGGGATCAGATGTAGCATCAAAAAGTTAACACTAAACCTTAAATGCCAGTGACTCAACTAGGTATCTTGCTTTTTAACGTACACACCAATGAACACATACACATTTCCTGGCCATCCTCTGGCAGGCTGAAGCTTTTCTATTTCTCCCCTTCCTCAACATCATTAATAGTACTGTAGTTGTTATTCTGCTGTAAGCTTTAATTGAACCAACTGTCAAAACACAACAAGCTTTACAGCAGTTTAAATTAATAATCTGGCTCATTCCCTTCTGTAAGTCAAAGGGATGGTATGCTCATGGTTCTACCAAACACGCATGAAAGTTACCTATGTCAACATGCTTATAGTAACATCTTCTCAACAGCTGGCATTATGCCACCTAAATCCTACAATCATACGACTTATAGCCTCTTTCACGGAGCAGGGAGTGAAATACATTCACCAAGAGGAAACTCTCCAGAAGACATAAATAAATACCGCCCCCCACACACACAAGGCTTAGCTAATTTTGTTTTGATGTAGGCGTATAACCTCCGACTCCTTCTTTGAGGCCTTTTCCTTGAAAACAAAGAAACCAGCCCCCCCTCCTCCCGATGCCGTACGTGGATTTTCATAATTGATTTGCTTGACTGATGAGGGAGACGATAATCGCGGGGACCAGTTCCTCCACCTCCCACTCGCCGCACGGCAGGTAGCACCGCTCCCCCGGGATGCGGCTCCCGCACGTCCCCGTGTGCCCCCCCCAACGCCGTAGACACACACACACCCCTTCGCCCCCCGCCATTCGCACGGGGGTGCCCGGGGCCGCCGGCCGGCTGACAGCTCCCCCCGTACCGCTCGCACCCGCCGCCCCCTGCCAGGCCGCCTCTGCCCGGGGCCGGCCCGCCCGGTCGCCCCGCGGGCCCGGGCACACGGCGCGGCTGACAGGGCGGTGAGGCCGCGGGGCCTGCGGGCAGGAGGAGGCCGGGGCCTGCCGCGGCCGCTCGGCCCGGCCTAGGCCCGGTACTCACGGGGAAGGCTCGGATCCGCATCTTGGTGTCCTTCCGGCTGCCCGTCCCCTTGCTCAGGTTCGACATCTTCGGGCCCGGCGGCGGCGGCGCCTCCCGTCCGGAGGGGCGCCGGGGAACGCGCGGCGGGGCGGCAGACCCCGGGAGCGGGGCCGGGGGCCGGGCGCCGGGCGGGGGAGGCCGCTGGCGACCTTCACTCCGGGCTGCGGCCCCCGGGGCTGCGCGGAGGGCGGGAGGGCCGGGCCGAGCCGGGCCAAAGGGGAGGGGGGGAGCGGCGGGGGAGGCGGCGGCGAGGGGCGAGGCGGCGGCGCAGGCCCCTCGCTCCGGCGGCAGCGCTTCCTTCACCCTCCTCCTCCGCCGCGATGGCGGACAAACATCGCTCAGTGCGCAGGGCCGAGCGCCCCCCCCCCCTTCCTCTCCTTTCCCTTCCCACCGCCCAGCCAGCAGCCAGCGAGAGACAGATCCGGCCGCGGCGGCGGGCGGGGGCGGCGGGAGGGCCGCGGGGCGGAGCGCCGCTGCGGGGGAGGGGGGGGGGGAGGGGGCTCGCCGCTCTCGCGAGGCTGCCGCTGCTCTCGCGAGACAATCCGTCGGCTCCTCTCCGACGGGCGGGCCCGGGCGGCTCCGAACGGTCACCGTCGCGGAGGGCGGGGCGGGGAGGGCGGGGAAGGCGCGCGGGAGGAGAGGGCGGCGCTCATTGGCGGAGGGCGACGCCGCGGGGAGGTGGGCGTGGCGAAGTCGGGCGGGCGGTGCCGCCTGACAGGGGCGGCGGTGGGGCCGGGGGCGGCGGGTCTGCCTGCGGGGCGCCTGGTGCGGGCACGGCTGCCTTCGTGTGGGGACTTTTTGGCAGGTGTCGTCCTGTCCCGCCCCCCCCGTGGATATCCCACTCCTTGGGCTTGTGGCAGATGCTTCATTAGGGTTAAAGCGCGGGTTTCGGCCCCCACGGGGGGAAGCGTGAGTGGGCCTAGCAGCATGCGGCCTGTGGAAAACGGGGCATTGCCCCAGGCCGGCCCCCAGACTACCCCGTGTTCTGGCTACCTGTTATTAACCTTGCTGTGCACAGCTAAAAAAAGGAAAGGTAGTTTGTTCCTTTTCCTATTTGTTACCCTTTGAAGTCTCCCGGATGTCAATTCTGCCCTTCTGAATCATATCACCAGTAGGCGTAGCCCTCCACGGCAGAATGGCATGATGCAAGACATTTTTATTTATTTATGGTTTGTGTTTTAGTCGCAATGCATGCCTGAGAAATGAGGGTACCACCTGAGGCAGTGCTTACAAGAGCCCAGGCTTAAATGCAGGTCATTTGGGAAAAGGCAGTTGCTGTAAAGGGGAAGAATGTTTTGAAAATGTCAAATTCCATGCGTTAGGAGCAGCATAGTGCCTCTGAAAGTTAGGCTGGTCAGCCAGAAAACAATCTAGGTCCCAGTCACCAGGAGACTAACTGATAATGTAGTGGATGAAACAAATCTGGATCAAGACATGCCTTGCTCAAGATCCCCCGGAGGAAGTACGTGGCATAGCCCGGAAGAGAATTGCTTTTAGGTGACTCTTAAACTGTCCTCTTAATAGCAGGGCATCTTGTGATGCACGTTTTGCATCCAGCTCCACTTACCTCTATCATCACTGTTTTCCTGCAGGTGCCTTTATGTAGCATGTGCCCTCAGGGCACAGAAGCAACTGTAAGAGTAGTTTCACCGTTTTTGTCTCTTGAGTTTGTTACAACCACTTCCCGTTGGGACTATGCATGCTCATATAAGTCTTTTTTAAATGTCCTGATCAGAATTAGGTATACACACCTAGAGAAGATGTTACATAACAGCAACACAATAAACAATGATTGCAACATGACTGTGCAATATGAACCAGGCCTTTCCAAAATTACAGTATAGTCAAAATGCAGACAAAACAAAGATAAGATAAGAAGGGAAAGATTGCCATTTGTTAATATGAAGAATATGGCTTCCACATTTCAATATAATTTAAATCTTATTTCTCCTCCAAAGTAATTCCTTTGCCAAATGAAGACAACCTCTTATGTTAATATTTTTTTTCCATTCTGTGACTGTTAAGATCAAGTCATCTGAAAATATTTAGTTTTGACTCTTGTAAAAAGTTTACAAAATGGAGGTAAAAATTAATTTTGTACTGAAACAGAGTTTTCATTTTTGAAATGTTACAAGAGTACTTTTCAACAAATTTAGTGCTGTTTTCAAAAACCAAAATTTCTCTGCAAACTGTTTTTGAGGAAGTGGCATTTCTTCTTTCAAGAAAGAAGAAAAACAACTCTTACTGTATCCATTACTGCAGATTGCTCTAGATTAACTTCTGTAATTACTGCTTTTGTGCTTCCCGATGCTGGCCTTATGCTTATAGCAGCCCTGGACCACCAGCCTCTTGCCTTCTCTTCATCTAGAGTTGTTACTAATGCACATTTTAATTTGAAAGCCAGAAAAGCACTGACTCGCCCTTAGAAACTGTTCAGTCTGGCACACCATGCTGAAGAAAAAATAAAATCACTCTCCTACCAAGTGATCACAATTCTCACATCAAGTAGCTTTATTTTACACTGTGAGCTTACAACCAAAACACGGCAGCATAGGTGTATCGCTAGTTGTAACTTTATTACTAAAAGCTGAATTTGGAGTCTGAGCCTTTTCTTTGTGCAGATTTATGACCCAGTGAGGGCATCTGCTATACAGAAATTCATCCGTAGCTCCTCCCTTCATGTCTGAGGTCTGTTCTGTGACTGTCCAAGGTGGAGACAATTACTATTTTTTTAGTGCAAATTTTCTGTTTCCATGCATAATGTACAAAATGAAGTTTTGCTAAAAATTAGTCTTTGAACTTACACTGAGAACTAATTTAGAGGTTTGTTAAGTGCTTATAATGTTAACTCTAGGTGGGTTACAGCCAGAAGGAAGACAGGTGGAGAAACTGAGTTTAGCATAAGAGTTAGCCACCCCGTTGCTTAATTGGGTCATCTTAGCTATCTCACATACATGTATCTCTTCTGTTAGTCCGGCAGTGAAGTAACAGTTGTGCAGAAGAGCAATCACCCTTGTTGAAAAGTTCACATCTGTGTGTTGCAGCAGCCTTGAATGCATCTTCGACCAACCACAATATCATGCAGAGGTGTGAAGGCCCCCAAAATAACTTGTGCTGTGCAGGGAAGAGCTCAGCATTATCCAAAGCACTCATTTCATGGTGGTTTTTTTTTCTAAGGTCCTATCAGTCCTCTGATTTTAGGTATTGATGCTATCACTAAATAATAGTGGAAGTTGTTCAGGTGCCTGCTAATCCATTTTTAGTATTTCCACCTGAGCAATATGTTGCCATCTTTATCTCAGTGCAAGAAGGATGACCCTTTTCATTGACATGTTTATCTTGAAGGTGGTAACAAATTTTAATTATTTAAACACTGTTCTTGTAATCTGATTTAGCACTTACCTTAATCATTTGAAGGGTGGAAGAAATTTTAGAAGAATGTGAAGAGTACATTACATTAGAATCAATCTAAAATTACATTTTTATAATCAGGCCTTTAAAAGTGGAACATGGCTCTTGTTTAACTTGCAGAGAAATTCTCTCTATATACCTATGAGAATATGATTTCTTTATCTCAAATGGTGACTTTTTCCTTTGTAAGGCTTGATTGTGCTCCACCAAAGCCAGGAACCAAGTTGTATTTTTTTTTTTTAAAGTAAACATCACTTCCAAGGAATCATACATACATATTCTCAGGTCTTCCTTACATATTCCCTCACCCCTGCGATCCTCAGTAGTATTTCACCACTGAAATACACAAGCATAAAGAAGGAAAAAAAAAAGTTTTTCTATCACAGCAGGAAACCGAATGACCACATCCTGGTCCACAGAACACCTAAATACTTGACTGCAAACACAGGAGCAAGCATTTCAGGGCTTGACCTCACTGTACTGCAGAAAAAAAGAAACCAAAGAGTTTTGCATATTGTGGTGGGAAAAAGTGAGTTCTCTTCTTTTAAAACCCGGAATCAGGGGCCAGGGTTGTTGGTTTTTTGGTTGTTTTTTTTTTTTTGGTTTTTTTTTTTTCCAGTGGGTACAGTGAAAGGCTGTGGAGTGTCAAGGCAAGAAGGAAAACAGGCAGCATAAAGTCATTTGCTTGTTCACTCATGGAAACTCATTGCTTAGAACATTTGGCTGGGCTGTGTTCAAATTTAATTTCTGTTGCATTTAAATGCCACCACAAACAGAGTAAATGCTAAAATATGACAGTCTAAACAGCTCAACAGTTTCAAAATTAAATCAGATTGAAGCACTTTCAAATAATCTTGCAAGCAGGAAGAAAAAGAGGTGTCGAGGTACTATCTCTACCCTATGTTCTCTATTACTGACCTGACTTAACAGACAAAACCCTTGCTGACGGGCACAGCTTAACCCATGCTCTCCCTTAGAGCTCTGTGTATCACTTTCCGTCCCATCAGCAGACTCCCCCACCACTTGTTGCACAAGATCTGCCCCTAGCGCTGGCGGGCTCAGAGTGGACTGTTTACAGGCAGAGTGCTGAGGACTGGCAGGAGATGATGAGGTTGCTGTAATGAGCGCATCATGTAGTGGCACATTTTAAAAACAGGTCTAACCAGACAATGCACATAATAACCAACGTTAATGCTGTCCAACCAGCACCGGCTTCCCTTTCAGTACCTGACCCACTTCGAGATTGTTGGAATAACACATCGAATAATAATGAAGTCCTTAACAGACTAAGTCAAGTCTGGGTTCAAGTGCGAACTCAAATCTCTAATGCATGCCTTTGACAGTCATCTTACACAATATGGCTGCAAAATACACCAGCAAACTGATGGCCTGTAATTCACCAGCACTGCAGCTTCTCTTACGGCAGCAATTGCTGTAATTACTGTACCATCAGCTGCTTTTGCACCCTAACTGTGTCAAACAAGGACTAGAGCAGTACAATGTACCTGTATAAATGCCTGTGTCCTCACTACAGTGCTACTGCTAGAACAGGGGATGCTATTGCATTGAGAAAAGGCAGACTTCTTGTTACAGCCACATTTTCTAGCTGTGAGACCGCTGCCTCACTGCCAAGTCGGGAGTTTTCACAGGCTTTCAGGAGCGTGACAGGAGATTTGGTTGGAGCAAATCTTTTGTGCAGTGCTCACATTACAAAAAAAAAATAATCATGCTACAGCAGTTGCAGTCAACAGTGAAAGCTGCAATGGTGAGGTTAGACAAATGGTTCAGGTTCAGAAATTTTTCCTACTGCATCACAACAGTCTGCTCTTAGAGATGAACAAATGTGTACATGTGTCAGAAGAAGGCCTAAAAAAGCCGTCTTTAAAACACTCACGGCAAATTTTCAGGGAAAAAAGTTTCTGGTACAAACCATGGAAGAAAATATTGTGCACAAACCCAAGTAAAAGTTAAAAGGTTGCGCCAGTACCATCATACTGTACAAACACCTGCCAAAAGGTTAGGGGTGACCTGATCTTGGTGTATAAAGCACCCACGTGGGAAAGTGGTTTCTGAGAGTACTGCCATTTAAATCAAGTAGGAAAAGACAGTTCAACAAAACGGTTGGAAAATGAAGCAAGATCAAAACCAATGCCACACCAAAAGTAATTATTCCTTGAAACTATTTACCTACATGTGCAACAGATCCTTCATGATTCAATCTGTCAAATGAAGCTCAGTAACTTGCTAAATACCAAGACAGAATGAGAACGGGGCGAGTTTTGTCAGGACTAGCTAACACCACTTTCTTCCAAAACAGAAGCTCCAGATTTACTGAGGCACTTCAGTAGTAAAACCATCTTGGCTCCTGGCACCATAGGCAGATGCAGGTGGGTAATGTAGGTGTTTGGTAGCACTCACTTCTTTGCTGTGGCACTCACGATGCTGGCCCTGGAGAACGTCTGCTCTGAGATGGTTGATGAATTTTTATTCTTAGGAGAGCTCATTTCTTAGTACCAATTCAGTGTCTTTGGGACTGGAGGAAGTTGCTTTGAAAGTTGAGGGAGAAACATGTTTCAGAGTTTTCATAGTTATACTCACCAGAGATTACTTTATTTGTGGCTGTTACTGACTTTCATGCCTCACCTATTTTGACGTTTCCTGTTCACTAAGTGACAGAGAATTGGTCACCTTGCATACTTAAAATGCCTGTACATTTGTGGCCTTTTCAGATTCAGGTAAAAACTCTTTTAAGTTTCCCACATGGGAATTTCCTCCTTCTAAAATATATGCATTGTTTTAAAAATTACAATGCACTGGAGAAGTCTCTAGCTGGCTGTAGTTTGCATATTTTCCAGGTCCTTCACACTGCTGTAGAAAGCCTTGTGCAGCAGAGTGACTAATCTTCAGTCTTGGTCAGGTATTTACTGGAGAAGCAGCTGTGCCAGTTTAAGGTGTGACTGACATCCAGGTGTTTGTCATTGCTCCACAGCAGCTGTACAGACAGCCCTATTGCATAGCATAAAAGACTGTATAAAAAAAATAGGTCTTTAAACTCCAGTGGAAAGTCAGGTGGGGGAACTCACATCACTCCTACTGGCACTTACTAACCTGCTGCCCTTCTGCTGTAATACGTGAGGAGTGCCCAGCTGATTTATTCTGACATCTGAGCTGTACCAGGAAGAGAGTAATTTCCACTTTATGGTGGGAATGGATGTCTTCAAGTGCCACAAAGCCATTTTTACAATGACCGCGTGACTGTAGCCTCAGAAAACAGTCATTATTTTAGAGGCTGCCAGTAAACATCCTCTTCCAGACGTGGCTCTGCAGGCTAAAGATGCCAGGCATCTGGAATGGGCATTCCCAGAAATCCTGGCTCTTCCCATAGCTCCATAAATTGGAATTGTGCTGCTGTTTTCCTATCTGCTCAAGACAAAGCATTCTGGTTCGTGCAAGCCTGCCTTTGTCAGCTGGTTGAACTTACCCAGCAGAACTGGCCTGAAGCAAACTAGCTGCATTTATTCCCCTGGATACACCTTTTTGGCAGAGTTGTGCCAGTGGTAACTCCTAGAGGTAGACAGAGCAAGACTTTCAGTAGTCAAAAGGTGTTTGTGAAATGGTAATGGCACATGACCACCAAGCAGTTGAGCACATCACGACAACCATCGTAAAAAATGTGAAACATCCATGAAAAACACAACTGTCCTTCAGCCATTAAACAGCTCTCAACTCACAAGCTGGAGTTCAGTGCAAAAAGTGATCTTTTAACAAATTTTATACAATGACAATAAATTCAGACAAGATGCTTCTCGAAACTGTAAGGTTATTGCTGTTACCTTTACTACACTGTTATCTAAGGGCCAACTAACAGTACTCGCATCCGTCACTAGTCAAGCACAAAAAAATAGACACTCTTCTACAAAACAGCTCGCAAATTGTAGATAAGGCAGGTTATGGGGAAGGTGTGGCATGAAGGAAGGTGTGTTTTCAGGAATGTGATTATGGTTCTTGGACTTTCAGTCTGAAAGGAGGCCTAAAGCAAATAAGAAAAAAAAAATCACATACTAAATAACTTGAACCTGCTGTGAACATGCATGAGACCACCTATGTATGCATGTGTCTTTCATGCAGAGTCCAGTGGGCTGGGTAAACGAGGTCCACATGTGAGCCTGGCTTTTTGAACTGTCATGACATGGATGCAAGGTAAGGATAAGCTTTTGATGCCCATAAGTTAGTTGTTTTACCTTCAGGAAATACCTAAATAAATAATGTCCTGGTAAGAGGGGCATGGTATGTTAATACTGGGTAGCACAGACCCACTCCTGTGAAATGGCTACAGTTTCTCAAGACATTATAATACAAAGTGCAGAAAAAACCAAGACCATAAAGGATAAAGAGCTACATACACTAGAATAAAAATCTGTATACAAGACCATTCTCCCAGGATAGGTGTATCAGATGTATGGCAAAATCTTCCTAATAGAAATGCAGCATATATTAACAAAAGTGCATTGTTACTAACGTACTTCGCACAAGCCTGTGGTGCCGATTAAAAAAAAAAATATTTGAACAAACAGTAACAGCTTTTCCAGGTGATACTCAGGTTGGCACTTTCTTACTGTCTCTTGCTGATCCAAATTCTTTCTAGGGAGTGAAATTGCTTGTGGCCACATCTCAAGGCTTATTTGGCTCCAGCTACCTGGCTAGGTGATGTTTTATTCATGTCATTACTAAAATCACTAATTTGATTTAAAATGGTGTTGGAAAGTCTGCAGATTCTTCCCATATAGCATAAGCCAAGCAATATTATTCAAATGAGCTAAGCTGAAATTCATTGAAAGATGCAAATGACCTACGTTGAAAATGAGCACTCTTAAATAATATTTTATTGCACATATCCATGGTGTTCCTTAATTTGAGCAAACAGCAAGTTTGATACCACTGTAAAGAAAATCTGAATCTGTAAAACACTTCTGTTTCAGTATGGAGAGAGAATATTAGTAGTAAATTTAAGACAGACAATAAGAATTGTTTCTGGAATATATTTTCTTCTTAGTTCAATGGGATCCTGACATGTCTAGGTGGGAGTGGAGGAATGAAAAAAATCCTGCAAATTGCTTAAGTATAATCTCCCTCACCTACTTTTCTGGTTCTTCTAATTGAGAAATTATAACACCTAGGGACAGGAACATGCTATCATCAGAAACCTTTTTCAACCAATAATATGGATTTAGTTATATGCTTTATTACTTTCTGTTGGTTTCAGAACTGTAGTATAAAAATTAAAAAGGAGGTGAAAATACAAACCAATCACAGTATTCGACAATTTTCAAAATGATACAGTTTCATTTTTGGTCAGTATTACCTACCATTTCCTTCAATTTTACTTGAAAGGCCATTGTGAGGGGTATTTCTGACGACTCCAATGTGCAGGACAACTGTATGTACACACATATATTAGCAACACTTCCTATTTGCCTGTGAAAAAACAGTGGTGATTGCAGAGGCTCCAGCCCCTGTTCCTTGAGTCACTGGGCAAATATTTCCTCCAAGTTCAAGAGGTGCAGTGGCAGGGCCGGTCCCCTCCGGGGAGGGCTGTCAGGGTACCACCGGGATGCTGGCACCCAGGTCACCGATGCACCGGGAGGCAGCAGGGCTTTCTCTCCAGACGCCCCTCTCCCCCTGGAGCCTTGAGTCCTCCCGGTGGGGTCAAGGGGGCTGGCAGCCCCTGGGCAGAGAGGTCCAGCTCCCCTGCCTCTCAGCAGCAGGTTAGCAGGGGAAGGGCCACACCACCCTCCTGCAGCCCTCTGCAAAACGCACCCACCAGCAGCAGCCAGCGGCGGGGCGAGGCCAAGGTATGCCAGTGCCTGGCTTTGTCTGCTGCTCTCTCTGCTCTCTAGAGGGTCCGACCAAGCCCAAGCTGACCTACAAGCCTGGCAGCCAGGTCTCAGACCTCCTGAGCCGTTTTTAGCATGTCCAGTGCCAGATCCAGGCACCGAGTGCTTTCCAGCCAAACACAGGTACTGAGCAGGTTTTCCTTTTTTTTTTCTTTTCCATTTTCTAAAACACAATCTTTGAACTAGGCACCAGAGTTCCCCCCAAAAAGGCAGTGTGCTTTTGTGACCTTGCCATCAATCTGCCTGTCCCTAAGAAGGCTCTTAATTAATTGCAAGGGATTTGCATTCACCTTAGCTAAAGACCTTCAAGAATTCTCCTCCTCAAAGATTTCCAATTTTATCTTATTTTCAAATCAAGTGGGCATCTTAGCAGAACAAGAATTTAACAAATGTGTGCATTAATGAAAGAGATGCGGGATGAATGTTAACTTCAAACCTTGTCTCTAGTACCAGATTGTTCAGGAAAATAAAAACAAGTAAATTCTGGGATAGTCCCAAGATGTCTTAAAAATTACAGGAGCAATGCTTGTGCTAATTTAGCCATTTCATTGTCAAAATGCTATCACAGTTTAGCAACGCCTAGACATCAGGCAACAGTTCAGCAAACCTCATTGAGTCTGCAGATTTCTTAAAAGCAGGAATGCCAACGATTTTTATTCTACCAAATTAGGCAGAGTCAGCCAAATGGAAAGGTGTAAATCCTGTCCTCTTGTGTACTCAGTGCCTCTAGTTGTTCTCAGGACCTAGCAAGAGATTGAAGTTGCCTGCTATTAGCAACTAGAAAAAGCCCGAGGCAGAACGCCAGTTTCTAAATTAAACAAACAAAAATCCTTTTCTTGTTAGCTTTTAAAGACATGTATATTTCTTTCACACCTAGCACTCAATACATAGTCAAGTTTAAGTGAGTGGCTGGAAAAGTACCAAAGAGTTACATATACTTACATTGCTAAAAGAAAGACTGCATTTTTTAACACATCCCAAGGATCTATGAAGACATCCCTCGCTCTGTCTCCAGGCCAGCTGGACTATTAGTTGGGAATATTTTTGATCAAAGTGGAAAGTCCTAAAGATGATTTCACAAGCCCCATCAATCAGCCTAATTCTGGCCCAGTTGCCATAGCAGAAACGTGTCTAAAGAATTTTCCAATTAGTTAAAAGGGTGATTAATGTCCTTGTAGATTTTCACTCAGGGAGAGTGGCATGGTTTTGGTTTTGGGTTTTTTTTTATCATTATTTTTTATTTAATGCTGCTTTCACATTTTGGAATTGCCCTGACTTCAAAGACTTATCCCAATGAACAGTCAGACATAAAAAAAAGCCCTTATTCAAATACATCTGTTACCCTTAATAACATATTTCAAACACTTCTTCATCGTGGGCAGGAGAGCACATATATAAATGCATTTCTGAATGGGGGAGAAATGATTAAAAGTGACTTGTTTATTGAAATTGTGTGTAATGTATAGCTGGTACATCATATACAGGAGCTGTGGTGTTACCACATACACTCAGGTCTCAGTAAATACAGTACTGGGCTGTTTAAAGAGTGACATATGGTGCTTACTAACAAGGAAATATGTATAGATGACTATGAGAAGAAATTCTATGATATTCCAGAGTTGCTTTTCAGCATTTGCAGGAAAGCATCCAGAAAGAAGAGAGGAGCATCAAAGTCTGGCTCTGCATACCTTCTGCCAGACTCTTAAAGCACTCACTAGGAAGCCAGTACAGCCTGAAGAGGGCTAAATAGCTGAAAAAAACCCTGTGGTGAAATAGATACAATTCTTCCCATAGGGAAGATTAATTTTCTAGTCATATCTCTGCACAGCTCAAACCATTAACACACTCTGTCTCACTCTTCATGTCTTCTACTTCTCCCCTCTTTCCTAGATATTTGACACCAAAAAAAAATATTAAAAAATATCCCAGCCAGCCTTCCCTGCATAGAAGTCTACACCAGACCAACCAATCCTTTATGTAACTGCTGAGCTCTTTCCATGCGTATCAGCATTAGCTTATGACATTATTTTTAGGATTTTCCCTTCTGATCGAAACTCTTTGCACCAACATCTGTGACTTCCTCCTGCTGTGTGCCCCTGCCCCGGCCATCAAGGTCTTTGAAACTGCCACAGCACCGAATGCAAACTGGAGCAAGGCAGGAGGCTCTCACTACTGCAAAGACATTACTTGTGCCAGATGTCTTTCTTTAAAAATATACATATATACACACACACACACATCTACACATGTATATATACATTTTTTTATTCTCAATAGAGAGTTTTAGTTTGCTTACCGACAGTGCATAGCTTAAGACCTACCTCCTTAATCATAGTAGCACACATATTACTGACACACGCCTTAAGGAGACCTTCTAAACTTGATATTTAAACATTTAATTAAAAATTAATATGTTTTTCAGACCTACTTGCGTACTAAAACCACTGGAGCCCAGCTGCTGCATGTGGCGAGGCAGTGCCAAGCTGGCTGTCAGATGCATGCAGTGCTTGATCAGTCTCATTGCTGATGGGAGCTTCAGCCAGGGTCTCATTTCTGCAGCCATAAGGAAAAAAAAAGACATTTTCTTTAGGTTGGCAGGAATTTAACCATTAGAGCAGGATTTTTACTCACAGGTTTTTGTATTTTGGTATTACAAGATGGGCGGAATGCAGAGGATTTTGCTCTGTGTTCTCTGTGGCAATGGCAGAAATTGTCATTCAAGGATTTCCCAGGCCTACGAGAATGACTTGGCTTAAAGGATTGTGCGTCCAAACACACAGATTACCCAATAAAATCTATTACTTTCCTGGTGCTCATCAGTCCTAGTCCTATGAATCAAGAGCTCTATTGAGTAATCCTGCATCTTAATTATATTTTGGTGGCATGCATGGATTTGAAAGATTCTTTAGGATTGCTTTGACCGCAAAGTGCTGTGGTTCTGAATGGCTGTTCAAACAGCTCTGCTTCATTTTCCCTTTGTTTAAGCACTGCGCAAGGAAATATTTGCAATGCACAAGAAGATACAGGGGTCACAGGAACGATCCTGAACATGGGACAGATTTTCAGATGCTTATGCCATTAAGCAGTGCTTGTCAGAAGAGCCCAAAGCCCAGGCAGCCTGCATGGCAGCAGTAACCTTGCTGCTCGGGGCCAGGTGCTGTTTTGGCATCAGAACACTCCATCGTTGTTCCCATCTCTTTTCCCCAGAGCATGGGAAGCAAGGCATATTAGCTGAGGATGTTAGCCTACATTAGAAAAACAGCCTCAAAAGGTAGTCTAGTATTTCTTACTCAATTACAAATCCTCTCACTTTAGGTGTGGAAGCAGGCAATGATACCTTCTCTTTAATGCCCATACTTAGAGGTGAGGTGAGAGAAGATGCGTTGCCCTAGAAGCCCCAGCAAGTTCCATACACAAAACTGCATGGAAGTGGATGTTTCCACAGGGCAAAACGGGGAATGAAGCTGTTGGCTCCGGGGCAGCAGAAATCTGCTCAGCAGTGGAAGCCAACGTAACTTAGAGTCTGTCATCTCCATGGTCAATCCTTTGGAGGGCTTATTGCTATAGATTTGGGTCGGCGTTACCTGTGATATTCCTTCCTGTGTCGCTGCTTTCAGCTGTAGTTAAGATTATAGTAACTAGCCTATACACGTTACCGGACAGCAGGATTACTGTTGTTTTTAATGTATTACACCATCAGGCAAGCTGCTGGGACAGAACAGCTGGACAAGTTGGAGCTAGCCTCCTCCCAATTAGCTGCTTGGTGGTTGTGCTTCTCAGTTAGAAACTCACATCTCTCCAGTTTCACATTTGTACTTGCTTGTTTCAGCTAACAAAAGAAAGTCCAGAGTATAGCTCTGATGGCCAGCAGCTCTGGAGTTACATGCTGGATCATCTCCCTTCTACCCCAGTGCATGTTGCACTGCTTTTCTGTTTTCCCTTAGGAAAATGTGGATACCACCATTCACCTGCGTTACAAGTATAACTTGTGTGAGGCTTTGGAGAGCTGGTATGGCATACTCTGGTAACCGATGTTTACTTTATACAGTGTACAGGCCCATCAAGCAAAGATAAATCAACATTTTAAAACTAATTCACAACTTAGTTTCCATCTATTTCTCCCAAACACTGCTACTGGCAAAGGATTGTGAGGATGCCTGGTCCTTCAGGCTCCTCACCAGCCTGGCAGTCTTTTCTAGCAGCTGATACATACTGCACACTGTGATGGCTATGCTGTGTGGCACAGATTTTCCCAGTCAAGGTTCATTTGGAGCCGGTTTACTTGCATTGCAGTGCTTTCAGAAATACTCAGCTTTCCCCTTCCCAGAAAGCCATTCTGTCAGGGTAGGAAAAAGAAGGGAAAAGAGAAAGGGGGAAACTAACCAAGCAGCAACAAAGGAAGTGAGCGAAGCCACAGCACGCTCCTTGAGGGGCTGTAGGCACTGCTGTGCATGCAGCAGAGAAGACAAATGACTCAAACAGCAAGGTGATCCTGCACACTTTGAAACTGTTACATGCACGCAAACAAATTACAGTGTGCTCGCTGGCTACACAAACAAAATACAGTGTTTGCTATCCCCGTGTTATTCCATGCATCCAAAGTTAGCATTGCATCTCTGAGCTGTAATTCATATTACAGTACCACTCCTGTTTTACATGTTTTACACATCATCCCACTTCGCTAATTCCAAAGCCATGTCCCACCCTAGCTCTTGCTCCCGCTCTCCATCAAAGACCAAGACTTGGATTTCCCTTGCTTTCAGCAGTGAATGCAGCAGTACTGGTCAGGAAAAAAAAGGAGCAAAGCTGGTGCACACACACAGCAGTAACGGGTTAGCTGCAGTTGCAAACATTTGCTTAAAAGGTCGATGACATGTCCTGATTTGGGCAGCTTTCTGCTACGTCCATCGTGAGGACAATGCCAGTTTCCAAGCGTATGAGAAATCTACACTGGAGCATGGGACACGCTCGCACTAACTGGCCAGTTCTGATCCTACTAGTGGCCTAGAGCTGAGCTCAAGCTATTTATCCTGCTTCTGGGGCTGCTTCTACAGTCTTCATCACGTTCTTTGTAGCTACAATTAAACTGCTTCATCCAGCTGGGCAGAACTAGTTCAGGTGAACTAGAGAGGGGCACAGATACACATTCTTATTCTAAACAAAATAGCCTTTCAACAAAGTAACTCATCTTAAAATAAGAGAGATGTTTATTCCCTAGCCTCACCCAAAGACACGCTATCTAGAACCAGCTTTGATGAAACCAAGATGGTCCATGTCAAGAATGGAAGACACTGGATCTGGCAAAACAAATTATCGGAGGAAAAACCAATCTCAACGGGAATTGCTGGAGATCTCAAACATATGTAGCTCTACATTTAATATTGAAAACCTCAAAAGCTCAGCTGTATTATATCCAGTAGTCATATCAGTGTGAAACGAAGCACAAATCCAAAACCAGAACAAAGACCGTTACTGTCCCCAAATTAACCTGTGAAAGCTATTGGACAGCCATGGTACATTATACAGAGGGGAAAAAAGGTGCAGTGCATTTTCAGTAGCCAGCCTGAGCTAATGCTAGTTGGTTTGGCTATATTGCTCTGATTTGGGGGGGAAGGACCTTCCTGCATTACGATATAAATTCATTATATAGAGATACACAGGGGAGATAGAATACACAATAAACATAAAAAAGTGCATCAAAGTGATCATTTCTCTGGTTTTCTCGATAGTGTAGAGCTTAGCCCTTCTCTGCTCTACACATCATCTCAACAGACCATGCCTTTCAAGTCTGTTCATCATTGACTGGATGGAGGGGGTGGTGTAAGGGTGAAAGGACAATTATGGAGATTTTTGGGTGGTTCTCTGAAGGGATTTGCCAGGGTGGCAGCCACTCCCCCATCACACGATGCAGCTGCCCTCATCCCTACCCAGCCCTCCAAGGACAGATGGCTGGCGAGTCAGGTGCTAGTTAGGTCATCACCAACACCTACAGTTTCGAAAGGAGAGATCATAAAGGAGATTACAGTTGTAGGTGGAGATGCAGAAAACACAAGGCTACCTTCAGCTACCTCTTACTACTTGCTATCAGCTAGTCTGTATCTGAGTTTCTTATCCCACCAGCTCACCCTACCACAGACAGGCGAGTCACTGTGATTCTCCAGTTAAGCCCTTATCCCTTGCAGAGCCCATTACAAAAAATAAAGCTTCAACCAGCCAGCACCTATTGCCTTGCTCACTCCTGATCACGGCATTTCTCCCTCTGCAGGAGGAATAGGAGCCTTTATCCCACTGCTCCTTTAAAGACCCACAGGCACACACTGGGCACGGAGGCAAGCACTTCATTATTTCAGTCTTCCTTTTCCTTCCACTTCACAAGAATTTAAATTTCCTTGTTAGCCATCCTTGCTTGGACATTTAAAAACTCCTGGTTAATAGCCCTTCTACTAGACAAATCTCCAGAGTTTCCTTAGAGCTCCTTAGCCACTTCTCTCAGCCCTTTGGACCTCCCTCGTATCACCATCACAGTTTTCCACCTAGATTTTCCAAGACAGTTTACTACTCCCTATTTAGCACTCCCTAATTATTTACAAACTTTACTTCTTTTGCTTAAGCAAGGGAAATATTTTGTATACCTCCTCCTTTTCCCAAAGTGCATCACTGTCAAAGCTCAGGTCCAGTCCTTCTTGCGGATCACGGGAGCTGCAGTGCTCTGAAAACTGAGACCATGCTGGGCTGGTGCCCCTCCCCTAAGGCTGTAGAACAGTTTGTCCCTATGAACGACAAAGGAAGTTGAACCTCATCTTTGCACAGAATGGATCCAGGTATTTTCCAGCCAAAGACGCCACATGGGATATAGCTCACAGATTCAGTTCAAACGAGGAAAGATAAACATGTATGTGTTACTAATGGTATGAGAAATCTAAGCATGCTGTGTAATTAATACTATTGCAAATTATTACTCAGGGGAGTAAAAGCAGCAGGGAAGCTGATTGTTACATTTAAAGCACCAAGAAAGCATCTGTGGGAAGTGGTTTGGTGGGAAAAGGTAGCCAAGCAGAAAGCTCCCTAGAAGAAAGCTGTTTGATTTGAACAAGGCTGGATGTGACAGAGGCTGGGGCAGAACTCAGGCAAGAGGAAAGTAAAACCATCAGCGTATTCAATTAGATTTGGAATTTAACAGTTACAGGTCTAATTAAGACATGCAGCCACAGGAAACCTGACTCCACCCCTTAAGAACAGAAACCCAAATATTTAATGGGCCACAATGGAGGGTAGCTGGATTTTTATTTCCAAAAGTAAAGCAGCGATTTGTCACAATATTAAAGCCAAATAAAGCTAGTGCCATCATTTACCGCTCATTGGTTTGACATTATTTGGGATGTGCCGCTAAATTGCTTTGGGTTCTTGAACTGGGTGGGCCCTTGGAGTTTTTTGGGTTACACAGCAGATGCTAGGTGACAGGAGTAGTACCTGAAAGGCCCTCTTTTCAAAGCGCTGGGAAGGGCTGCTGGTGGGATGGAAGAGAAATATGCCACAGACCCCTCAGACCCAACCTTGTTTAACAGCGCAGCCTGCACCAGCTGCTGTTACGCTATTTCTTCATTTGACGCACGGACTTTGAAATCTGTAGTTGCTTTTCCAAAGGAACAAGACACCAGAAAGCAACCAAACAGCTCCATATGCTAATACATTTGAGCTATGTGGCTCGGAATACAATGCAGATGTAATAGTACAGCGCCAAAGATGGATGAGCCTTGACTTTTACCCATTTTTGCATTATCCTTGACTGCATTCTTCCAGTCTCCTGGATAACTGTGCTGTCTGTGAGCTGCCGCAGAAGCGAGCCTGGCCCAGGCAATCAAGACAAATGATTCTTTGTAGCTTGTTGCAGTGATGTTAAAGCTTGAACAAATTTCATTAACTAGCAATCAGAAGCAAAAATACAAGTAATGAGCTATTTTCTACTTAGAAAACAGATACTGGATGCTAGCTCTTGAATGTCAGTAGTGACACCAGAGGCAAGCTAAAGAAAATACCAGAGGAACGTGCAGACTTTAACCAGAAATTTTCACGCACCAGATGCACCCACAGGGCCTGTTTCTCCTCTGCATGACACACGTTTTCATGGATGCAGCCCTGACTTCCCCAGCTCAGAGGAGATGAGTGCCCGGGAAGGAAAGCGCCAGGGCAGAGGGACTGAGGAACTCCATGGCAGCACCTGTGGAAAGCCAGGAGAGAGGGAACAAAGCTAAAGCCCATCCAGTTCTCAGAGCAAATCGCTCATTTCCTCAATTCCCTCCCCATCGGTGCCATAAAGTGCACTTATGAAAAGGTTTTGGACCCAAGCCAGTAACTTTTCCCGACAGTTTTACAAAGCCAATTGAAATCCTATTGACCCAGCCTCCCATCTCCAGCTCAGCTTAACAGATGACCAGAGGAGCTGGGGTTCTGAAAACTTTCCTGAGGGTAGAAGGCTGCACTAGTACAATTTCACTGCTGTTGAGTTGGTCTACATTAACAACATTTTAATTTTGCCCAGGGTCTTTAATAAGAATTCAAATATAACTGTTGGGGGTTTTAAGTATATATTGCAAAAATTGGAGCCATCCAAACTATGCAGGGCAGCACATCTTCTGTGTTTATTTTTATTCCCAATCTAGACTCTACATCAGCTGTCCTCATGGTTTGGTAGCGTGAAGTACTGGAAGCCTACCAATACATATATATAAAACTTCCTTCTTGGTTCCCACTGGTAGAAGGACAGATGCTTTTTCTCTTCGAGTCACTAAAAAGTCGCTGCAGGCTAATTCAAGACAAATGTGAACACATGATATCTGAACAACGGATGTGGGGCTGTGTTTGAAGGAAGTATGCTGAAAAGCACTGCGTCCTAGGGGTCTTCAGCAGGAGAGAGTGCTAGCAACCACTTGGAGAACGGATTCTGTTACTGCTGTGGTATTTTGGGCTCCAGACTGCAATGGTTAGAATGTGCTCTGCTCAGACAGTTATGGAGGCAGCCCCTCCACCATGGCAACTAACATATGGCTTTGCATTGTTGCTAATAATCACGCAACAGAAAGAAAAAGAAGAAAAAAGGAGGATGTCTTTGCATACACAAATTATGAAAGTCTATGGCTGCATTCTCCAAGGCTATAAACCAGAAGTTATAAATCGCTCTACTGCATATTTTCACTTCTCATCTAATTGAAAAAAACCAGCATCTACAGTTTTTGCAGCTAGCCCATTTATTTTGCTGAGCTGCACAGAGCTCAAGGATGCTGTTTAGTGCTAGCTGGGTATGAGCACAACAAAAGGCCAGGGGAAATTGGCTCTTGATGTGATTATTTTTGTCAGGTACAGATGAGTATCTTTTTTCCAAGGCCACAGCACCCCCCTTCCAAATTAACGGGTCTTTTGCCACAAAGGTGGAAGAAATATAAGACACACTTGCTCGCAAACTGCTGGCAAGGTTGCAGAATTTTACAGGATTTGCAGCACAGTCCTTAGGCTGCTGGTTGGCCTCCAGACACATCACTTTTAGCAATTTATAAGGGACCGATGCACTTGATGAGTAGTGTACCCCATCCTCAGCACTGGACACCGAGCTGGTTATGGGAGGAAGGGTAGGCTGGGCACAGGTGAAGCCCACAGAGGACTTTTCAGACATACTTCAACTGAAGGTATCCTGTGCCCTCACGGTGAGACTCAGCCTCACAGGACAGAGCCCAGGAGAACACCAGTGTGCGGTTCTGTCTGAACTTACCCCATCCACCCTACGAGTTCTGGGAAGAAAGAAACCAGCTGAAACTAAAGACATCCTGCTCCATCCTCTCCTTTACATACCCAAATACACCTGCTCTGCTGCCCTTGCAGCAGGTGGCAATTTGTGTCAGTGCCAGACCATTGCAGTGGGGTCCAGTGTAGACTGTGGGACTGGAATACGCAGGGCCAAGAGAGACCATAAACACCGTCGCTGGAGCACAGCAACAGATTGGGAAGGGGAGTATTGTTGTCTTCATTTACACAGAGTGGGCTGAGATACAGAAACGTGTAGGGTAGGGTGTTCTGTCTTTGATTAAAGGAATAGCTGCTGATCTCAAAATTCTAGGAAGCACTGATTACATTGTGCCAAAGAAATAAAGACATTTTAAAAAGAGTCACAGCAGAAGTGTGTTATAAATTTTTCTTTTGTTTTCTTTCTCTTACTTGGAAGGCTTCTGTTATCCAGCTAGAGATGACAGAGGTGGCCGAGGGCACATCATGGGCCAGGGACTGTGAAGGGTGAGCAGCCCAACGACCTGCACACAAACAATCCAGACCTGAAGATTCTGTGTTCAATTTTTCTCTCATAACAACAAAAAGACCTGAAAAAATAGTAGGATTAAGTCACTAACCAAAGAAGGGCTAAAGCAATAATGATAAATTCAGTTCCAGTATGAATTACCTTGTGCAATATAGATTTAGTATACAGGCATTAATTTGAATTTTGGACAGTTTATCTGAATTGCGTCTCCAAGCCTTTTAGATAGTTGCTAATCTTTGTTACTAAAAATCATTGGGTTGCTTATTTAGGTGTCACGCATACAACAAGAAAGAAAAGGTAATCAAGTACTAGAAGAGAGGATACTTACTTTATTTAAAGTACTTATTTGATTTGCTGATCCCTCCAGTGATCCAGGTTTTATAAACCTGAAAATTATAAATAGAAATTAATTTATAAATTGAAGGCAATAAACAAACGCTCACAATTCTGAGATGATGCTGTGTTTATTCCGCTTCCACTTCCTTTAGCTTTATTTTCTTGTCATTTCTAGTGTCAAGTTGTTTGCATTAATATCAACAGCAGATTAATGCGGTAAAATTTGCACACAACTCCCCCTGTAACCTCACAGCGAGTTACGTTTGTGGTGACGGCACTGACAGCCATGAACTCCGAAGCCGATTATTTTTAGTTACTCTGCAGGCTGCGGAAAGCAGCGAGCCCGGCTCTGCAAGTGACAGGCTATTTTTAAGGCACCTAGAAGGAGGGTGCCCTCACCCCTCCTGGGGGGCGCCGCACACCTGCGCGCAACGCAGCGCGGCCGCGGCCGGCGGGGAGGGGGGGGGCGGCGGGACCCGGCTCCGGCGGGGAGAGGCCCCCCCTAGGGGCCGCCGGTCGGCGGGGCTGCGGCTGGGGGGCTGTGGGGCAGGGGGCTGGGGGCTCTGCGGGGCTGGGGGCTCTATGGGGCTGCGGGCTAGCGGTCTATGGGGCTGCGGAGCTGAGGGCTGGGGGCTTTGCGCGGCTGCAGACTGGGGGCTCTGCGGGGCTGGGGGCTCTATGGGGTTGCGGGGCGGGGGGCTGTGGGCTAGCGGTCTATGGGGCTGCGGGCTTTGCAGGGCTGCGGACTGGGGGCTCTGTGGGGCTGGGGTTTCAGCGGGGCTGGGGGCTCTATGGGGCTGCAGGCTCCATGGGTCTGCGGGCTGGGGGCTCTATGGGTCTGTGGGTCTGGGGTCTGCAGGCTCTATGGGGCTGCGGGCTGGGGTCTCTATGGGTCTGTGGGTCTGGGGTCTGCGGGCTCTATGGGGCTGCGGGCTGGGGTCTCTATGGGTCTGTGGGTCTGGGGTCTGTGCGCTCTATGGGGCCGTGGGGCAGGGGGCTCTAAGGGGCTGGCGGCTGCGGGCTCTACGTGGCTGGGGGCAGCGGGCTGGGCACCACCTCTGGCGCAGCAGCGGGCACGGGCGCTCCTTACAGCCGCAGTACGGACAGCAGGCCGAGAGGCAGGGCGCCGGGAGCGCAGGCTAACGCTAGCCGGGCAGGTGTATGTTGAAATAAATATTTGATATTGCCCAGGAAACAGAGGGGCTTGCGCGCGTCTGTGCTGAGCTGGGCCGCCGCACGGCCCCGGGGAGTGCAGCAGGCGCATGGGCTGCGGGTAGCTCTCTCCTGGGCCTGGCTCCCGCCCTGGGCTGAGGGGACAGCTTTGGAGAAGAAACCCGGTTTATCACGGGAGAGTCACCAACGGCTGCGGGCAGAAAGGCTGAGGGGAGCACAGAGGCTGCGGGGACACACGGGGGGCCGGGGCTGGCGGGGGGCTGCGGCCAGGCGTGGCGGCGCCCCCCGAACGCGCACGGCACCCGTGGGGGCCGGGAGGCTGGGGACAGGGGCGAGCGGCGTGGCTGGGAATTGCCACGGCCCGAGAAAAACCCTCCCTGCCCGGCTGGCACAGGGGGTGGGCGCAGCGTGGTCCCCCGAACCGTCCCGCAGCCCCTGCGCCAAGCGGCGGCGGGGGGGGGGGGCCGGGGCTGTCGCCACCCACGGGGCTTTCGCCACCCACGGGGCTGCCCCTGCCTGCTCGCTGACTGAGGACGGGAGCTCATCTTTACGCAGGGAGGGCGAGTGGTCTCCCCCGCATCCACTCAGGAGTCACTCCCGAAAGTGACCTACAAAAAATTATTCCAAAAACAAACCTGGGAAATAACTGTGCCGGGCTCTAAACCCCACGAATTCATTGCACCGAGAACCGATCGCTGTATTCCCGCTAACACCCCTACTGCTGGAGGCGCAGCCTGGGCAGCCGGCAGCCCCCTGCCCCCGGCTGCACCGCCTGCTGCCCGCAGGCCCGCAGCAGCGGCGCACGGCTCTGGGAAAGCCTTGGCAAGGGGCACCCTCCTCTCCTGTCCCCTCCGGGCTGCTCGCCCCGGTGGCCCCGGGAGCCCGCAGGCTCCGGCAGCGGGGCCCTGGGATCGGGAACCCGCCGTGCCCCGCCGCCAGCTGATGTGACGGCATCGCAGGCGATGCCCGCAGCACGCACCGGCAGCTACTACCGACAACGCGCGTTTCCTGCCGCCAGCCGGGCGGCCGAGGGAGACCGGGAACCGCGCCGGCCCGCAGTCCCCGTGCGGCGGCAGCGCCTCTGCCCGCGGCCCCCGGCTGTCCCCGCCGAGCGCAGCGGGGCCGGGCCTGGCCGTGCCGCCGCCCCCCGGGCAGGCAGCGGGGGGGCGGCGGGGCGGGCGCGCCGGGAGCCGGCGGCGGCTGCGGGAGCCCGCGGCGGGGCGGCGGCGGCAGGATGGTGAGCGGCCGGCGGGCGGGCGGGCGGCGGGGACCCCCGGGGCAGGGCGGCGGGGCCCGGCAGGGTCGGGGCCGGGCAGCCGCCGGGGACGCAGCGGGGGGGGCAGTCGGGAGAGACGGCGCCTGTCGGGGACCGGCGGCCCCGGGGGCCAGGCGTGCTGCGCGTCCGCGTTGCTCTGGGGGGTCGGGGCCGCACCGCCCTCCGGCTGCTGCCGCCGTGATAGTGCTGCTGAGGGTTATCCCCGTAACACACCCCCCCACCACCACCCACCTGGAGGGCAGGGTCTGCCCGTGCTACCGCAAAACATGAGAGTCACGGCACATCCCAACTTACCTGCCGGTGCTGCCGCCGCGCCAGCCGCTGGGACCCGCCCCACTGCTCCCCCCGGCCCCGCTGCCCCCCCCCCCCCCCCCCCCCCGTTGCACCCCGGCCCCTCTGCTCCCCCCAGCCCCGCTACTCCCCCCTGGCCCCGCTGCCCCCTCCCCCCCCCCCCCCCCGTTGCACCCCGGCCCCTCTGCTCCCCCCGGCCCCACTGCCGACCCCCGGCCCCGCTGCCCCCGCTCCGCCCGGCGGGGGTGAGCGTTTGGCTGCTTCGCTGAGTGCTCCTGAAACGCTGCGAGACACGACACGCTGCACTGTTCGCTGAAAGACATAATGGCTGTCAAACATCATTACTTTCTCTTTTGCAATATAACGTTAGCGGTGGAATCTTAAAAAGCTGGCATGGTCGGGCTGTGTTTTGAAAATCAGTATGGCTTTTCCATGTTGGTGTATTTGCTTTTACAGTATGGATTTATAAATACATGCCTGAAGTCTTTGGTGGTTGAAAAGTATGGTGAAGAAACGTGGGAAAGATTAAGGTAATATGTTCCCAATAAATGTTGTGTATTGAAAGAAAATGGTCCGGAATTTAGCAGCGGAGGACTGTAATTTCTCAGCGGCAAATGGCAGCCAACGTGTATCTCAAGTAATTATCAGAAGTAACTAGCAGGGCAAAAGCAAGAGTTTCTTACCTTGTAACACATCATACTCTGATACTAATTTGTCCCAATTAATTTGTTATATCAGATAATTAAGGGTGACATTTAGTCTTATAGACAATTGTGCAATGGAGTCACCAGCTCACTGTGACAATATCAAGAAGTAATTACACTGAAAAGATGACATCCTTGATATCAAGTCAGTTTGATTCCAGTGCTTTTAGGAAAGCGGCTAAATACATTATCTTCTCTGCTTTTGTCTTGTCTTTGTAAGCTACATAGTATTTTCCAAGATATAAAGATATATAAATGATACTTAGATACAGACCTGTCATAGCCACTGAAGCCAATATAAAAAAAAAAAAACAAACAAAATCCACGAAGTTTTTGGTCAGGTCTGTGGAGACCCAAACACTTGATATTTTGGCCACGTTGAATGACAAGCCAGCAGACCAGAAAACAAACTGCGACTCCACTTGCTGTAGCACACCGCATTATGATGCCCTAATCCTTGGAAGAGTTCACTGTAATACGTAAGGTGAAACAGCAGAAACAGAGAGGTGGACACCACCAGGCAGCCATGTCAAAGCAACACTCTCAAACCATCAGGGGAAGTAGTGCTTTCCAGTATAATGCCTGAAGAAGGCTGAGGAGTGGGTTAGTAGCAAACAGTGCTTAATGAATGCCAGTAGGGTCACCCAAGCACGTCATATTTAGAGCACTACTGAGACGAGAATATTGCCTTCTCTGTTGCAGGCTGCAGGCTGGAGTCCAGGATTCTTTCTTGACTTTTGAGGTTTACAAAGATGAGATCACAATGCAGCTCATTGACAAAGCCTGCAAAATATTAGGTATGTGTCACCGTGCCTCAAAAAATACACCATCATGGGTCAAGCCTGAGACTGCAGCTCATGTTTTAGTCTTCTGTGTTCTTTGCAATGCCTTCCCTATGTTGCAGATCTGCATTTACTCTTAAACCACCTGACAGCATTTCAAGAACTTCCAACCCTTTCTTATTCCTTAAAGTATCTTTGTTTTGCCAGGTGTTCCCGCCGACGCGGTTCTGAGAGAGTTTGGAGAGTATTTCTTTGAGTTCTGTAAACGCTCAGGCTATGACCACATGCTGAGGACACTGGGTGGGAATCTCTATGAGTTCATAGAGAACCTGGACGCATTGCACAGCTACCTCTCCCTTTCCTACCAGGCAAGTTCGAGTACTGAGCAGATACGGGCGGACTCTGCCAGAGTTGGCAGCAGAAGGTATGAATGAATAATGAAGAAAGATGCCATGCCATAACAGGCTCTCCTATGTTCTGAAACAGATGACTCCAAAATGTTAAGACAATTTTTTAAAATAACTTTTTCTGAGTAGACCTCAATATTAGATATTATTTAGTACATTGGCTCTAATAGCCAATAGCATAGCAGATTTTCCTTCACAGGTGAGCATATTTAATTTTCTGTTTTTCAGCTTATTCGTATTACTGCTTCTTTTATTAAGACGTGGGATGCTTTTGTACAAGTGGAGTTCACCAGAATTCTTTATCAGAAAAAGATACTGAGGTTTTGGTTTTGCTTGTTTTTCCTCAGGAGATGAATGCACCATCTTTTCGAGTAGAGAAGAATGAAGACGGGTCAATGCATTTACATTACTATTCAGACAGAAGAGGTCTGTGCCATATTGTGCCAGGTAATCAGATGGAATGCAGAGTACAGATGCGCTGGTGGTACAGTACATATACAGAGTAATCATACATCTGCAGTTAGACTTTGCTCAGGTTTCAGATTCTGTTTTCAGATGAGGACTGGCCGTGGAATTGAAGCCTGGTAGAGTTCAGTCACCAGACATCTGACCTCAGTATTTCCCTACTGCCTGGTTACTCCTAGCTCCCAGTAGCTTCAATCAAAGTCTGTGATATGACAACCCAGGTCATAATTGTCCATTCCTGCTATAGAACTCCTATAGAATTTCCTGGAAGAAAAAGTTCACGGTGTGTATTGTGTCTGTTGATTAATTCTCAGTGACTCATGCTCTTTAAATTACAGTGAAATACAAATTATAGTTGAAGACATCCATCCATCCTGTAATAAATAAGCCTGTAGTATATGCAATCTGCAAAACTGCTACTAAACCCTGATCAAAATTGAATCTTTTACTAGCATTTATAGAGATCTCCATGGTTGTACTCATGCAAGGGTTAAAGAGCTGCAAGTCTGTAAGGCATGATGATATTCCTTTCTTTCATAGATGCTGCTGAATTTAGAAGTACCAAAACTACCCCCTTTGTCAAAACTCATTTCGTATTCCTGTTGAAGCACAGAATATTTGGAATTTCAGGCAGAGCTTTTCATGTCATTGTCCAGTATTTCACCTAATAGCTAAGCAGAAATGAGAGAACTGATTGTGCATCTTCATGAAAGATAATTCCTTCCTTTCAAAAGAAAATATTCTGCAATGACTGAAATAGATTGTTATAGCAGAATTTCTTTAGACCCCGTGCACTTTTTGCGTTAATGGGAACTCATATTATTGCTGTGTATGACTGTTTGGACACATTCTTCAGATATCCTGCTGAGCTGCTGCTAGTGAAAAGAAGCATTTATCATCAGACAAGGCAAAAGAAACAGTAACCTTAAAGCTTATCTCCTATGCACATATTCTTACCATGTTCATGGTAGTAGGAACAACATAGGTTGTTTTCTTCTCCCAGAAGTCCTTTGGAAAAGTGATTTCTGAAACAGTGAAATTCCACTGTGGGCTCTCTAAAAGGGAAAATGGAAAGAGTTTGTTCCTGGCAATACTTTTGTCTTTTGTTTCCTCTTCAGGAATCATCGGTGCAGCAGCCTTGGATTTTTTTAACATTGAGATTTCAATGGAAATAGTCAATCAAACAGAAGAAGAAGAAGAAGAAAGAACTGGGAAAAAGGAACATATTGTTTTTCTTGTCACTCAAAACCCTGTATTTTCATACAAGGAAAGAAATGAGTTTTGTTCCTCACCTCAATATCTTGCTGACTCTGTAAAACAAATTGAGAACCAACTTAATAAAGAGGTATTTTAGTATTCATTATCACTGTATTATTAAAATAGGATTAAAATAAAAATACCCTTGCATTTCCCTTTGGATTTATTTCAACAGGATCTTGAAAAAGCCAAGAATACAATTAGAGACAGAGGAAGCTCTGTTTGTCCTGTGAAGAAGAGTCACTGGAAAACAATAAGAGGAATAATCACATTAGGAAAAGGTGAGAGATCGTTCAGATGGAGCTTGTCATAATTTCTGAGTCTCTTCAGTAAGAAAGTCAGTAAGCCTCCCTTCCTCCACCCACCCATCCATTTTGAGGTTATCATTCATATTTCCTCTGCGTCTTTTCAAAACATTTCTGGTTAAGTTTATTTCGGTTAGATGCTGGTAATCAAAGAACAATTGCAGATAATAAGCATGCTTAGTGATGACAGATACATAAATGGAATATGACCTGTCACTTTTGTCTCTTAAACAGGGTTTTCTTCGGAAAAGTGTTTTGTAAAATGTCATTGTGTGGTACATTTGATACTTCCTTGTTCTGTCACTTGGTCTAAGAGGATGAATTTAAAAGAGTGTTTTTTTAACTTGGTAGCTGCTACTCCTTTCCAAAGTTATCAGCTGTCGTAAATTCTGAAAGCTGAAGCACACCCTCCACTACCAAAAATCTACTGCTAATCTAGTAATCTCTGTTTCTACCTTTGTGTATTATGTGTTTATATATGTTCATAAAGTGAAAGGTTTTTTCCAGTTAGGATCTTTTGATTCCCCAAGAGGAATGAAAATCCAGCTCACTCTTGCCAAGCTGTCTGGATTCTAGGAGGAGTGAAAAATGGAACCTGCTATCATCTGGTGCAATTCCACATGCATTACAGGGGCAGATATATTGAGTAAGAAATTAATATATATTAAAAATAAAATTTTAGAGTAGCATTGTTACTTAAAAAGATTAATAATCTATTAACAATAAATGCAAGAGCCAGACTTTGAAAAATGAAAAATCCATGTTGACTTTCCTTGAAGCAGTAAAAAGTCTAAAAGTTGGGTCCTAAATTTGTGATCTTTTTCACCAGTCTCCTAAGTGACTTGAGTACTTGTTATCAAGCAGAATTTACTAGAGTAACTGTCATAGCCACCTTCGGGGGGAAAGAGGTCAGTTGAAATAATCATCCTTTTGATTAGTGTGGGTTACTGGAGGATCCAAGTTTATGCTGTGAAGATCAAAGGCTTTGGGTGCTTCAGTCAGATGAGCCCTTTTGACTATTTTACCCATTTTATTTATTTAACAAAAATATCTTTCACTAGCAAGTGCAATCTGATCTGTAGGTCTGTGACCATTCTGAAAAAACCCTCAGGGTAAGTGAAATAGAAACCGAACGGTCATTTGGTCTTTGTGCCATGGACTAGAGTTCTCTGTATAAGAGACTAAAGCCCAGATCATGCTGGGGTTTTTTCTCCATAAGTGTTTCTTAGTAGCTAACAAAGTATATTACATCCACTTTTATGTCCATTTTTGTGGGATGTAGCTGTGTTATATTGCTATGACATCTGCAGATTCATAGAGCAGCAACTTCTACAGTTGTTAGTCTGTTCTTATTGTTTCCACATAATTTCATGCATCTAATGCTCTGTGCTTTCTATGTGGTTAAGTTTTAAATTCTCAGCCAACCCAGATCATTTGCTAATCAGCTGCGTGTTAAACTGCAGAGCATTTCACACAGATGTATGCATGCTTCTGGACCCACACACTGTTTCCTTTGTTTTCACTCATTATGGGATAGGGTCCTGCCTCACTGAGCATTAAGAAGTAATGCAGACTGGTTTTATGAGGTGCAACCTGATTAAAAACTACACACTTATCTTGCCACAGGTAAGCTCCTGAGAGGATTTGATCCTGTTTATCCCAAGAGCCTCTGGATTGACACAAAAACATTTTGCAATGGACTTCCTTTTCATATGGTTTTTGACAAAGAGGTAGGACGAGCATATGGTAAGGGCTTTAGTCTGCATAAACCATACAGGAATTTTCTTCTGTTTTGACTGCCCTGCAGTTCACGGCTGCGTGTGCTCTGTGTACGGTGCACGCTCATTTGCAGAAGTGCTCTGTACAGAGACATGCATTAAAGTCACCCTTAACTGGATCTGGATCATTTCAGATAGGATCTCCTTTGAATTTATTGAGATTACCATGTTGAAACACCTGCAGACATGCCAGCAAGGTTTATTGCAGCAATCTATCTGTTACCAGACACAGAGCAGAATTTTCCGAGGTTTGTAGCCACTTTCCCATCCTTGGATGTGCCAAAGTCACAAAGAATCCTTTAAACTGGCTTTGTACTTGGAGCTAGCCACCCTCTCCTCCCAGTTATTAATGTATCCAAAGGCTTTTGTAAGGCTTTGCTGGCAACTGAAGCTCTGTCTGCTTCCTGAGTCTTCTCTTACAAGCTTCTGCTAGGAAAGTCTAGCTACCTACTGCCTTGGGCAGCATGCAACCCCATCTAGTAGGAACTGGACCCAAAAATCTCTTTTATCTTCTGGGGGAGGATCAGGTCTCCTCTCCTGTGCACACGTACTCTGCAGCAATGGAACTGCCCTTCTCTTGGCAGGCATTGCCCTGTGGCTGGTTTCCAGCTAGCCTGGGTTCCCACCAAGCCACAGCTCCTCTTGCTCCCAATTCTGTGCAGCAAATATTAGCTTAAGACAAGAGCAGAGAAAGAAGAAGCTGAGAACAGGACAGCAGAAGAAAGTTGACTACATCCACTCAGGAAACATGTTTTGTCATCACTGACTGATAGAGATTCCAGAGCACATAGTCTGCTTCATGCCACTGTCTACATTAAACAAAGTTCAGAGTTTTAAACCTTTCAAGACACCCAGTCTGCATAATTCATAAAATTACTAGTGTGGAAAAAGGGCAAGTCCTGCACTCATTATTGGTAGCTACATCAGAGCCTCAATAACTGATGACAAGCAGCGAAGGCAGGGTGGACATTTCTGCAGGAGTTAAGAGCCTGTGTATGGTCAGCAGGCTAAAGAGAGTGACTAAACCTTTACACAGCAATGGTTAAGAGAAGGTAACCCATGGCATGCAATAGAAAATCGGTATTTGCCAATGTTGTATGCCACAGTTATTTTCTTTTTGGCATGCAGGACATGCTCTGGTATCTAATTTTCTCTTGCAGCTACCTGTAGGGCTATTTGTTAGACCTACACAAGTGCAAGCAAGGGTAATAGCAAATATTTTTGGCTTATTTTGTTTTTAAGAATTGATATGGAAGAGCATTTGGATAATATTCCTTTCTGGGGGCTTTGTCTTGCTATGAAGGACACTCATTCAGAACTTTGCAGTAATACACTAATAAAACAGAAACTTTGCTCAGAAATAAGCCACGTGGCATAGCAAGGCTAAGCGTGCGTACGTCTATAAACAGTGATAGCTACAGCTTGGTTTGAACCCAAACTGGATCTGAATTATAACGCATTGTCCGTGTTTTCTTTTTAAGCTCAGAGTGAAGCAAGCTGGGGTGAGCATTCAAAAGATTGTACCTGGCCTCCAGACCATGGGCATCTGCTTGGATCACTATTTCAGTATCCTTCACCCAGAAGTACCCTTCACCATCTCTAGCATTCAGAAATTCATCAACAGCCAATTTGTTTTCCAGACTAGAAGAGAGATGATGCCAGAGTCTTGGAAACAACGGCCAATGCTAGAGCTGAGAGGTACTTCACTGTTTTCAATAGCATAATTGTTCATACTAAATCAGGAATTATGCTGGAGTTGAACTAATGCTTTTCTGTGGACTTCCGCCTTCACGTAAGTCCTATAAATGGCTTTGTCTTTGTGCAGTGAGGAGAGGATTAGATGGATCTTTTTAGAGAAACAGTACTTTAGGATGCTTGTAAACAAATTCTGCAATTACCTCACCCAATTTTGAAGGCTTTCAGTCAGATGTAGCAGCTGCGCTCCCATTTGAAAGGCTTAGAAAGACGGTGTTTTTCTAATGCTGCAAACCCCACATCTTGGCAGGTTTCCTGAGTAACAGGGGCAAGGCCAATGGAGGATCAGATTGTTTTCTGAACCACCTCTAGTCTCAGTTATTCCCAGAGTCCCAGAATTTACTCAACTCCAGTTGAGTTTGGAAGGGACCTCTGGAGATTGTCTAGTCCATCCCTGTTCAAAGCAGGGTCAACTGGAGCAGGTTACTCCGGACCATGCCTAGTTGGGTTCTGAACGTGTTCAAGGATGGAGACTCCACAACCTTCTTGTGCAACCCATTCCAGAGTTTAACCACCCTTGCAGTAAAAAGTTTTTTTCTTAAGTTTAAATGGCATTCCTGCATTTCAATTAGTATCAGTTGTCTCTTGTCCTTTCACTGGATACCACTGAGAAAAGTATTTTTTACTCCCTCCTATCAGGTATTTTTACATATTGATAAGCTCCCACTGAGGCTTGTTTTCTCTGGGCTGAACAGCCTCAGCTCTTTTAGCTTCTCCTTATATGACTATTGTGGTTTAACCATGACAATGACAGATGCACCAAGCCCTCCCACATCCTCCATCCCTTACTTCTTGAGAATAGGAGTGACATGTACTTTCTTCCAGTCCTCAGGAACCTCCCCCAGTCACCCATGACTTTCAGAACTATTTGAGAGTGGCTTCTCAATGATGCTGGCCAGCTCCCACAGCTCTCCTGGATCCATCACATCAAATCTCATGGACTTCTGTGTATCCAATTTGTTTAAATGTTTACTAAGCTGAACCTCCTGTGCCGATGGTAGGTCTTCATCTAGACTCATCCAGACTTTCCAACTGATTTCAGGGCCCTGAGATTAATGAAGCGTGATTCTTATTAGCAAAGACTGAAGCGAAGAAAGCACTGAGTACCTTGGACTTCTCCTTATCCTTTCTCAGCAGATCCCTTGCCCCATTCTGCAGCAGACCCACAGTTTCACTAGTCTTTCTTTAGCTGCTCATGTACTTGCACAAGCCCTTCTTCTTATTTGTCAACAGGTGCAACTCTAGGTGGGTTTTGGCTTTTTCAACCCTGTCTCTGCTTCTAGGGTGACCTGACTGAGCTTCCACCTCTTGTATTCTCTTTTTCTTAATGTTTGAATTTAGCCAGAAGCTCTTTGTTCATCCGTGCAGGCCCCTGCCATGTTTGCTTGACTTACTGCACATCAGGCTAGACCATTCCTGAAGGTGGAAGAGAAGGTCCTTGGAAATCAACCAGCTCTTCTGGACCCTTCTTCTTTCCAAGACACTATCCCTGATTCTTCCAGGCAGATCCATGAATGGGACAAAGTCCAGTCTCCTGAAGTCCAGGGCTGTGATCTTGCTTTTTTGCCTTGTTCCCTCTCCTCAGGTTCCTGCACTCCACCATCACAGTCATTACAGCCAAGGCTGTGCCCAGCTTTCACATCCATAGTTCTTGTCTGGTCCGGCAGGACACCTTCCCTCATCGGTCACTTGTGTCAGAAGCTCACCTGTGGCAGTGACTCTAGAAACCTCCTGAATTGCTAACGCTCTCCTGCGTTGTTCCAACAGATAACAAAGTAGCTAAAGTCTACCATGAGGCTTCCTCCACTTGTCTTAAGAAGGTTTCATCTACTTGTTCTTCCTGAGCAGGGCATCTGTAGCAGACACCCATCACAATGTCGCCCACCTGTGTCTGACCTCTCATCCTTACCTAGAAATTCTCAGCTGGCTCATCATCCAGCCTTAGGCAGAGCTCTGTGCGTTTCCCTTGCTTTGTCACTCACAAAAGCTCCCCCTCCTTGCCTGCCCGTCCTTTCTAAAGAGTTTGCGTTCATCCTTTGCAGTACTCCAGATGGGTGACCTACCCCAACAAGCCTCTGTGATCCCAATGACATGGTAGCCCTGAAACTGCACAGAGACCTCTAGTTCTTCCTGGGTTTTGCCCACGCTGTGCACGTTTGTGCACCTCAGAGAGGCGCCCAGTCGTGTCCGCTTCCCACAGAAGGTACGAGAGTCTCCGCCATGACACTGCCCTCTGTGTGTTTTTCTTTGCAGAGGTTAAAACCAAATATATAGTGCAAGGCATTACTCTGGGGCGATCCCTCCAATGTAATTGTGTTTGTCGTTCTTGGTTTTGTCTGGGATTCAATGCCAATTGCCCTGTGAATCTCCCCAGCCCTCAGCTACGCCCTTCGGCCTCGCTGGGGACCTGTGGAAGGGGCACAGTGCCAGCCCTCAGAGTTCTGCTTGTTGAGCCACCGGGCTCAGCATGGAGATGCGTGGAGCTCTGTGCAAGTAACTGTCCAGGTCTCACCTCCCCGTAGCGTCACACGCCAGCCTATGCACCCGACAGAATCCCTTCGCACTGCTAAGAATTTTCTTTGCCAAAGAAATTACTGCTTTGTGCGTGGCACAAACATTTTAAACCCAGCTGCCCAGCACAAGCGACACCAGCTCACAGATCGCGGGTTGCATCTTGGGCACGTACAGACAGTGACCCCTGGGGCGAGCATTCCCACAGAAATACACCGCGAGCATCACTCCTGTCCCTGCCTGGTCCTGGCTGGGTGAGGGGCTGGAAGGGGCAGGGAACGAGGGAAGAGCTTAAGAGACAAAGTCCTGATAACGTTGCTGCAGCTGCAGGAAGGAAATGGCTTTCCCTGTGCCTCCATGCATTTCGATGCCTAAAATGTGACTGCATGATTCATTCTTAATTTATGCTTTTGAGGGGTGTTACTTGCCGCTGGCTGGGTTTCAAATGTGGATAGACATAGAGTAGTTAGCTGTGCTTTTTTTTGTGTACTTGCATTTTCAGATTCTGATTTCTGTCTTCACCCTGCCCCCCGCCCCCATCTTACATAAGAGTTTACCAGTTAAAATTATTTTAGCAAAAAAGATATTTAACCTGCTATATTTTTCCTGAGAGGAATGGGTATGGAATGATTCTCTGCTTCATGTAATTAACTATAATGACATTTGGTTGAAGTGTTCTGTGACTTCAATTTTCCTTCTCTGAACTACGCAGTACAACTTAATTTTCCCTTCTCTCCTTTCACCTTTACATAATGAGTGTCAAAGCTGGTATTCCTGAGATTCAGAAAAAAATTAAGAGTTTAGAGAGACCTTGAAAAAAGTGATGTTACCAAACCGAGGAACTTCAAACTAGTCACAGGTGCAATTTTACTTCCTTTTATGCTGCCAGAGTTAATTTACGTGGTACCTCTGATGTTCCAATCCTGTTAAGCTTCCAAGCTGTTCATCCAGTTGCCCTGGGGATGGGATGAGAAATAAATAAATAAATAGGAATACCTAGATTGCTGTTCAGAAATGAAGAGATACTTATGAAACGTATTATTAATAATAAAATAATAACAAAGAGAATAAATAATTAAATACATAAAATTAGAAAATTATAATAAATAATAACCAAATACCAACAAGGAAAAAGCCCACAATTTCCTTCCCCCACGCCCCAAATCCCTTCTACCTTTCAGGCATTTCTGTACCTGCTTATTTAGATGATCCTAGTGACTGAAAGCTCCGGCTTCCAGGAGGGCAGGCTCCGTTGACTGTACTGGAGCCACATTACCCGCTGTGAAATTTAACTTTTTAAATGTTTCACTTAATCATTGTGAGTCTCAGTTCCCCTGTGCATGATGCTGACTAACTGGCTTCAGAAAAAGCTCAAGAACTCGTAGCAGTGGAGAGGAGAGGTGTTGCAAGCAGTGGGGTTCCTGAGGAAGAGGAGGGACCTGAAGCATGACTGGGCTCTGCCCAGCAATTGCAATGAGTCAGTGACTGCTTTCTGGGTCCTGAAATTTTTTATTTGCCTAGTGTACCTCCTCCAAACGAGTCCCACCTCTAATTCCAGGAAACAGAGTAATTCCTGTGATGACCCAGACCCTACAAAAAGCCACTGTTCTTAGAAGTCATGCCCTAAAATTAACATCAGTAACACTGAGCATCATGTGAAGGTCCAAGCTGCTGAAAACTCTTACCGATGCTTGTTTCAAACAGGCCAGATGATCTGGATGGAGTCCCTGCAGTGCATGCTCTATCTCTGCTCACCTTTGCTTCGCACTTTGCATGAGCTGGAGGAGCGACAGATGCATATTGCAGACATTGCACCTCATGACGTGACCAGGGATTTGATTCTTCTCAATCAGCAGCGTCTGGCAGAGATGGAGCTCTCCAACCAGCTGGAGAGGAAGAAGGAAGAACTGCGGATACTGTCGAAGCACCTGGAGGAAGAGAAGAAAAAGACCGAAGCTCTGCTCTACGCCATGCTTCCACAGCATGTGGCCAACCAGCTGAAAGAGGGGAAGCGAGTTGAGGCAGGTGAATGAACAGGTGCAGTCATGATGCACCAGGTGATGGTGACAGAGACACTGGGGTGTTGGCACAGCCCTATTGCCCCTGTCAGGGAACACCTTCTCTACTTGGTGACATTCATGGGGAGGAGGACGACCGCAGACCCTTAATCTCGCTGATAGTAAAGATTAGACTGTTCTTTCAAACAAACCTTTGGAAGCTGTTTGCCAAAATTGTTCCTTAGGAGGTGAAAAGTGGTAGCAGCTGCCCGTTCAGGGAACCAAATTCAGTGTTTCGACAGTAACCTGAGATTTTTTTTTTTAACAATATAATATTATTGTATACATGTATACGTGGTATACAGGGAAATGAGGGACCAAAAATGAAAGGAACAAAGACATTCTTTTTTCCTAGAAAATTCTCTTAGTTCCTCTAGGGTATGTCTAAACCTAGAAGCATTACAATTCCCATTATTATTAAGGATAGCAAGCAAAAAGATGCTTGAATTCCGTTTAGTAAGCACATATACGAAGTCAGGGGTAAAAAGCTAAGTCCATCCTGAATATGGATGGACAAATGGATATATTCAGATACCTGGATTGTTGAGATGTGCAATAATCCTTATATTTGATATATTCTTATATCAACATCTCTCTTTCATATCAGCACCCCTATATGAGTGTTACAGCTGATAGGTCATACCTCCTAAAGGGATGACGAAAAAGTAATCTTTGCGAATGAGTCTCAGACAGATGTTGTGATTGTCCAGCCATTACAGGTACTTACTGCTGGTCTTTCTGCTCACAGGAGAGTTCAAGGAGTGCACTATATTGTTCAGTGATGTTGTGACCTTCACCAACATTTGTGCCCAATGTGAGCCTATTCAGATAGTTCTCATGTTGAATTCAATGTACCTGCGATTTGACAGACTGACCACGGTGCATGACGTGTACAAGGTACGTACTGATTGATAAAGACTGTAGAAATAGTCTGAAAAAGATCCTGTTGTTGTTGTTTTTTGGGGTTTTTATTTTTAAATGCAGTTAAATCCTCTTCCTCCCAGCTTGATTTTTGATAAACCATAAAGTCTTGCCTGTTTGTAGTGGCCACAGAGAGAAACTAAAAAACATGCAGAAGTGTGATTAAATGCATTCAAGATTTTCAGACAGGAATGTTACATCTGTCATGGGTGTTCTTCCACATCATCTCTTTTCACAACACTAACACCAGAATGGCTGTTCATTTTTGTTGATACATCTCTCTTTCCTCTCTCAAATGCCTACCCAACATGACAGGATATCCTAGTTTATGGACCAGTTTGCATAATTTTCCTAGTCCTTTTATTCCAACCTGTTGTAAATAGGCCACTATGTCATTTAAGTGTCTCCTGTGGTAGGAAATAACATCATATATATATATGAATTATAAACAATACCCAGTGGATACCGAGACTTTGTTTTGCTTCATGGAGATCTTAGGCAATGGTATAGATCTCCTTCTGACCTCAAAAAGCATTGATTAGATCTAGACTAATGCACGTGTTGTCTCCAAGCCATGCTGGAAAGATCGGAGCCCTGGCTGACATATACTAATAGCATTATTAACATTTCCAGAGCTACCCAGGTTTGACGAGCTGAAGAGCAAGTCCTAAGTTTCTGTCTGTGCCCAGCATATTAAATACTTAGGAAGGCAGAAATAAGAAAGGGTGAAACCCAAATCTCATTCATTCCTTGCTCAGGCAAGGTATGAAGTTCACCCTGCAATAAATTGTACTAGGAAATCAGAAGCATTTCTGCCATGGCGAGGGAACTATATTCAATAATTGAAGCATCCAGGATATGGCCCACAGATTTTAGGATAAATTAGCATCATATTCTGTCTAAATCATCCATCATGAGTAAATTATCTGTCAGTATAATAATCTCCTTTTGATGCCTGTATATAATTCCTATTAATATTGAAGGAGGTTACTAGGGTACAGAGAGGGAGGACGAAATTACTATTTCAGGGAATTGAGAAGGAAATGAAATACTGAAATTGATCAAAGAAACTTGGCCTAAGCTTATAAACATCTGAAGTTATGAATAAATCTTGTTAAATTAAATCTCCTACCATGGTTGAAAAATAATTAGAGTATCTATTTGCATTAGTAGCTTTTTACAGTTGGTTTTTTTTTAATTTGTTACAGAAAATTACTAGCATGACTATGGGGTAGGCTATCTGATAGAAGGCATGAACAGGAACACATTTTTCAAGAACGATGTGCTGAACAGTTTTAAGCCATTATGTTAACGAAGAAACCCAGAGATGAAATTATTTTCCCGCTCTCCTATTGGTGTTCATTTTTAAGAAATCCAATCAATCTAATTTAAACTGATCTCTTACTTACTGATGGTTGTGGTAACAACGAAGTCTCAAAAGAGCAGTTTAGAAAATTTGCTTACTGTGTAACCATCTCTTACAATGAATTTTAAACATTTGAGAATTTTCTGACAGGCCTGTTCTGTTCCCAGCAAAACCTCTGGTACAACACCCAAGTATTTCTCAGGTGCCTTGTCATGCGCTGCAGGGAAACTGGATGCCTGAAGGAGGACAAACCCTTCAGCATTTGTCTCTCAGGCTGCATGTTGTAGGAAACAGCTAGTTGTAAGGAAGGAGGCTCCCAAACTGCTTAGTTCACACTTTGCATTCTCTGACATCCTGGAGATTGGAGGTTTCTTAATTTCTTGTGAATCCCTTAGTAATAATCAGTAGTGAACAGGCTCCCTTGCTTTATTGTGACTTTTTAAAAAAGGAATATCTTTTAAAAAAGAAATATGCTTTTAACACCAATTGTGAATTAGAGCTAAGTAAGAGCAGTCTGCTACGGGATAACCTCCCGGCTCCGGAGTCGGTGCCTGGGGCAGCCCTGTCTGTATAGGTCTGCCCTGGGTAAGAGGAAGGGCAAAAGCCCGACACTTTTGCAGCGTCCCTTACCCTTTAGGGTCTCTCACACTAATATCTAAAATGGGTCAAGTAAGCAGGGAGAGAATGCATTGAAATATTTACTGTGGAGTTACGGAAAGGATCCCCATCTCAAGGAAACTTTTTAGTTTAACTGGTTTTAGTTTAACTAGTTTAGTGCTAGAGCTTTTTGTTGATCAGAAACATCTTTTGGAAGGAAGGGGGAGTTGGTGCAGGTAAGAGCCCCAGACAACAAAGCACTAATCCAAGGAAGATATATATGGCATGCTCATATGCTTGTCCCTCTCAATTAAAGGTGGAGACAATTGGAGATGCCTACATGGTAGTAGGTGGGGTCCCTGTGCCTGTACCCACTCATGCTGAGCGCGTCGCTAACTTTGCCTTGGGAATGATAATAGCAGCTAAAGGAGTACAGAACCCAGTTTCTGGAAATCCTATCCAAGTAAGTTGTCAACGCAAAGAGGCATGCATGTCTGTCTGCTTCTTGGGTTGGGCTTCTTGGTTAATGCTTGCTGCAGACATCAAAGAGCTGCTTCTGACTCCTCTGTGACTTTGGGCAAGGCCCACATGGGCACATTCTTCACAGAGCCTCTTCCTGTGGATATTTGATATTTTACTGGTGTCCAGTGTTGTCTTAGATGAACTTTTAGGTAACTGGATAGCATTAAGAAAGATGTTAAATAACAAGTGACATTTCTGGGGGGTGTTTTATGTCTTTGTAAAGATTAGAGTTGGGATCCATACAGGTCCTGTCTTGGCTGGAGTTGTTGGAGAAAAGATGCCTCGTTATTGCTTATTTGGAGACACGGTGAATATAGCTTCCCGGATGGAGAGTCATGGTGTCCCAAGTAAAATTCATCTCAGCTCCAGTGCCTATCAGTGAGTAACTATGATGGAAACTTTGCTCGTTAAAAGCTGTGCTGAAAAACACTGCCTTGGCCACTGCAGCTTTCAATGTAGGTGGTGCTGTCTTTAGCTGCTGATTTATGTAGCTTACTTACAAGGAAAACACTGCTAGCAGAGGGTTTTACTTGTTCTGATTATTTCAAATGCACTTGTATATGAAGTCAGAGGTTTGAGAGTCTCAATCCTAGAGATCAAAGTACAGGGGAAAAAATAATTGTGATACTTTATTTAGAAGTACCTTCAGAGTGATGTAGATACTAGAAAGATGGTCAGAACATTTCATTTGGCATCCTGTGTAACAAAACCTAAAATCTCTCTGACTGAGCACAACAATTTGTGGCGAAACAGTTTTATTTGTACTTAATAAGGATTAATTTATGCACTATCCTGTTCAAGCAGTGAGTAATCCACTTCCTTAAAACTCATGCCACTAAAAATTAAATACTATGTTTTCAAGAATTTTATGTATGTATAAAATATGTGTGCAAGAGGTGGAAGCGAAGACAAGCTACAGAGGCATACAAAAACATTGTCTGGGCACATAGGCATGATGTTAGGAAAGCCAGAGCTCGACTAGCATTGAAATGGGCACGGAACGTTCAAAGGCACTAAGAGGAGCTTCAGCTACGTTAGCAGAAAGTATAAATAGAAACGTGGACCTGCTGTGGCAGGTGATCTAGTGACAGTGCCCTGAATAAAGGCAGAGTTACTCCAGACCTCTCTTGCCCTAGTCTTTACTAACGAGGTCTTCAGGGTCCCTGCACCTAAAGTCAGGGTTCAAGGAGCAGGTGAAGTACCAGTCTTAGAACAGGATCACATCAGGGGTCTTTTGAGAAACCTCAGTCTGTAGAAGTGTATGGGAACAGGTGGTTTGCCTCCAAAGGTAACGAGATCTGGGTGATTGCCTCCAAAGGTAACGAGAGCTGGGTGATAGCATTACAGTGCTGTGGGCCGTCACCTTTGGAAGGTCACAAAGATTGGCACTGTAGCAACTGAAGGAAGCCAGATGTTACACCTATATTGAAAAATGGCAAGGAGGACAGGCTAGGGAACTGTAAGGCTGGTCAGCCTCATATCAGTCCCAGTGAAAATCAGGTCATCTTGGAAGGCATTTTTGGACACATGAAGAAGGCAACTGGGAATAGCCAGTCTGGATTACCAGGAGTAAATCATGCTTGATGAACCCGATTGCCTTCTCTGATGAAATGACTGGAGATAGTTCTGTTTAACTGATACTGGCTGCCTCAGTTCTTAATTTCTGTTTACTGGTCATTAAGAACCCTCCACCATACTGAAGCATTTGACTATATGATCTATTGATTTCTGATCAGGCTGTATGTCTAAAACTATAAAAGCGCTGCAGGCCTGAATAAAAGGGTTGAAACAAACCCTCAGTTGTTCACGGATCAGTACTGTTTTTTCCGGGACTGTTCTGATTTGATTACTTAGATTCCAATAGCTCTTCCAAGACATCAGTGTCATTTTTGCTGATCTTGAATTTTCATGTGTTATTTTGCTTCTGATATTTTAGATGCCTGAAATACAAGAATTTTGAGATGACTGAAAGAGGAGAAATAGAAGTAAAAGGCAAAGGGAAAATGCACACATACTTCCTCATTAGAAATAAAACTGCAACTGAGAATGAGATTATGGGAAGGCCAGTGAAAGACCTAGATTCTGGCCATGAATCTGTTCAGTCCTTTCAAGAAGGCAGGGCTGAAACAATACCAAGTTGTCATCAGCCAGGTAGAGTCAACTAGATGTACTGTTCCCTCCTTGAGCAAGTGACCATTAATAAAACTCAATTAAATATCCTTTTCTGTTCTTCTTTCAGTTACTCAGACTCAGCCAGAGAAGGACCAGACCCCAGCCATTGCAATGAAGTATACTGATGGCCCCACAGATGCACAAAACAGCCTCGAAAGAAGAAATCAAGCGAAAATTGCAGATTTAACAGGTAGTTACGTAGTTACCATCTAGCAAAGACAGCAGAACTAGGAAGTAATGGAGGCTTACTCTTGCAGCTTTGTTATATTCCTCTTCTAAATAACCATCATTTTACTCAAGCCGGAAATTTATGCCAACATATCCACGTTGGTGAAACTAACCATTCTGCCACTGATTGGGGTTGAACAAATTCACCTTCAGAGCAATCCCAGGTGTTAATTGTGCACTAGGGAGGAAGAAGCTGACATAGCTGTCAAATTCCAGAGCCCTTCTGGCAGTGCAAACAGAACAGATAACATGCTAGACAGCTTTTCATGTGGATAGACCCAGTTGTTCATGTACGCATATTTTCCTAGAAAAGCTGTCATTATTTGTGGTTATAGGGAAGCCCTTATTAACTCAAGCCTGAGAAAGAGAGATCTCACTGGCTATGCAGCCTGGCAGCTCTCAGGCCAGTCTCCTGCAGGAGCCAGAAGGATTTATTGCCATGCCCGTGTCTGTGACCAAAGTTCGTTGTCCTTTGAAGTAGCTGATACTGAGAGACATAACAGATTTGATGCCATAACAGTCTAACCTAACACAGCAAGTCTTATAATTCTGTTTACGTGTTTTGTGGGTTTTATACAGACTAAATATGTTGTCACTGAGTGCTAGAAAGTATTTTACTCCCTTCCCCTCCCACCTGCTTAGACATGGTAGTTAATCCAGTATGTGGTGTGCTGACAAACAGAAGCCCCTGCGGTCATTAAAAACTCACACTGAAGGAGTGTTTCCTTTCAGGCAAAACTTATGATTCCAAAAGTGATGGGAGTCTCCATGGCAACCAGCAGGCGGATGATAGTCCTTGTCCTCTAAACCGGGGAAGAGTCAAACCTGCTACTGAAGAGCCACAGAACAGAAACGTTCGCTCTAATTTTTGCACTTTACTCTAAGTTTCTTACTTTTTACATTAAACAGATCATTTTATTATGGTTTTGTGCATTTTGCTGTTGTGGGACTGATTTTGTATATCAAGTACCACAGATTTTTTAAAAAAAAAGAAAAAAAAAAGACATTTCATCCCAGTTTTCAGCAAAAAGAAAACAATGGAGGATATTTTTTTTTTAATCTACACGTGCCATATAATACTCCCACTGGAGAAAGAAACCACCGCAACGTGCTTTGAAGACGTATTTTTCAGCCTTTGCCATGTCTTCAAATATCCCTACGTAAAAATCACTTTTTAGTGTCTCATGCAGCAATTGAGGAAGAGGTGACTCATCCAGCTAGAAATACTCCTACCCGAACCAGCGCTTGCCATAAAGGAAAGATTCCCTGAAGTGACCATCTGTCCTGACTTCAGCAGAGCCAGCCCCTTCCCTGTGTAAGGTTAGCACAATTCCATCTACGTTTTAACTGCGAGGACAGTTGAACGTCTTAACAGGTCTCCTGTTGGACAAAGGCATTATGCAGTAGAAGTGCAGAACAGATCTAACACCACCTGTATTTTTCCATCCTGAAGAGGAAATACTCTGTGTGCTTTATAGCACCCAACAGTAAAAAAACTTCCGCGACCTTCGAACCAGCTGTCCCTGCTATGCTTAGATGATTGTAGAAGGAGATGCACGTAGTGCAGTTATGTAGCATCGATTTCATCACAACACTGAGGGACTGTTCAAGGCCTGTGAACTGAGACCTTCAAAGGAGTTGAAAGATTATTTCTCATTTTCTCTGAAAAAATAAAGTTTCAGGACTACAGAGGGAGCCTACAGTGCTGGAATTAGTGTTGTTAATATCGTTGAAAATAACAGTGTTAAAGACAGGCATCACTTACCTGGTGTCAGAGGCTCCTCAGCTGAATTAATTCCATGCTGTTATATTCTTAGATTACGTCTGATCAGAAAAGGCAGAGAAAAACTGAAGTTCAGCTGTCAGGGATTTAAGATGTATGAGCAAAAATACAGTGGATATAAGGCTGCGGACAATTCAGTGCATCAGAAATAGTGCTCCTGCTCCTGTGAATGGAGCTTGAAGTAGGTGGGCTGTGCTTTCACTGGGTGACTGACAGGAGATGTGCCCCACACACCAGTTTATTACCTTTGGGCGTGCATTTGTTGTCTGAGGATGCAAGCACAAGCCCCATTTGAACTCTGAGCAAGAACTTACTGGAGAAGATGATGTGACTCCTCTGTTACAGTCTGGAGCATCGCATTTCCACCTCTGTGTCTGCGGCAAGAGTTCGGCTCTTTAAACACCAGATAGAGAGGTAAGGCTGATGAAAGGCATCTCCTCCTCTCTATAGCATAACAAGATGAAATTTCACCTGGTTAGATTTTCTTTTTTAAAATCTGTGAGACAGGAGCTCCCTTGTCCAGGTGCTCTGCAGCTCTGGCTATGTTAGCAAGTAGTACAGGCCAGTAGAGGAGGACACGCAGAGCAAAACCATCAGTGCTGGTGTCCACACTTATAGGTATTGCAGAGGGCTGGCTAGTGTGGCCCCACACACCGAGTACCTGCTAGCTTTTGGAGCACCCTATAAGCACATCCTCTGACTTAGTTTCATCCAGAAGAGGTCCGCTCGTGTGCTGTGGGACCGTTCTACAATGTGAAACAAAGTACGGTAAGTGGCTTTGGGCAGAAGTTTGCTCAGGAGGGTACTCCTGGCTCTGAACTACTGATGTAGAGACACTATCTAACATTACCTCTTTCCATGGTACAGCTGAGCAGCACCATTCTGGGAGAGTGCAGTTTTACAAATGGCAGGATTTATTAATTTGTTTGTTTATTTATTTATTTATTAGGATTTTGCTGTCTAGGCTCTGTTCATTACTTTGGTGTGGACAAGATCTGCTGCAGGTTGAAGATGAATCTAAGGGTTATTATTGTTAAATTGGGCATCAAGATTTCAAATGTTTGACTGTGTGCTACCCTCAGACACACAACATCCAAATTCTACTTTCATCCTTAGTAACTCCTCCTCACTGGTCCAGTGGCATGGCTTTGCACTTCTGTGTTATGAGCACAGCTTTAAAAAGACTTTCCTAAAGATAACACCCCATTTCTTTCTCACTTGCAATGATATAAATGTGAAGTAACGTTCAAATTGGCGCTATTCCACTGATATAAGTCGAGAATCAACTCTGACAAGACTGTTTTTGTCTCAACCTAGAGACACGTTTCACTACTCTCAACTGGTCGTGCTGATGGAACGGAGTACGTGTCATTTAACAAATGGCAGTGGTGGATTCCGTCTTTATCAGCATTCCCTATGGAGATACACAGCCACTTAGTCCCAGGCACAAGTGTGGCACAGGAGTGAGCATACATCTCAGCGGCCAGCGCTAATGCAGGAGGGGACCTCATGCTGTCTCAGCTGCCCTGCAGCTCTCCACCTGTGTGGCTGAGTACCACTGACCACCTCTCCGAAAGGAAGGATTCCCAGTTGGAGACTGTCCAACAAGCTTGGCCATCAGTGAATAGGCTTCAGTATACATTCCAGGGTTTAATACAGATATATTCCAGAGTGGTTTTAGGTAGAAGCCCAGAGCTCCTCCGAACTTGTATGGATCCTCTTGGGTAGAAAAAAAAAGAAAGGGACCATGGCTTATTTGCTGCCTGCATCTCTCTGAATTTTAACACTTGCTTTACTTATACCCGCCCTTCTTGCACTGAACAATCTATGAATGTTTGCTATTGGAATGTTCTAATTGCCAGTAAGTGCTCCATGGTAAGTTACTTCATTCTGTACTGTGGTAAAACTGGCGTGTTCAGTGGTTTCTCTGTGGCCTCTGCTACAATTTGGTTCTCCTGGAGATGCAGAGCTAGGTCAAATCTGCACAACTGCTTTTAAAAGTTAATGTGCCTGTGCATCATCATATATTCTTAAATCTGTGGGCACCGCTATAGACTGCAAAAATATTCAAAAATAAATCTTTCCATTAATATACTGCGTCATTTGTCAATAACTACTTGGATTTCTTTCTCTCTTTTCCCTTCCACCTTTTCTGTTCTTAAATATACAAAAGTTTAAGGCCATCATACCTCTAATAAATGTCCAGTGAGTTTAACTTCTTGACCATACATTGTTACTTGTATTTGTGTGACATCAGACTCAGCAGCCCCCTACCACTGACATTGTCATACGCTTACTAATACGTGGTGTTAGTGTCAGTGACATATGTACATTGCATTGACACAAAAAGAGTGGGAGATGTCCCACTGCTGCTTTATGGAAGCTGAGGCTTAGAAAACTTAAAAGTTGAGACTTTTGACAGCTGTCTAAAGCATATGGAGTCCCACATCCCATTAAATCTGGCATTCAAACATGAATTGTCAAAAGCTTGGGTACCTATTAAAGGTCTAGGGGCCAGATTTTCAAAGATGTTTGTTGTTACTTTGCTAGGTGAAATCAACTGGATGTAGGTACTTAACTGGACACATGTGCAGTGTCTAGTTTCTGACAATGAAGCTTTCTTTAAAACATTTAAAAAAGCACTTCCCTGTAAATGCCTTCTGAAATGAGCTGTTGAGTAAACTTTCCAAACTGTAACCTCATTTGTTGGAAGTCATCGATTCCTTACTTCTGACATGACAACGCAACTCTGTGTGGGCCCAAGCTGAAAATAAAAATCTACAAATAAAATAGCAGTGACATTGAAATCATTACTTCACTGGTGAGAATGTATTAAAAATGTACTTGAATATACAAAACATGGTGAATTTCAAAATGAAAAAGAAGCACAGATTTTTATACAAGTGTATAACATCACAGAAAATCCAGAAGGGATTTTTTTTTTCCAGCAGGTCTCTGCTTTCACTTTTGAAGGCTCAAGAGTTTGTGTAGACAATGAGATGAAAATCTTCCTTAAAGTTATCAGTAGAAACATCTTTTCATGCATTCTTTCTACAATATTCAATCATCAGTGCTTCATGTACATAAAGAAATAGCAACGTGCAGTATTTTGGTTCCATAAATACTTGTAATCAAAACAAACATGTGGGACACTATCTTTACTCATATGACTAGAACTAACAAGCACTCCTAATTTTTTACAAGCTGCTTGTAGTTCTTGCTCACATTGATTTTGCACCTGTTAGCTGAATTTCTGCTGATGATTTTTGATCTGAGCTGTGCTGAGAAGCCATTCCTGGAAAATTCTGATATTCACAGTTCTTCCTATTTTAACATGGTGTACAGCCTTTAGTCTTGGGCTGGATGAACACGCCAAGTTGGAAACAGATTTGTAGTCGCGCTTCCATACTGGTTATTCTTTACCCTCCACTGCGCTCCCTTAGAGGCAAACCCCACACGTGCATGAACAGCCATTGCCAAGCTTTGCAGAGATTTAGAGTAGCATTAACTGGCTCTGTAACACCTTCTTAACTCTGCTGTGTTAGCACTGTGAAGTTTTAAAGTTTTACATATGGAGAAAACCTCACAGGCTCTTTAATAGCTCTTATTTTGTTGTTTGCATCAAATACTTTTCTGGCAAGGGAATCGGCAAATGCAAGCAGTGACATGGTTCCCACTTTTTGTGACAAACACATCAAACCCAGCTTCAACACCCTGTTCACAGCAGTCCTAAGTTGAGGGATCCTTGAGGCATGTTGCGTACTCTAAATCTCTGCAAAGCTGCTTTATGGAGGCACCTTTGCTATCGTGTGGCTTCATCACGTTGCTTGGGCTTCCGGATGGCTATGTTGTGGCTTCCATTTCCATGCTAAACATGGGGCCAGTGACCCGACACCCAGGTGGTTCTTGGCAGGCATCCTGCCAAAGCATTTTGCAGGAAAGGAACCTGACACACAGCTATCATTTAAGGCCAATTGATCTTGAGAATCGATGGGCCTTTAAAAATTCACCGGCTCACATATCCTTCTCAGCGATGGTGGTTAACTGTTGTGTTCTGATTTTGTGGGCTTTTGAGGGAACCTTGCTTCGCAGCGTATGACGATATATCCATCGGTAAGAGGAAACTAACAGCCTTTACTTTACCTCTGGGGAAAAATGAGAAAGCATTGTGAGGATTACAAACGTATAAAACATGCAAAGAAAGTAAATCAAACAAACGGGCAAGCAAAAGGTAGATGCTTCCAGCACCTGCATGCTGCATGGAGGCAGGATTTCATGCCGTTCACAGAGTTTTCCCAAGGGATCAAGCATGATGGGGGCTGCCTGTCTATCCGTCTGCTGCAAGCATCTGCCTTTTCCCAGTCCAGCCTCACGTGCCTCTGCGGGCCCCTGATGCGTATGTGCAGAGCACCCGCCGTGCGTGCAGACCCCTTGGGGTGCACGTGAACCACGTGGACCCGGAGGTCCTTCAGTTGGTAGGCATCAGCACCCAGCTACTGCAGGCGGGTGCGAGAACAGTGGTTTGCAAGCAGTGCGTGTGTGTGCGGGAGATTACAACGCTAGCTGTGAAAGCAGAGGGAGAAACGTGCTCCTTGATGTGTCCCAAACCTGGTCGGTTTGGCAAGTAAATAGATCGGGTACTGCGGAGCTTTGCTTTTCATCCTGACTGTCCTGTGCAATTGCTGTTGGTGCACTCAGGCCCTTCAGGAGCATGAGGCAGGAAAAATAATGAAACTATGGAAGTATTTATTGATGGTCACCGGGGGGTGTCCTGCAGGGCAGAGGACCTCCACCATTTCCTTGCCCCTTCTCACCTGCCAATCAGACCGGTCCCACTGGAAGGTGAAACCATCAAGCCTAAACACCTCAATGGTGACATCTGTACCAAATGGACCTTGTACCTTTTGTAATTTTACGACAATAGCCCTGAAAACAGTTCTCAGCCTCTCTTATCCTGCCTAATGTATTAAAATACTTAGTCCTTTTTTTTTTTATTTACAAAAAAAGTGAGAACTGCATGGTATAAATAATGCTTTAGCATATATGAATGAAAATGTTGACCTGTAAATTAGTGATATTTGTTAGCAGTGCTGTTGTTCTATTACTTGGATGTAACTGCAGCCTAGATAAATCCAAAGTGATACTTCTACGGAGTTAATTTTAAAGCAAAAATACCGAACATCACATGTAGTATTATAGCTTTAGAGGAAAACATGAGAAAACAACACTAGTTAAAGAATAGGAAAACCTGACATGGACCAGCATGCTGGGAAGCACAAATGTCATCACTGTAAAAAGTTAAGCTTAATTAGCTTGCTGAACTCATTGCCACACGTTATCCTACTAGTCAAAAGCTTACTAAGACTGCTGTTAGACCTTTGTGTATATAACAGAAACATCCACCATTACAACCAGAAAATGCATTAACATTTTTTGGTATAAGAAACACACAAAGCTTCACGCTTCAGGGTATCACCCAGTCTGCTGAGGGGGTTAGGTTAAAAGCTCTTTCCATGGCCCTTTCTCCTCCTAAAGCAGCTGACACTGCGTGGCTGTGAGTCACGGTGCCACACTCACTACTGTTCAGAGCTGACAAGGCAGCTCTAAAGGCAGCGATAAAATAGTCGGCGCCGTTCCTTTGTCCGCTGCGTAGCTGGTGCTTTTAAGTCTGTAGGTCCCAAGGCATTAGCTGCAATAGATCTGCATTGCCGGTTTGATTGCTTTGAAAGCTCTCTTGCTTGTATGAGAAAGCAGCAGCATTTGCCATTGCCACTCCTGCTCCTGTATGCTGACCCTGTGTTTCCTAGCACACTCACTTCCCACGTGAGCTCCTTCAGGGCAAACGTCTCCCGAGTGTTTATGTGCACCGAGAGTCTTAAGTTTCCCTGGACCCAGCGGGGCATATGCTGAAATCCAGAGTTACAGAGTCAGGGTGCTTTCGAAAACCATACGAGTTCCCTGCCAGGGACTAAATTTAGATGTTTAAGTGCTGTAAAACATTGGACTCCCAAATGCTCTTACACAAAAACATAGGTGCCTGTGAAAATTTGACCTGCTGGTCCCCTCCAGCCCCTCTGCAAGGAGCTGGGCTCCTAGCAGGGTTTGCACAGGCTGCCCACTGGCCTGCCATGGGGCTGCGTTGCTGTAGCAGGGTGGTACGGACGTGCCAGGCGGACAGAGGGGCAAGCCAGCACAGGGACACGGCCCCCCGCAGCTGCACAGCCGCCGAGCAGGAGCCACGGGAGCCCTGCGCCCTGGGACACGCGTGGGCAGGTGGGCGCACGGGCTCCTCCCTGTCCAAACGCACGCACTTCCAGGCCATTGGGATTCTTCTTCTTTTAAGCGCGGCATGACCAGTGCTAAACCCAGCAGTCCCCACGGGTTGCTGGGGTGTATATACCAGCAGCAGGAGGGGACTGGGGCTGTCCCATGTCACAGTGTCATTACTGGTGCTTCTACCCGTGGTTGTTGCCCTGTGTTGGAAAGCTGCTCATCAACGAGCAAAGACGCTCAGGGCTTGTCCAGCTGCCATTTCACTTAATTTAGAAGCTGTCCTGAAAGTATTTTTCTCAAGGCTGACAGCATTAATTGGTAATGCTTCAATTACAGGGGAAATATGATACTGCATCTAAATCTATGAGCCATATTAATCACACTTTCAAAAGCGTAGTTCAAAGTTCCTTGATATCTCCATGCTTTTTGTTCAAAGATAAAAATCCCTTTCAAGCTTAGCTTGTCAGAACAACACATCAATCTGCAAAACTCTGCCTGGCTTTAATGGAGAGAAGATTTCAACCCTCTTCCCTCAGCTTCTCCTTTCTGTAGTAAATCAAAACTGCCGACACTGGCAAGGAGGAGCAGGGCAGGTTACCCCAGAGAGGTCTCCCAGCTGCTCCGTGCCCATATAGGTTCAAACAAAGAGCCTGCTAATAACGAAATAACTCCCCAAACAACATCCATATAGGTTATTAGGTGAAAATTGCAACCAGCCCAGGCAGGTGATGCTGCGAAGGCAAACTGAACCTACCTGCACTTATAGACATGCTGCTGGAACAGCTTCATTTGACTGGAACGACTGTATGAAAGACAGCTGGCTGGCATTTTTTCAAGCCCTTCCTCCTGTCTGCCGGTGAGGTACGTGGCAGCAGGAGGGGCTGGTGGCCAGGCACTGCCTGGTGTGGCCGGGAGCCTGCGGCTCGGAGCCCTCTTGCCGGCCCGGGGAGCCCTCGCGCTGGAAGGAGCAGGCACCGCTGATGCCATGGTGTAGCGCCGCACGGTCATGGTGGTATCTGAGCAGCAGAGACAAAAACAGAGCTAGGAACAGTAAAAATAATGAGAATTCCGATAGCCTTGATGTATTTTTAATCACTTTCTCTTGGTGTAGAAAAGTTTTGTACGGGGCAAGGCTGAAAAGCAGAGGCGGCCGTACAGCCCATGGGGATCCCCCCTTCCCCAGAAGGCAGCTGCAGGGGGAGAGCCACAAGGCTGGAAGGCACTCCGCACACCTTCCATGCTGCGGAAAGACCAGCCACCTGTTCCAAGCTGGTGACACCCATAGCCACTAGCAGCCTCAGTTTAAGAGGCCCTCGGGTCAGTAACCTGACCTGGCAGCACTCGTCTAGCTTCACGTAAGTCCACTAGTGCTCTTCCACCTCTCATCTCATACATTTTCACGGACTTGTCTCTGTCAAAACTTGTAGGCGCATTTCTCCGTGGCCAGGACATCCCCCGGAGGCTGGTTCAGAGCCGAGGCTGGGTCAGCCGCCAGCGCTGCGGAGCACATGGGCTGTAATGGCAGCTGCAGCTCATAGCACACACCACGCTAACGCCAGGACGTTGCGTTAGTGAGGCAGTTTTCCAGCCGACTGGACATCACAGACACCAGTCAAGCAGCCGACAGGCCTCAAGCACATACGATACCAAACAGCCTGACCCTGCCAATAACCACATCCACTTCTAGATAACAACTTCTCACCAAACAACATTTTGCTCTAATTCCTGCTTCATTTAATCCTACGGAAGTCCCAACTACTCTTCTATAACGAGGAATGTTTCCATATTTCCCCTCTGATAAAATCGTGAAGAAAGTTTATTCCCCTACACTGGCCCCTCTCTCCCTCAGCCAAAACTAACTGCATTATCTGCAAAAAGAAACTGCACATCTGGTGTGATGTGTGCGACCCAGCACTGTTTGTTACTCTTTGTAGAGTTTTTCCTCATCTTTTACTAAGGCAAGAGAGGTTACGGCCCGATTACAGCTGTTGGTCCTTTTCTGGCTAGAACAGACAGGGGACAAGGCATGGGCAAGACAGTCCGTGCCCACAAAACCTCAAAGCAGTAAGTCAAAGTCTGTTTAAGCAAGGACAAACGGAACTCTGAGTTGAACTCCTTGCTTAAGCAGCAGCAGCAAAGCAAGCTCAGCTTGGGGGATGCAGGTACCCCCCTGAAAGGACCACAGAGTGCAACAGCTGATTTTGGATGTGGGCGCTGAAGGAGGCCAGAGCACTTCCATCAAGTTTACTAGGCAGGCAGTGGCTCGTCTCCCATTCCCTGCGGACACATAACAGCTGGGCTGGGAGATCCTGCATGGGCAGCACACACAGGTGCCATGGACAGCCCTGGCTCTTTGGTACCTGTCTGCTCCTTTGGTGCCGGAGCGGGAACAGCCACGATGCTTCCATGCAGGGATGCTGGAGAGACAGCTGGTCCTTCCCCATCACTGGTGAGGCTCCTCACGTTGCTGTTCCCACCTTCTCCTGCTGCCTCTCTCACTGGTGGCACAGGTCTCTGCCCACAGGCCTGCAGTTCTCCCCTCAGGGCTCTGTTTTCCCTCTCCAGCGTATTGATTTGGGAACGCATCTTGCGGATGATTTGGAGGAGGTGCAAGTTTCCCTCCATAGTCCCACACCACACAGCGGGGCTCCCCGTGCCCCTGCCAAAGCGCCCGCCCTGCAGAGGACCTCGTGAACCGGTGGCGGGGGGATCCTGCCCTTAAAAGCCTGCAGAGGATGGGAGTCCGTCCCCGCACACAGGGCTGGGGCTGGCTCCCACCACCTGGAGGGCTGGGCTGAGCTGTCAGTTCCTAGGAGAGAGCCCATCTTTTATTCATTCAGGTCTCGTTTTTCAGAGCAGAGCTGGCCTCTCGCATGCTGCGCAAATCACTGTCAACATGGTATCCTGCACCATCACAAACCCCTCCCGCCCCCGCGCTTGTCTCAGGCTTTGGTTTTCTCCAAAGGGACCACGGAGGACGGAGCCTGTTTCCTTTGGTTTATCCAAGAAGGCCAGCGGTCGCCCCACTGGAGGGGTCCCGTTTTGCTGGGCTGCAGTTCCTCTTCCCCTTAACACTGGGCGAGTTACTCTGTTTTGCTCTGTGCACCTGGAAAAGAATTAGCAAATTCTCAAATGAAAATGAAATTTCCAAACGAAAGCTGATACAGTGCAAGCCCCCCGCTGTTAACGAAGGACGCCAACAGTGGTGATGGACGAGCAGGTAGACTGCTGAGCGGCCACAGCGGAGCCCGCTGCCCCTTCCCGGGCACCCTTGCTGGAATGGGGCGCCTGCACCAGCATCCCAGGAGTGTAAGGAGAGACAGACCAAGCATGAATCTTGCATTAGGCAGGGAAACACAATCCTCTGTGCTGCTCTCATCACCTAGTCCCTAAAGCGAGCTTTCTGCTAGCAGTAAAATGCAAAAAAACCTGTGGAACATCCTTCCCACCCCCCACCACTTCACAATACAAAACTGAGAATGACAGAAAGCCAGCGGGAAAATAATTTAACACACCTTTTGTTTTGAGACCATTCCCCTTCCAGTAGCTCAGCAGTGACTCAGAAATATCTGAGAAAAAACCAAAGGCGTTCCAGCTGTGTGCACACTGCTTTGCTGCTGGAGCCCGGGGGAAGAAAGGAAAGCTGGTGTGAGATGCTCAAAACAAGAGATGACTTGGTTTTGTTTTTTTCCAGAGGGTGTCAGAGGAAGCTGTCAGGTCTGTGAGGAGGTGCTGCTGCCAAGCAGCTACCGGGCAGTTGGGTAGAAACTACTGGAATTGAGAGAAAAACAAGGATGCAGGCAAGGAGCTTTGCCCTTGGGCATGTTCCTGTGGGGGTGGTGCTGCCGCCTTGGGAGCAGCATCCTCAGAAAGCACTTCACAAGGACGAAGTGGCTCCTGTAGTTCATGCTGTGCTTGCTTCCCCCCCTCCCCTCCAACTACAGCAGCATGCCATGCCTAACAAGGGCAGGTAGGACTTGCTGGAATTCCTGCAGGAATATGCAGCTATATGGATTTTTCCAGGGGAAGAGCACACCAAGCCCTGCTGCGTTCCCCCTTGCAGGGCTGTTGGCAGCCTGGGCTTGACGTGCTGGCATTAATCTTGGCAAAACTGCTGGCGGATTGTGGCTGTCCTCTCTCCAGCCCATCCAGATTACATCAACCAGAAGCACCAGCTTATGCTGAGTTTTTTCCTCCCTTCAGAGAGGTGCATATTGCTGAGGGCGTAACAACATACAAATGGGAAGGAGAGGGGAAAGCTGGGCTCAGAAAGGGGCTTGGAGCCAGGCTTAAATGACAGTGCAGGTGCCCCTGTGCCAGGGACAACGTGTGGTGAGCAAAACTGCTGGAACTGAAATACAAATCCTCTTTTGGAGTGATCCAAGGACTGAAAACATAGCAACAACCTTCCAGTGTTGGTTTCAAATTTATATTTCTATCTCTTTCTCCAGCAAGTGGATCAGGTACTACAGCAGCAACAGCACTCGTGTAATTATAATATTGCTGCTGATCCCGCAGCTGGCAGGTTTGGATGGGCAGGGGATGGTTGCCAGGTCAGCATTTAGTTTACTGAAGACGTTTGCTCCTCTGATCCCATGCCCACTGCTCTACGTGTACCAGGCTAGAGCAGGCAGGGACTTTTTGTTGTACCAGAGATGCTGAGGCAACAACATTTGTCTTATAACCTTGTACTGCTGCGATTCCTGCCCAGGGACTGATGGGCAGGGGGACAGATGAGTCAGGAGTTTTGAGTGATGAAAATCTGGCAAAGCTAAATTCACTGCTGGTCAGCGTGTCCCCATCAGCAGACAGAGCTCCATGCACATGACCTTGTGTTTATAAATTTGGTGGGGTCCAAGGCACGTGCCTGCATTGCTGGACCTGTGGGGTGGCCAGCCCAGGCCAGGGCTCTTAGCCATGTGTCTCTTAGCCACGGCACGCTGGTAGGCTGCAGGTTTTGGCTGGCTGGCTGTTCAGCATACCTTCCTGTGCCTGCTACAAACACCTATCGCTGCGTGTGTTTCGCTGCGAAACACTTCAACTTAAAGTCGTTCAACAGCAAGGACAGGGTTTCTCACAGCTGAGCTGCTTTGGCAAGCTGTGCTTGGTAGGACATGGACCTGGGTAAAATTGTATTCACCTTCAGTCATATCCAAACCTCTCCACTAGGAAGAATAACCACACACAAGGTAGAGTTGCTGGCAGCTGCTGGGCTGGAGCAGCCCCACAGCAATACCCATATGCGACTGCCGGAGCCTGTGCTGTGTTTCAGTGGACTGTACGAACTGCATACCAACTAGTGTTGCAATAGAAAACCCGTGAACAAAATGCAGATGCTTTGCTTCACCCAAAACTGGGAGGAGCTCAGCTCTTTATTCTGCCACCACTTGATATTCTGCAGCTCCCTGCCTGGCACGGTGACATGTGTGTGAACGGTGACATGTGTGTGTACGTGGATGCTGCAGGGGGTCCCTGGAGAAGGGGCTGCACTATGAGCGGAGAAGGTGTGCTGTTGTCGTGCCTTAACCCCAGCTGGCAACTAAGTACCATGCAGCTACTCACTCATCCCTGCCACTGAGGGACAGGGAGGAGATTCAGGAAAAAGATAAAATTTGTGGGTTGAAATAAGAACAACTTAACAATTAAAATAAAATATTATATACGCTACTACTATCAACAATTGTAACGAGGAGAAAGCAATACAATCCAAAAGGGGAAAAAACCCCAAACCAAGTGATGTACCATGCAATTGCTCATCCCCTGCTGACTGATGCCCAGACAGTTCCTGACCAGCGATCGGCAGCCCCAGGCAACACCCGCCACACCCCCTGCCCCCCGTTTATATACTGAGCATGATGTTCTATGGTATGGAACATCCCTTTGGCTAGGTCAGGTCAGCTCTCCTGGCTGTGTCCCCTCCCAATTTCCCATGACCCTCTAGCCCTCTTGCTGGCAGGGCATGAGAAACTGAAAAATCCTTGACTTAGTATAAACATCACCTAGCAACAATTAAAAATATCAGTGTTACCAACATTATTCTCACACCCAATCCAAAATGCAGCACCACCTCAGCTACTAAGAAGAAAATTAACGCGATCCCAGCCGAAATCAGGACAGTTGTGAAACCTGCCACCAGCAGAAACTGGCACCTGCACAGCTACTGCCATTGCTGAACAGTTTTTCCAGCTGTCTTGCTTGCCAAATCTGCTCTTTTGCTCCCCTGAAGGTCAGAGATATAAAAAAACCAAAAAGGACTCATGGCTACTCCAGTAAAACAAAGTTTTCTTTTCTCTTTGCAAATCACAATATTTTTTCCCTTGAAAAATCCATCAGCAGTAAATTTGTGGCTATTTTCTATGGCACGCTGCGGCTGGAGCTGTGTCATGCCTCCCAGCAGCACAGCAACTTCCATGCAGAAAGACGGAGTGCCCCTCTCTGGGGCTGAACCCCACCGGCAGAGCACAAGCACCAGCCTTCAGCTTGCCATAAGGCGCACCAAAGCAGCGCCGCAACCTCCACACTCCGCACAAGCACAGCGGGGACCGCTGCCCACGCCTTCCCCTGCCACCATAGGGGCTGGTCACAGCGTGGCTGGGCTGCCACAGGTTTCAGTTTCTAGGAGGAGATGGAGGCAGAGGACCGGGACTGAATGTGGAGGTGGAAAGTCTCCTTCTATTACTGCTTAGCAATAAACAACACCCTTCCTTTCACCTGGCACACACTCCCCCTAACCCGTAAGACCTCCATCCCTTCGATGCTCTGCTCCCCCTCTGACGCATCTGCCAGTGCCACACCCTCACCCCTGCCTGCCATGAGGCACCTCGTCACGCTGGTGCTCTGGCACCCTGGCTGAGGACCAGCAACGCTGCGTCGCATCTCCAGCCTCACTGGGACGGGCTGGAAGAGCAGCACAGCAGCCTGCCTGCCCCGACGCGTGACTCACAGGAAAGCCTGGGGAAGAGTGCGGCTCACAGCTCCATCATCCCTGCACCAAGCTGAAGCCCAGATCTCTGCCAGGGCAGGATTCTCCAGGGGAAGTTTGCTGTTAGCAGCCACGAACGGTAGCAATGCTGGATTTATTCATCCTATTAAAAATGACCAAGCAAAAAGCCTGACAGCAGCACCAGTCAGGGCTAATGCCAAACTCTTCCTATTGCCACTGCGCGAGGGCATTGCTGTGCCCTGAGTCCTTGCTTGATTTCTGACTTTGACTTAACATTTTACACTTCACTGTGGTGCAAAAGGGCCTAATTCTCTTCTGAATCTCTCTGTACAACTTAAGGATGCAAAAAAAGAATATTTCAGTGGGTTTAAAAATGAATAAAAAAAGAAATGTTTTTTAGTGCTTTGATTCTGTTTTGGCTGACACATGGTTTTGATCATTTTTCTCCTATGCATCTGAAGGGATTAATAGGGTTAATGTTAAAATTTCGTCCTGTATTGGCTTTCTCCTTGTTTAATTCTCAGTGGCTGCCTGATTTTAATGGAGAGGTAAATTTACATTTTTCCCTGTTTTCCATTTCTATTTCTCCATTTTCACTCTTCTCAAAGTGAAGACATGTAGATGTCTAAATTATCCCTGTGCTCCACTTGGCCAATCCTATTGCTTGAGGCTCACCAGAAGGTTTGAGATTGCTGCTCTGCTTTAACGTGTTTTCTTCCAAGCAACTTTGAGTAACAGCATGAATATGGGTGGGACACGTGACATGGTCTACAGAGCCCTTGCTCACCTGAGCCTGGCATGCTGGCAGTGCCGTAGCTGGAATCAGTGTCCCCAGGGGTGCTGCTCCACCAGGCCAGGTCACATCTTGCTTTGAATGAATTTCATCTGCAAATGCTCAGCCATACAAAGAAATGCATCCTTCTTGCAATAGAAAGACTTGGCAGAGAAGATTTGCAGCACAAATAAAAAATGTTTTAATAATTGGACAAAACAGCTCAAGCTCTGAAGTCTGCTGATGACGTCTGTGTTTAATACAATCTCCTAACATGCCCTGGCCATGCACTCCCCAGGGAGGGTGCTGATCTGCCCCATCCTCCCAGCTCACATGCCCCTACCCGGCAGGGATGTCCCCACAGGGCCAGCCTGGGTTCCTCGCCGGAGCTGAGCTTCCACGGCAAAGGCAGGTACAGGAGTTCATACCAATTTCTATAGCACTGCCTCAGGCCTTCACCACAGCAATCAGCTAATCATTCACTGGCTACATTAATTACAGGGCTGTTTGGAGTGTCTCCAGTTTTAGGTGCAGGAATACCTCCCTCTCCTCTGTGCCACCATCGCTCTGCAGAGGAACCCAGAGGCCCATTTTGGTACACTCCCACAACTACAAGTGTTGAAAAATTTCCATACTTACTCTGAGAAGCATGAATTCTGGCTCCAAACTGTCTCACAGGTGCAACCTGCTACTCCTAAGCCCCTTCTGAAGGACAAGAACAGGGTATGCTGGTGCTCGGGCACCCGTGTGAGTGGGCTGCCAGTGCTATCATGCCAGCAGCAGGCTGCCCTCCCTGCTTCGGGATGTTCCCCAGAACCAGAGCCCCCCTGCGCTGTGAAGGGAACCCGTTTCACCAGTGCAGAAGGGCTGAGAGGGTGCCCTCATGCACACAGAGCTGTGGGGCACAGCACCAGCCCCTGTGTGGCTGCTCCGGCCAAGGGGGAGATGCTCCTGCCCCTGCCAGCCCACCCGCTGCTGGACTGCAGCCAACCCTGCCACCCCCACGGGGGCCGCCTGCCCCACCGCCCGCATCTCGCCAGACCACCAACAGCACCTGACACGCGTTGCTTCCTTACAAATCTTTTTGTGAGCATGCTTGGGCAGCTGCCTGCCAGCAGAATGAAAATTACCCAGTGGATTGGCAGGATGAGCCCAGGAAGGTGATGGCAAGTCTTCATCAGCGCTCCCCCATTCACACCGAAGTGGGGAGAAGCAGCATGGCAGCAAAGCGAGGGGGGGATGGGGACAACACGGGGACACGGGCTGCCTTCAGGGCACAGGCACAACCAGTACATTTGCAGAGGGAGTGGGGAGTAGCGAGAGGAGACCCTGTGGAAATGTTCACAGGCCTCACATGTAGCTGGGTGTGAGAGAATATAAAACTGGCTGCTTTTTGCGCTTGAATGAAAACTTGCTTTACACTCATGACTAATTAAACGCTCCCTTTTAATCACGTCTGCTCATGCGGGCGCAGCGAGGCCGTTGTGGGGAGCGAGCTGCACAACCTCCCAGAAAGAAAACAAGACAGCAAAAATCAATTAACATTTAAAGCATTCTCAGGTTTCATAATCTGATTAGGGAACCACGGTACAAAGTTATTTGATTAATCTATTTAACAGGTAATTGTTTAACTTGTTAATGTCTGTTAAGCATCCTTTCCCTTTTGCAAGGGCCATTTGACTGTGCCTTAACCCCAACACGTGCACAGAAACCCCCACACGAGCCCTGTTACAAGCAGCCCCCACGAGCATCCCGTGGCTGCAGGGAGCCAAGCACCCGTACAACACATGGAACCTCCAGTGCAGTGCCCGCAGCCCAGTAACCTTACCAGTATTGCTTTGGGTTTGAGCATCAGAGGTTTCTGAAAGGGGGCTGATTTCCAGCAGGGGATGCTCAATACTTTAAAAAACCAGGCTTAACCTGAACATGGGAAATAGAAACTCTGAGGTACGTGACTCACAGCTGAAAACCTTGGCTGTGGTTCTGGCCGGGGCTGGCAGCAAAGCAAGGCTACAGAAATGCTTCAGACTTTTCAGAGAGCACTTCAGGCCTCCATGTTGCATTTCCAAGCTGCTTAGTATCTCTCCCTTTAAATGGCTTCTCAAGTTAGTCTGGAATAATCAGAATTAATCTGTTTTATGCCAGCTCCCTGCAAGCACAACATATGCTACAGAGTACAAAACCGTGCCTTGTGCAAGAAAATCTGTACGCTCAGCTGGAGGTTTCCTAACTAGGAGCATGCAACTGGACCCATAGTTACCTGCACAGAACTTGCAATAGCTTTCAAATTAAAACAAGCCATCACTCATGGGAGATAGCCTCATGATTAACAAAGAAGCTCCAAGCAGAAAATCCACCCTAAATTCCAAAATAATAATTATTTCTTACCCTGTTTTCTTTTCTCAAACAAAACATACCACGTGAAATGTAGGTGAGAATATTTGTGTCTACGTAGCTATAAGATATCACACCACATGCAATCTGTGCAAATACATCTAAAACATGACTCAAAACTATAGGGAACACCACGTGGCGTTTGCAGGTCACAAAAACATATTGCAGGGCAAGTGACACCCTCACAGCTGTTCTCCGACACAAATGAATGATTATAGCTAACTGAAACAGCATATGGGCAGCACAGCTTAAAAAGCACGCAGAAAACACATCTTCTATAGAGCTGGGGGGTAATTAACTGAAGAAAGGGAAAGGTGAATTTCTTAGGTATTTCTCAGGGGGAGATGCTCACACTGAGAACTTCAAGATACTTTGCTTCAGTGAATAATTAAGAACTGCACGAAGATTCTCAACAACCAGGACAGGAAAGTCAGTAATTATGACTGCAGTTCTGCATTACTGAGAATTTTCCAATAAATACTTGCACACTGTCAATTCAGTGAAGCATTAGAAGCAATCACACACGTATCCCACACAGACTACGACTCCTGGCCTGAAGGACACTCATTACTCTAACTCCCACCTCGCTGGGCTTCGGGGATGCTCCTAAGGGCACAGGACATGAGCGGCTGCCCAGGATGGATCCCAAACCTCTGTTAGGCACAACTCTCCCGCAGGGCCGGTCCTGCTCCTGCAGCACCATGTGCCAGAATGACTTGGGTGCCGGTGTTTTTGCATCTTGAGGCTGTATGTGTAAAAGAGACATACAAGCTACTGATGAGGAGGTTCTCCCAAATGAGCTTTTTACCATTCTGCCTTAAAATCACTCATACTCTTTTGGCCTGATAATCTAGACACTGTGACAGCTTCCCCTAACACTGCTGGTTTCACTGTACTTTTTATTTTTCCCCATCTCAAATACTCCAACACGTGCCTGGGAGGTGGGAAAGTTACTTGATTTTTTTCCATAGCTAATATTTCACCAAGGAAACGTGCTGGACCTCTCTTGAAAAGAATAATAATGTTCTCATTTCCTCCCTGAGCCACCCCGTGAGCTGACGGCTGCCCGGAGCCACTCTCTGCAGACTGTGAACAAAAATGTGCTGGAAGGTGCCAGGGGGGAAGAGAGCTGCGGGTGCCCAGGCTGGGGTCTGCGTGCGGTGCTGCTGGCCACGAGCCCACCCTTGCACCCTGGATCATCACACTGTCCATGCAGGGACCAACCCTGTCCTGTCACAGCCCTGGCTGGCTCCAACGATGGTTTCGAGTGTGTGTTCTCCTCCTGATGTACATGCTGCTGCGTGCACTGGGCAGATGAGGGTTGGGTTTTGCAGCGCTCCTCACTGGGGTGAGCATCTCCATCAGGGGCTGCCGCACTGCTGGCAGGTGCTGGTGTTCCCAGGGAGGGCATAGCTGGAGGGACCAGCCTCATCCAGAGCAAACTCCAGCCCATCTCTGATTTTAGTCATTTCAAAAGGAAAACATTGATTTGGTCTTTCCCAAAGTTTTCCCTACTCAAATTACTTACTCTGTTCAGTGTGACTTGGCAAATAATTTCAGTCGTGTTTTCCAGTAAGAAGCATTACATGTTTGAAGTACAGGAGAGATCTGACCTAGCCACAAAGGATGCAGTGGGAGCAGTGCTGCATGAACTGCCACTACAAGGGGTTTGCAACGAAGCAGGAGCGAATGACGCCAAGGCTTCGCAATCCGAATGCCCTGGCCGTGGCAGGTGCTGAGCCAGGGAACGGGGCTGCTTCAGCACGTCCCATCTCCGAGTCGCATGGACCCACCCTCCCTAACTTTGGGCAGTTTTACATCTGCATTCAGACTTTGATCTCTCTCCTGAGCCACGTTCTGCCCTGCACAGGCAGCCCTGCTGTCCCCATCACAGAGCTCACCTGGCAGCAGAAGCCAAGCGGGCGCTCTCCTGCAGAGGAGCTGACCCCTGGCAATTTTGCAGCCTGAAAGACCCGCAAGCAGATTTTCTCCCACCAGACTGGGAGCTGTGCCCTTTGTTGTCAGGATGTATATACTTGGGGCCACCACAAAAGCAAAAACCCCCATGCAAAATAACAAAAAGAAAATAATTGCCAAGAACATCAGGTTTCCGATTATTTTGTCTCAGTCGGCTCTTCGGTGTCGGTACAGCTTGCTGCCCCTTGATGTCTCCTGGCAGCCGTGTTTAACCAGCAAAGCTCCAGGATTTTGTTGTAGGGTGAGCTGGGAGGTGGTGGCTCCAGCCACTGCACACTCAGCTCCGCCAGCAGTCCTGAGAGCCTGGAGCCTTAATAGCCCCTGGTGCTTTCATGCCTTCTGTTTGCTCATTAATTTCTGCTGCAAAGACAAGTGCTTTGTTTCATCATTAATTGTCAGCAGTGTTTCTAGCTCCCACATCAAAATAAGGTGTAGAAGTAGACAACGCAACCAAACCACTCATCCCTCCCACTGCAGGCAGCGCTACGTGGCACAGCAGCACTTTGTGCTTCCGCAGCAATGCCCTGAGCGCTGCTGACATCCAGTCACCAACGGCCCCCCAGTCAGCCGCCCATCGCCCACCCCCTCTGCGCAGGGGCTGCCCCGGGAGAGGCACCAGCTCAGCTGCTTCTGGCACATCCCTGGCACAGCTCATCAGATCCTCTGGCAGCCCCTTTCTACAAGGAGGGGACCTGGAGGAGAAGCGCTGCCAGCTCCGTGCCGCAGCCTCCAGGAAGCAAAGAGAGGACAGGAGGAGCGGGAAGCATGTGCGGGGCCAGTGGGTCCATGCCAGGGGGCTCCTGCTTGAGGGGATACAGCAGTGGTGGAGCTGAAGGTCCTTCCTGGTAACGCTCATAGTTCTAGATGGGCTTGGCTGTTCTTTATCTTTGGGATTAATTTTATTTATCTCAATGCAATTCTCTTAAGTGAGAAACATTCTAGTTTGAAGTTTTTTCTTTCTTTCTTTCTTTTTTTTTTTGTATTTTTTTTTCTTTTTCTACAGCTCTGGATGCTTTTCTCAAAACCCCTTTTCTCTCTTCTCATTTGGTATTTGATTTTAACATCCTTTAACTATCTGGGTTCAAAATTCACTTCACTGCTTTAATTTGCTTGCTGTGAATGCATAAACACTGATTATTTTTGTGATAATCTAAATATTATGAGAAAAATATCTTGCATGCATAGCAAGCTTGTTAAAAATTGCTAAATGCATTTAAATCCATAGCAGATAAGATAGCCTTGATAGATCATCTGTCTTGAAGAATCACCCTCCCATATTAGTTACAGCTGAAATACCGAGTAGTCAGTTACCAGTTTTAAAATTGTTCAAAACTGAAGCAAAATGTATGTGCAGCCTGATGCTTCTCAGCACGTGGGACATTTTTCACACTGAGGTCCATAACTCCACGTTCAAAACTACGTGTGAATGTAACTTCATTTCTTGCTAGATCCGTGCCTGTGGCACAAGGGCAGCATGTCTTGAATACAAATGGTACAGATCATCCTCCTGTTTCTCATTTGGGTATTATTAAAAAAACAACCCCAATCCAACCCAACCCAACAAATCACCCCTGTTCTGATCAACATCACGTTGCCGACATAACATCTCTCTGGTGAATGTTAAGATATAATTACCCTGTAAGGAATGATTCCTATTAAACATTTAATACATCTCCCTCTAATTGAAATTTAAGCCTTTGGTTGTGGTTAGGTGTCACTAAAGATGTGATTAAACATAAAATATGTATAACGTTTAACTTCTTTTGGGGTGTTAAGGTAGCTTCCACTAAATAACAAATGTATAATTTCATTTGCATTCTGAAGACTTCTTAAAGTAGCTCAGTTTGAGGCTGGCACGGGCAGATCTCCTTGCTCAGGTGAAGGGGAATCTTTCACACGCTTTGCCTACAGCAGCAGGGGGATGAGAACCTCCTCGGGCTCAGCTTTGCCCTCGGCCTTTCCGCCCCTTGTATCCCTTGATGGCTTCGCGCTGCCCCAAACCTCCTCTGCCACTTGCCTCTCCTCTGGCTCTGCTGCCTCCCAAAATTCCTCTTTGGAGAATCCACAAGAGCAGCTTCTCAGACTGCACTTAAAAGTCTTATGCGAAACCATTTGCTGTGAAGGTCTAATGCAGAAAAATGCAGATTTTCCTCTTACACAAGCAATCTGAATGCGAGAGCTGAACACGCTGAGCATCTGCAAGGACACCAACAACAGTGCTAAATCAAGCGCTTGCACATACGCGTTGTTTTTCGCCTGCTATTAATAATCTTGCTCACAGCCTAAAAATCAGTCCTTGTCAAAGTCCCACCTGTAGAGGTAAACACCTCTGTAATTCCACACTTAGCAAGAATTTAGACTTACTTAAAGAAGCACTGGCAGCTGTTTTCCCTGTCCATCTTTATTTCTTTTCTTCAAGCAGCACATTTAACACAATGTTGCCTGCAGCATGTCTCACAGCCACCTTTGCCCGTCTCCCTGGGGCAGCTGTGCTCCGGCCATCGAAGCCCTGCCCATCCTGCAGTAAAAATAAAACCTATGGATGCCAGCAGCAGGAAAGTCCGTTTGCTCTTGGACGTGTCTGCCTCCCTGAACTGCTCTTCTGTGTGTTTTACCCACCTTATGCTTATTGTTTGTGTGTAAAGGAAAACAAGTGAAGTTTGTTGTGTGGTTGTTTTAAAATTGTTCTAATGTTTGAAATAAAGCAAGTTCAAAGGATCACTTTCAAAAGTCATTGAAACATAAACCCAGCTGTAAGAAAACACTGTGAAATAATTTACTGGAGAAAACCTCAGCTCCGAGAACAGCCACCCGTGTCCTGGTGGTTGCCTTAGACAAAAGGAGTCTCAGAGCAGAGTTTTAAACAGAAAAAACAATAGCGTAGACCTCATGTAATGCTAAGAGTTTGAAAAGCAGGGATTGTATGAAAAGAGCCCTTCCTCACAGTGCCTGCTCTGTGGCACGCAATCCCCGTCAGGCACCAGCCTTTGCAACACCGTGCAGCTCTGTGGGGGCTGGATGTGGGATTCAGTGCCGACACATCTAACTTCTGCAGTTTTGGTTGCTCAACTTTACGGCAATAAAGGGCCAAATCCCATCTTTGTAATAATCCCTACAGCCTCACAGGCCTTCTGCATTTCTCTCATTCTCACCCCTCAAAACACTGGGACAATCCATGGTTTAATGCTTTGTTTTCTCTCTCTGATGCAGCCCCAGTTCAAAGCTAATGTTTGCTAATTGCTTTCACGCAGCTATGTTGGAAGTGCTTGAACACAGCAGGAGATGAAGAGCCATCTGGAATAAGGACACAGCTACACACAAGCCTGAGCATCTTTAACACCAACAATAAGATAATAGCCAGAATACAGACTGGATTTTCAAAGTCCCAGAGGAGGCTGCAGAAATGGTGGCTTAAAACAAACCAAACCCCACAACCCTTAGAGTTACACATGAAACTCATTTTGTGTGCAAGCTATTGAGAAAACAATCCAGGGATCTCCTTACCTCCGCTTTACAGACCACAGTGTGGCTTCAGACCAGGCTGGTGTCAGCTTGCAACACTCCCCCGGTGCGAGCCACACTTTTGCAATCCAGTTATTCCCAAAGATGCCCAACAAATTCAGTTGCTCAATTCTTGTGGATGCTACTTAGAAATGGTCTGTCTCCAAATCACCTTGGTCGTTTCTGAAATACCCATCCATAAACACAAATCATAGTAAACGCAAAACGAGTCCAGTGAGACCGACAAACCAAGGGACAAGAGGGCTCGATGCTCAGACTTACCTGCTCTGTCCTGCGGGTTCCCACTGTCGCCACCGATGACTGGTTCCTCCCATATATACAAATGAGCAAATAACTTCATCTACCACTGCGTATAGAGTATTGGCTCGATTTAACCCCAGCTGGTAATTAAATGCCACGCAGCCGCTCACTCCCTGCCCCTCACCCAGGGGGATGGGGAGGAGAATCGGAAAGGAATGCCAAAACTAGGGCAAGTATAAGGCAGATTAAAATTTGAGCCAGAAATCATTCTTTTTGGCAGACTATTGGTTTTGAACAGTGCGGTGCCTGAACAGCAGAGCTGGGCGTTTTGAGGTGAGGATGGTGAAGGTGCCTGGCTCCTGCTCCAGCAGCGGTGCATGCTGGTGCGCAGCATGCCACCAAGAGCTTGGGCTGTCACCAAGTCACAGGCATGGGCTTGCGCTGCCACAGGACTAACTGGAGCAGGGCCCATCCCAGCCCACGGAGTGCCCATCTCGACTGCTCCCCTCTTTCCTCCCCCAGGAAAGAACACCATGTGGGTTTCAACCCTTCTCAAAGATTTTTTTCTGAAAAATCCCTGATCTGGTGATAGTGAGACCCTGCAGCCAGCGCTGGCAGTACCAGCAAGCAAGGCAGAGACTGGGTGGTGGCACTTTTACCTTGCACGTACAGACGGGGTGAATTTAGAGGCCACCCTTGGCTCTTTTCTGCAGAGCCAGGCTACAACTTGAGTTGAGATTCACCAGTTGTGAACTGGGAGTGTCATGGGAAGAGATACAGGCAAAGAGGTCGGGCAGAATGAGGCAACACACTGCAAAAACCCTCCTGGTAGCCCACACAGCAAGGCACAGCGCTGGCCTCTGACCTGAACGAACGCTCCTGAGCCTGTGGAGGACTTCGGGGAATCACCAGGGTTTCCCCAGGGAAAATGAACCACAGTTTAATGGAACTGTGGGGACTGCAAGCACAGAAGAGAGGGATCCTAAAAGAACAAGCAGGGACCCCTGAAAGCAGGGATTTCCTATGGGTAAAGGAATGAACGTGGAGCGTGTGAGTGCTGAGGTTAAAGGGAACTCATAAGAGCTGGCAGAACCACTCCACCTCATCCCAACACAACGTGGAAACTGAAACACACGCCTCACGGGAGGCACATGGTTTCCCCACAGCCCCCAAGCAAATTCTGAGGCTACAAACTTAAAAGGATGAGCAGAGCTTCCTTGGCCTCAAGCAGGAGTACACTGAGCCCCGGGTTCCCAGGGTGGCCTCAGCCTGGGGCCACGGAGCAAATCTGAAGCCAAGTTCTGCAGATGGTCAGAAATGTCCCCATCACAGCCGCAACACAGCAGACAGCCGCGATGCAGGAGGCATCCTGATCTCACCACTTCGGAAAGTGCTGACGTGGGAATGAACCAACGCACAGGCCTTCAAAGAGAAAATTTTATGGACGCTTTTATACACATACACAAATATTTTAATATAATGGTAACTGAAATGTTATCTATAGTCTTAGTACTGTCATAATTAACTAAAAAGATAATTTTTAAATTTTGTAAAAATGACATATTTTACACATCTTCTATTTACAATTGCAATATACTTAAATGTTATAAAACATCCACTCTGACCTTTAAAATATATGTATACTAGGACTTAGTATTAGATATATTATAATTTATAGCAAACTTAGGGTTTGCTGTGTACCTATCTGTTCAATGGGAATTTCATAATCAGCCTGGCTTAATAAAGGCTGTTCAAAACCAAAACCAGACAACAACAACAACACTGAAAAAGATGGGGAATGTGCAAATATTGGGGCAGGCAAAAAAAAAATAATAAAAATATCAAGCTTGCAGTTTTAAAAAATAACATCATGAAGAATTCCAATAAATTAAAATCATAACTCAAAAATCCTTTTCCTGGCGTTGTCCATGACCAAATAAGTTTTCAGTACTATTAATGTAAAAGGAAAAAAACCCCAGAGAGCAAAAAAAACCCAAACCCCAAAAAATCAGCCACCCCAAGTCTTCGTGTTGCCCATGCTGCAGTCAAGCATCAGGGTTTGCTGGGGTGGCTGCTGCTGGCACAGACGAGCTGGCTCTATTGATGACTCGCGAGTAAGTGCGCTCCATCCCTTGGTGTTTTGCCGAGTCCTCCTTGTATGCAATCTTTCCATAAAAAAGAAAAGGGAAGGAAAAAAATTAACAGTGAGAGAGATCTGAATACTTTGGTGTCTGAAGTATTAATATAAATTAATATAAATTAAATGAATAAAAAAGTCTAACCAAGGGTTTCCCTTTATTTATTTATTTATTACACAATGATGCTAAAGATCTGACAGAGGTTTTTTGCTTTGGGACCCAGAAGTGACAGGAGGCTGCAGCGAGAGGGAGGATGTCCTCTGAACCGGGGGGATAAATGGGACTGGGCTAGGGTCACAGCTTCTGCCAAGCGGTGCTTCATGGGGTTCCCTGAACAATGTTTCTCTAACAATTCTAACACAAACACAACTTAGAAGTCACCTACATTTTATAAACTCAGCAGACACCTGCACTAGCACCTATTGACCGTGGTACAAGCCAGCCCCAGCTGCACCCACGCAGTCACTCGGGGCACGCCGCATCCCCACCGAGCCTCACACAGAGCAGCCGAGGAAACACGTCCCTTAGCAGGGTCTGGACCACTGCCGGGCTGAGGCTGCAGGCAGAACTGTACTCTGGGAGGAGCAGTGGCAAAAGCTTGTTCTGCCCTGTCCTTTGTATAAAGCTTTAGCAAGAAGGAAGATCTTTTTTTCTGAAGTTCTTTTCAGCCTTGGTAATAGCTGTTCTTCCTACTTCTATAAACACAGACTGAAAACCCGCCTTTTCCCATGGGACACTATCTTGAAGCATCCCCAGCAGAGACACGGGCCACCCCCACTGACCATGCAGCCATCAGCAGTGGAAGAGAAACCTGTCCCCTTCACAAAGCTCCAGGTTTAATCTTACGCTATCAAGCCCCAGTTATCCCCGGTCAGGGCTGCAGGTCAACCCTAGCACATTTATCACTTGGGCGGACATGACCACACCGCCTCCACGTACAGCTTTGGAGCTGCTCCCATGCAGCAGGTGGAGGGACGGCACTGGGACTCAGCACCACCCGGCAGTGCCCAGCAGAGCCAGGGAAGCTGCGAGGAGAGCGGGGCAGCAGGACAGAGCGCAGGCAGGCTGCGGGGCACACTGCCTGCCCAGCTGGGACTCACATCCAGCGCTCTCCCCCGGGGCATCAGAGTCAGAGAGCTCGGGGCGGCTGCTGTTGCGCTGGGCTGTACCACTCCTCTGAAACACACGCAGCTGGGCTTGCACACTCTCCACTGCACCCCAGCGTGGCCTCAGCCTGCATTCCAGTTGTCCCAGGGTATGGGCACAAGCAGCATGGTGGGCAGGGCTGTGAGAAGGGGACCACACTCACAGGGCAAGGGGGGCTTGGCTTAATTGGTACCTTTCTATGCCATTTGTCCCTGGCCCTTCCATCCCGCCACTTTTGCTACTACAGGCACGTGCTTTTGCATTAGGAGGTTCTTGTCAAGCTGCCCCGCTGAGCTGCCCAAGTTCATGACTAGGATCCTAAAGAACATGCACCTCAACACTGCTCACGGACAATACATCACACGTGTACCTTGTCTTTTTTTCTTTTTTTTTTTTCACTCCCTGAGCAAGGGATTCGTTAGATGTGAAACTGAACAAACATACCAAGTAGAAAAACCAGCAAGTAAGGAAAGTACATGACATTAAAAGAAAAAAAAAATAGATGTAAGAAAAATGAACATACCACTTTTGGCTATAGTATTGAGGGAAATGTTAGACAGGGAAGAAGAGAAGCTGTATAAGCAAGGACCATGACAGAGCTGTCAGAAAAGAAAAATAGAACAAAACAAAACAGAGAAAAACATATGGTGATGAAAGAGTCACTGTCAGTGGGTGAGCAAACAAACCCCTTTTGAATACGACAATGGAAAAGATGGCAAATCTTACTGGTGTAAAGCACACAGCACAGTTATAAGAGAGCCTCAAGCTTTCCAACTGCAAGGTAAATATTTCAGCCACAGTTTACAGCATGGGACTCCTCTGAGGCAGTGCTGTGCTCAGAAGTAGGGAGTTCATGAATTCATTGCAAGAGGAGCAGAATTTTCCCGGAAAGCCACGTTGCCTGGAAAACTGGGCTGTCACTTGTAAGGCTTCCCCGCAGGGCTCAAGTAGGAGACTGGTTTTCAGCGTGGACTGTCAAATTCAGATATTTTAGTTAAACAGATGGTGATTTTGACTTTTGCTGGATGAACTCTTAACTTTACATATTTACATTGTTATGTTCAAGTAATTTTATGTTATTTAGTCTTTTCATTTACATGACGAAAACTCAGAGCTCACTGATATAAATACAGGTGTGAGTATTTAATAGAACTCACCAAATATTTTATGAATGCTGAAACTCATGGGCCGCTCATACCTCATTTAAGTTGACCATGCATTCTCCATTCTTGTGGGAACAGTAGCTCACACAAGAGACAAGGTACTGCCTGTGCACATTGACTGGACGGCCAAAATAACTTGCACAGGAGAGGCATGAACACGGAGTAACAGATGATACCCTTAATATTTACATACTTACATAACAAACAGAGATAAATATTAGTTATGATAAGATTACTGGAATGCTTGAGGTTCTGAAATCTTTATACACCTGAACAGGAAAGGAGCACAACTCTCAGAAGAGCAACCATCAAGCTAGCCCCCCACCTGACATACACCGAGCCTTCAAAGCAATTACACCGCTTTACACCCTGTCAAAAACTAGCTTGATTCCACAGTAAGTATAACAATGGGCCAAAAATCCTGATAAATCCTTATTCTCTTCACGTATGAAGAGAAGTAATACAGCATGCTCTGATGGGGTGCCAATTGGACACTTCTGTGAGACGCCATCACTGATACCAATGGTTAAACAAAGTAACTCTGTACACAATCAGTGCTTATGTGTGCTATAGGTAACGCAGCGCAACCACTGCAGAGTATTTCTCAGATGCAATCTAAGGTGGCCTACACACAAGCATGCAGAGAAATAATTAAGCATGATTTAATTTGCATCTAAGTATGCAGAATCATTCAATATTTAAATTAAAACAGAAAACATAATAAAAAATATCTGCATAGACACAACAATAGAGTAGCTGCAAGTATGCACTGAAGTCCAGTTCAGTATTTTGGGGTGCATTTCATACAACGTTGCCATGCATGCTTGTCCTTCTGAAGCTGCTAACAGCTGAAATATATGGCATGTATTTTGACAGTGTACTTCAATATAAAAAGATAAAAAAGAAATAACTCTTGCTCTCAAAGCTGAATACAAATAGAAACTATAAAGATACCTCCTCCAGTTATAAGCTAGATCTTGAAAGCAATTTACTGTTTTAATTAAATACATCACAGCTGTAGGATAAGGCAAGCAAACCATAAAACACTGGTTTAACTGATTATCTTTCTATGCCTCTAGACCTCAGTCTGCATTTAGCCTCATGAACATTCAACTTTTTTGAATTTGAATTTTTTCATTAATGATTTTTTTTTTCTCCAATATGTAGCTACAGGTAGAAGACAAACCTTTGTCGATCAGTCAAATTCATTATGTATAATAAACCTGGATTTAAAAAAAAAATGTCGGGTGGGAGGGAGTAAACTATATTTTCTCAGTGACTGTTGCACTGCCAGGTTTTACTTCCCTTTTTTTTTGCTCTACAGCTTCATTTGTCACTAGAAGACACAATTAGCTACCCTCATTCAGCCCAACCAGCACCAAAACAGATGCTCTAACCTGTTCATTCATAACTGCAGAGAGCTCGCTGAGCATGTCCTTATAATGAGACTTCATCTCTCCCTGATATTCAAATTGGTCCTCCTTAATAAGGCGTTCGTTGACATCAAGAGCATGTCCACATGCCTCTGCAAATTGCCTACAAGCACAAAAACACAAAAAACAACCCCATAATTTTTGTAGTAATGAAAAAACTGTCTATCTATATATATAAACACACACAAATCCTACTGTACTTCTCTCCCTTGCAAATTACACCTTGTTAGAAATGAATTTCAGAACTCATTCTCAGATCAAGAGGAATGTAGGCTGCTAGGATAACCCAAAACTTCCGTAAATGTTTTCTTGGGAATGACTTGGAAAATAGGGTGAATGCAGATGTAAATTAGCCTGGTTCAGTTCAGCCTGATTCCATGTCACACCTACTCACACTACTCATACTATGCAGAGGAGGGAAATCTAAACTGAACGTTTACCTGAAGATTTCCTTCAGAAGCTTAACTTGATTATCAGGATATCTCTTGGCATTTGTCTCTTCAAGGAAAGCTCGAGCATAGGCCATCGGTCCAGCATTTACCTGGGGGAAAACCATACAACTTGGGTGCAGAGAACAAGCAGTTTATTGTAATATTCTCTTGTGTTCCAAGGCTTGGGGACTGGCCTCAGGCAACCAAACCTGTGTGAGGAACATCACCTCACTCCTCTTGTCACCTGGATGAAATCTGAAGAGTTTTACTGAAGAAAAGGGAGCTGGTCAGCCTTGCACAAACTGCAGATCCCTGCTGGACTTTCAAAGTCCTCAGCTAGGTAACAATCTAGAAAGCTGTATGCCTGAAGACATTTTAACAAGGGAACCAGAAATACACACACCTCTCACCAATCCCAACTTTTCTAAATTGGGAATGACAACCCCAATCCTAACAAAACTCCCTTTAAAATATCTGCATGCCCAGCTGTATGATGGGTTGTATTCTCAAGTGGCACATGATGGTCTTGCTGGAAAGGTCTTAACATTTATTTAGAGAACATTTGACCGAAATAGTTTTGCACGTAATATTTGCACATAAATGCGGCAAATCTCATCGACATCAGTGGAAAACTTTCAGTTCCCCTACATTTTTAGGGTGGGCTTCAACAGCACTGGAATACAAGACATAACCAGAAATATAAAATAGAAAAACCATGTCTGGAATGATGAAAACCTGAATAAAAATTTAGGTAGAGGCAGAAGACAAAAAAAAAAAAAAAAAAAAAGCAGCAAATTTTCATTACCTTGACACTGACACTTCCTTGGAGTTTGAGCTGCAGTCGGATCATGTCCACTTCTTCCATTGTGCAAAGCTGATTGAGCTCTGAGACTTTTTTGGACATCTCATCAATGGCTACTTCGATAGGGTTCAGCTCTGTGCTGGTTTGGCTTATGACTTGAATACGCTTCTTCACATAGGGAAACAAGTGACTGGCTACTCGAAAGCAAGAAATGTATCAGAGAAACTCACCCAACAAGAGAGCAGTTAAGAAAGCAAAACTATTAAGTTGAAGTATTAACTTTTGACCTTGTTAATCTCTTTATCAATGCATACAAATTAAGTTTTAATCACCAAATGAGCAAAAGCGAGACAGCAGGCACTGGAAGAGCATTCCTTTTGGATTCGTCACTGTTTGCTACTGAGCTCTGTCACATTCATGTGGCTAAAATCTCTCACTGTCAGATTTTAGTATCCCAAAATTTCTTCTAATAACTGCTCTGGGAGCTGACAGAAGAGTAAACCATTGATAAACCCCTTCCTTCCAGTCAAGGCCTTCTCACGGATCTCAGGGGGTCTGGCAAAGGTACTGTTATGGCACATGAAGCCTGATCTGAGCTAACAACCTTTTCCTGACTGCTCCACATACTTTGGAAGGCCTCCCAAACTCCACGTATGCCTTCCTCTGGTGAGTGTCTGCTGCCAGTCAGCTCAGATCTAAATGAGCTCCGGCTTACAGGGTGGCTCTCCTTGGAGAGCCGGAAACCCAGGACTTCCAGAGCAGAGCACCAGCAATCCACAGTCTGCAGCTCCACTGCACTTGTCCTCTGCGTACCACAGGCAGCAGGTTGTGCAGCAGAGATGCTGGGTGGGTACCATTACAGCCACCCAGCACCTCTGCACAAGCACGATTAACTTCCACTGCTCCTCCAGTCACATCAGTAAGCCTTGCTTTCTTCTCAAACTAAGAGCACTTCTTTTTACATAGGAAGCAAATGAAAATATATGACTTTATCGAAGGGGTGGGGTGCGGGGAGAAAAAGATGCTTCCTTTAGAGAAAAGCACTGAGGTGAGGCAGGTGTCAGAGGGAAAAGCAGGGGAGAAGAGAAGGTCATCGAATTCCCACCTAACGCTGAAGATAGGGCCTGGCTGGCTGAGAGTGGTGGGAGCTGATGACAGCATGTAATAACCTAGGGAAAGTATTGCTGGAAGAACAACCCTCTCTGGTTTTGCCAGACATACTCTAACAGCTGCACTTTCAGGTCAGTGAAACTACCTGCTTCAATACACATCTCAAAACACCTACCGCTGCTCCAGCACTTACAAATACCACGCACAAGCTGCTACAAAGGAGCTTACAAGCAAAGCTGCGTCATGTAACAAGATGCCCTCAAACATCGGTGCTTTTCTCTTGACTTGCCAGAACAAAACTTTCAGGTGACTACGCCTGCACTGTGAAAGTAGCTTTCCTCACTCTGCCCTTTGGGAGAAGCAGATGCACTGAAGTCGGTGGGGAACTGGATTTTCTGTCTCTGAGGAGCCTTTGGTGTGAACATCAGCCTCTCTGCTCATGGCTGCCCATGAGAACAACGCCTCTGTCTCGGGCAGTTCTCATACTCTCAGCCAAAATCCAGAAAGGTCAAGTTCCAGTAGTAGTTTCACAAGGGATGCCTCTTTAAAAAGAGATTTCAATGATGATAAGGAACTAAACATTTTCTGTTTAATATGACTCAGTAAGAACAGACATATCTAGCGCTCCCTGACGTTCCTGTCTTAAAACACTGATTGTGCCCAATGAGATGAAACCTCACCTTTCACTTAAAAAAAATCTATATAACTTATCTTACTCCAACTTTGAACAAAAATCTGTATCTTTGTTTTACTCTTCTTGGCAGAACAGGCACCCTACATCTTTGCTTTTTCTTTGACTTTATTATGAAAAGAACAATGGTTGAGTGCTAAGCTGCCTCAAGCAGAACCACTCCCAAATTACATCACTGCAAGAACAGTTAAGATGTCAATAACAAGGAAACCAGCTAAGACAGCTGATGACTCCACAAATGAAAATAACTTTCCCTAGTAAGAAAGCACATACTTTGCCAGCGGACACATTAAAAAGAGTACTTATCATTCTGCACAACACGCTGTGCCTATTGACTGCGGAAAACCTGGCACGTAAAACATGCTGCTGGGCTTAACTGGCCAAAGTGGGACGGGAGAGGGGAAGCTGCCTGAGCAAACGTACTTGTCAGGATTGTGCGCCTCTTGCATTGCTCTTCTACACCTCCGTGCTTTTTTCCTGAGAGTGTGAAAGGTGTTTCAAACACAAAACGGTTGATGTTGTGATGCATTTCAAAGTCGGTCTTTCTATCTTCAGCTTCTTTCTCTTCAAAGAAAGGTGTGACATATGTCACCTGGATATATGCATATTTTGGATCCAGATCTTTGGGGTTGACCTGTGCAACAGTGGCAAACATCATAAAATTCTGTTAAGTGTGATGAGCTTCCAAGGCATGCATTATATTTCTTATACTTTTATCTATCATAGCAATACTGATTAAAACAGAGATTTCCAAATGTACTATTCAGACCGCAGATTAATGCAAAGATACTTAACTAAGAGGCCCCTAAGAACAGTGGAACTTTTGAACATAGCCATTGGTAGAAGTAGATGAAAGCTAAACGAGAGAGAAAACAACTTGCTCCCTCACTGCGGTAAATATCCACATGCTCTCAGCAGGCGTATGATGCAATATGCTCTCTTCCCACCGACTGTGATGCCCTGCTATAACATTGTCGTTTCCATAAAGCACCTGCCACACTATGAAGTGAGAATCTTTTTTTGGTTGCAGAATAGGTTATCATAGTTTACACCTACACTCAGTTCACATTCATTCAAAACAGCTCAAAACATGAACCATGCGCTCGGTTCTCCCCCTCATGCAGAAACCGCACATCTTTTGTACCTTGTTGGAATCCTGGATGATCTTCACATTATCTATTCCAAACTTGTCTGCATACAGTTTCATCAGCCTTTGAGAGATCTCGGACAAGCCGGTTAATTTGGGTTCTTTATAGATATACTCTTTACCTTCCTCTTCTTCAAAAAAACCCTGTTTGGAAAGAAATGGAAGGATACAGTGAACACAACAGACAGGGCAAGGCCTCAAGAAGGTGCTTACATCAGGAATCAAGGTTGCCTGTATGCCCACCAGAGCATCCAATATGCCATTTCCAGCACCTAAGTTAAAAGCTTACCTCTCTCCTAGAAGACACATACCTAGAGATCTGCATTTATGGCCTGGTATCTCTGAAGTTACCCAGGAAATTTATTCATGTAAGAGACCTAACTGTTTAAAGAGTTAATGTGCTTTCTCGAGAATGCTGTTGTGTATGTCTGATGAAAAAAAACCCTAATGAATTAAAAATTCTTTAAACTTTAATTGTTTGGCTGAATTAACTATATCAGAAGCACTATGCTAGCAGAACATGAGTGTAACAGCTGTTTGCTGGATGCCCAGCTCAGCTGGGGTGCACGCAGCATGCCACTGCTGCCCACAGCCATGCACAGGGCCCTGGCATGGAGATCCTGAAAGGTCATATGGAATTGCAGCATTTTCAGAAATAATTACTAAATGATTCACATTTGAAAAGGGAAAAAAAAAGAAAGACACTGTGTGCTCCTTTGCAAAAAAGCTCAACCTTTTAAAGGTCATTTACTTATTACACTGGATGGACTTGGCAGAGCTTTAATAAAAAGCTCCATCAAAGAGCTAAACAAGAACCTGTCAAGCTTCAGAAGAAAAACTGACCTCAGAAAATTAACACAGCATTGCGTCATGTGCAGGTGAGGCACTCAACTGCTACATGATGAACATGTACATCAACACTCCAAGAAGAGCTCTCCCAGCTGAGCAGAAAGCAGCAGGTGCCCCATTAACAAGGACTGGATTTATCCCAATGCCATGAGAAACACCAGCCCTCCTTCCAGGATTTCATATGCTGCTGATGAAATCTGGCGGTGTTAACCACTGCAGCTGCACCCAAAGCCTCCTCCTCTCACCTTAACACAAAGTGACCCAAAGGAAAATACCTGCAGCTGGAGGGATCAAGGGGAAAGGCAGACAGCATCAATGATGTCAAACCCAAGGCCCTTTGAACTTAACATGATAGGGCTTGGACAGCTAATTCTACAATATGCCTGGCAAATTCTGGCAAACTGCCATCTGTTGAAAAACAGAGACGCACAAATAACTCCAAAATATCTTTGGAAGGTACTCATGCAAAATCCAGTCTTTTCATGTTGAAGCATATTTCAACTTTGGCCAGTAAAATTATTGACTAGGCAAATCTTCACAAAAGAAATATACAGAATTAAAATATATTAGCTGTACATTTCAACGTCTGTTTAGGAAAAAATCCCTAAGGTTTATTTCAATAGGGATTAACAAATATGAGCACCTCTGACTTCTCTTTTAGTGAGGACAAGGGGCAATAAAATTGAATTTTAGTGTGGCAAGTGCCAAGAGCACTGTGGGCATTACTGGAAACCAATGACTAACAGCAGCTTGTCCAATAGTATCTTAATCAGTCTCACAGTGACCTTCTAACATTGCACAATTTTTAACAATATTGTCAATTAATCTCCATAGGCATGTGAAGAACTTCACAGTTTAATTAGAGAACAAATCTACAGCTCAAAAACTGACACCCTATAAACATTTACTGAGCTGGCCAGGCAATTGACTTTCTATTGATTTCACTGAGAAAAGATCTGCAGGATCATAACCTGCTTTCTGGTCTTGTTCGCACTGAAACAAAACTGCTTTATGTGGGAAAACTTCATTAGTTTCATGCAACCATACTTAAACACACTACTTGGGATTGCCTCTGTCACAAAACATCTGTTTTCTGTTACTATTCAGTGTTTACAACAAAACCCCTCATGTTTTCCAAATCATAGCAAGCTAGATTATAGTTTATGCTCTTAAACACTGATTCTGTGTATGTTTGCACACTGAAGTATGTGTTTATACGTAAGTGCCAAATCTCTGTACTGATGCTGCCTGGCACACTAAGATGGTATCTGCGTTAATGGTTTTGCTTAGAAAAATACCTGAAAACAAACAACTAACATATTTAGTTATGTTTCTGATGCAAGAGACATCATTTAAGTACATATTCCCTACAATATTTCAGCTGACGGGTGACAGGCAGACGTTAATTGCAAGCTATAAATAATCGTGTCTACCATATGCTCTATGGCTGGCAAAGCCTATTGAAAGTAAGATTAAATACTTTCCAGGAGCCAAATATCCTCCACTTTCAGGATTTTAAAATATTAAGCAGCCAATGTTACATTATCAATACATATGCCTAGATTATTTTCATACTGGCTGGTTTTACCCTGCAAGGACAATGCAGCTTTACGGGTGAAAATTATTACATGGACAAGCTGAAGGTAATGGAAGAGAGATGATTTCCCAGACAGTGGGTTATTGGTTTCCACTGAGCTCTGATGTGCTGAGAGTCAAGCTGCAACCTGGGATTGTCACTGTGGGAGCACTGAAAAGGCCCTTCTTCCCGGTGCGCCCTCAGACACATCCCTTGGAGCTCACAGGAAACCAGCCTCTTCTCTGAGCTCGGCTGGAAGAATACACACCAACCCCAGAGCTGGCGAGCTGAGGTGAAGCCTTCTGCTTTACCTGCCAAGAATTAGCATCTAATGGATCCTCCCCTGTCAGTACCAAGTGAACGTCTCCTCCCATGGTAAGTGAGGCTGTTGTACTATTTGCTCAGGAAGCTACAGCTGTTTCACCGCGTTTGGAAAAGGGGCCACATTTTTGGCTTTCAGACATGAACCTGCAGCCAGCTTACCATGGTGAAAATCTGCCCTCCAGCTTCTACAGCTTCTTGCACAGATACGAGAACAAACCCTCAGCTCTACCTTTACCTAACACTGCTCTGAAAACAAGTCTTGAATGTCTTTGCTTATCAGCACCACACAAATTTCCAGATACTCACCACATTTAGAGCTTTTTTTGTTTGTTTTAATTCAAGAAAGATACTGACTTTTCAAAACACTCTGTGAATAAAATCATAAGCACTGGCTGGTGGCCACTTGGTGGTGCAATGAGATGTTGTCACCCAAGGCCCTTAAAATTTGCAGTCTACAACAGCAGCTGCCGTGAGATCCGGCTCTGTGAGCTGGCAAATAAAGCTCTCTGGTGAAAACAACCAACTACATCCTCCCCCAGGACTACATTCACTCAATTCATCCTTCCAGAGGGTCCCTGCAGCAATGCAGCAGCTAAATACTGAAGAACGGTTTTCAGGTGCAACTGCAGATTTTTTCTCCACTAAGAACCCCCCAAATTCTCCTGCAAACAGAATTTGCAGTATTCTTTTGTCCTTTAATCGGCTTTCTCCGCAGTTTTTGTTTCAGTTAAGGAACAGCAGTGTTCCATTTTTGCAAAACATATATATTTATTGATACAATTGATAAAAGTGTTTAACGAATAAATGCATATGTGTAATGATACATCTTTTTATACGTGTGTGCTTCCATATGTACCCGCTCACAGGTATTTTATGGAACAGTGTATGTGTAATGCTGAAAAGGAATCCCATACCTGCGCACCGAGCATCCCACACCTGCACACCGAGTTTCCTTCTGTGGCATTTCCTTTGTAGTGGCCTAAGCAGAGCGATTCATGTTGCTTTACACTGGTTTAACTGTGTAACACTAGTAAAAACCTGCAACCATAAGCTTTGGGGAGGAAGTGTGCAAAGTCTGCCAGAAGCAAAAAAATAAAAGGGAATTGCTTTTAATGTTTTAAATGAATTGGGCACTGAGACTCCTTTCCGTATGGAGGCCTGCAATGCTCTTGGCAACAGAGGGACCGAAAGGCCTCACAGCTTTCCACTTGCACGGCCAAAATGGACGCAAGTGGCACTTGGGAAAACAGGGACTGACAGAAATACAGAAAGGAAACCTTCCAGAGGGAAAAAATATGCAGGCAGAGCCAGCATATGGGAATGGACTGTTCCCTTTCTCCTTCCAGGTCAGCTTCCTCTGTAGCTCCCACACCTGCTGTGGTGCTTTGTGTACTGGTAAGCCCTCCTGAATCCGTTCTGCAGACACACTCCTATTATCCTTGGTAAATGAGGCACAAGTAACGCCCCTGGGAATGATCTACCTGTAGTTATTTGCGCTGTGCCATACGCTTTTGTCACTATGCCTCTGCAAGGAGTGATAAGAACATTCCCGCTTTCTCCCACGTAACATCGCCCTGGCAAAAGGGAAGGAGGAAGCTGGGATGGATGCTCAGTGTCTGGTCCGAGCAATATGCAGCTATGACAGTCATACGCTTTAAAGCACTAAAGCTGTTTAAATGAAGTGGCCCTTGTGGCACTGGCAGCTGAAAAGTCATCGCAGTGTAACAGATTTTAACCCAGCTCAGCAAAACTGCTGCAGCTGGATTACCTGCTAACGAGGAGCTGCCCCTGGGACAGCCCTGGCAAGAAGTTGCAGGTAGGAGAATCCTGTTTCCCCCTCCCCTGCTCCCGTTTTGAGGAAGGCGAGGCATACGGAAAACTCTACCCTTCCTCAAGTGCAGCTCGCATTCGGCAAGTTCAGCTTTGCTGATCTGTATGAACAGCCAGGACTCGCCATTTCCCTCTGACTCCCAGTTTTCTTGCTCCTACAAGGGACTACCAGCAAGGTGGCTGCACCCTGCCCAGAGGGCTCCCGTCACCATTGCCACAGATCACAGACTGACACAAGAGCCTGCCTCTCTGCAGCTGCTGCACAGGCCAGGAAAGCAGGCTCTGCATTCAAACAGCATTAGGGCTACACCGAGTTTTTCAACAGAGGAAGAAGGGCTCCAATCCCACTCCCAGTGAAGCTGAGAGAAAAACTTCCACTGAGATGAGATGACACGGCATTGGGCCCCACGGTGCACACACAACATGGCGACAGATACAGCTTGGTAATTCAGGTAACTGAACAAACAAAAGTTAGTTTGCAGGATGCAACGATGAATGAAACAACGTTATTTCATCTGCCATGAACCAAAGAATCCAGAGCACAGGAAAATTAATGTTAAGTAACAGTACAGGGAAGGATAGAGGACATGTGAGGAGAATTAAACAAAACATGCAAAAGAACTAGACTTACCACAGCCTTGAATAAGATCAAAAGGAGAAAAGAGCAAATTTCTGCATTAAAATCTAATTAGCAAACAGAATGATTCACATCAATCTGTTGTTTACACATCTTATGATATCAGAGTAAAGGAAATCGTATGCTTGCCAAAACCAGGTCTTAAAGGAACATGCTGGATTGCTACACTGGTTTGTAGTGGAAGAAAGCACAAAATAATGCTTTGAGGATGCTGAAGCACAGCAAAGGGAATAAAACTACGGTATACTGCACAGAATCAGAAGTGGCCTGAAAGCAGAAGTCAGAGTCAGAAACACAACAAAACGTCTACTGCATACTGCTCTGCTTTAAGTTCTATTAGAGGAGAGCACCATATATCAAAGGTGTCTTATCTGTTTTTATTTAAGTTTTACTCTGAAAAAACCTGCCCTGCCTCAGTCTTGGTTTTGCTTGATGAAGTCAAGAGCTAAAGCTGACATACAAGTCTGTTCTCTGTTACACCACTAAATCCATAGCAGCAGTTTACACAGATGCAACTGAGTGCTCTCCTGAGTAAAATCCTGCTTGGATTCTGACCCACAAGGCACTTTCTACCCCATGAATTCACTGCCAAGTGTTTCCTTGTTTCAGCTTCCCCAAAATACATCAGGATTAGAAGACCATAGCTGAAATCTGGGAATCTGCAGAGACAAAAAAATGCAAGTTGGCTTACCTGCCCATAAAATGCAACACGGTAGTATCGCCCAAAGAGACGTTTCTCAGAGTTCACTACTTCTGCAACCTTCAGGTAAGAGCGGTGGATGTCATAGTACAAATCAGACAGCCTCTACGTCAAGAAACAGGGAGAGGGAGGTGAAGTGAGAGCATGCAAGTACTTTGGGAAACGCCACTACAGCTCTGCACAAGCACGGCTTGCCTTCACCGGATTCCCAAACCTTTGCAAAGTTGGCTGTACACACTAAGGGAATAGTTTAACCTTGTTAGCAGTCACTAAAAATTCATTTCAAGGTTTCTATCGTTTTCTGGGCAGTTTTGCAGCAGTGGGTGCCTTCATGTACAGGAAGACGAGCAGCCCACCACCAGGCAGTGGGGTGGTAGGGACCTAATAAGAGGGCAGACAACCCGTGTCCTACCTGCTGGTGAGAGCATGGGTGCCAACAACTCCAGTCAGCTCCCACTTATTGCTATCTACCTCTTTGGTGTTTTTTTTTTTTTTTTGTTTGGTTTTTTTTTTTTAAATTTAAACCCAGAAAAACTAGTAAAAAAGATTATCATCTGGTGATCCATTATGTATTGAAATTGTGAAGTAAATAAGAAATAAAGAAACCCTGGAATTGTGAAGAAATCACACAATTTATTGGCAGTTTCTAAATACAACACAAATATGCTCTTGGTTTAAAAACACATATAAAAATCCATTGGCTAACACAAGGTTTGTTTGAAATTGTTTTGCTTGTTTACTGTTGTATTGATGCTGAAAAGAAGGAAGTAAGACATCAGGGTGTTTTTATCTACAGCACAAAGTATTAAAAGGAGAAATTACAGACAGGAAGAAAAAAGCCCATTTCTTTTAAAGAAAGCACCTATTTTTCCCTAAAAATTTTGATCTTTACCATTGTCTTAAGATAATTGAAAAAGGTATAATAAACCAACTTACTTTAAAGTCCCTCTGCTTCTCAAAAACAGCAATGATAGGCTTGTTAACCTCAGCAATAAGCTCGTATCTTTCAGACTTCCACAGGTATTCAACACACAACTCCAGCTGCTCCACAAGAATATTCTGCAATTCCACAAATACGAATAGTTCAGTGATTTGACAGCCGGTGGCATTTAATTAATAACAATGCAGCAAAAGCACATACAGAATAAAAATGAAATAGTGGGTATCTTCTATATTAAGTTTTATTTCAATGACACCATGTTTAATCAGGTATTGGTGACCTAGCTCTTCTTTAAATAAACCCCCTGAAATAACAGTAATGTGAAAATATTTGAATACTTGAGAACTCATTCAGAAGAATGGGTTTGCTTTGTGGGCTCCCCCTTGCCCTGACTTCCAGCTCTGGTACTTCATGTTCTGGTTAGATAAACACCTACCCCTGCTATTTAGTACAACAGCTATGACATTTTACTCAAAAGCTGCGTGCCTTTTAATACAGTGTGAAGTACACTACTCTCACTATAATTTGTTGTAATGTGCACAGACATCTATTAGAAATAACACTCTGTTAATATAAACAAGTATATAAATGTTAATGCTGCTGACCTCATTATAGGGAGTATCTTGCATCCCAGAGTCTTCCTTCATAGCACCTTCTTCTTTAATGTTGGGGGTAATGCTCAGAAAAGCAGGCCATCCCATGGAAAATAAGCCTTGAAGTGCAAGTCATAACAATGTCAATTAATGACTGAATAACCAGGTAAAACTAAAAGTTATTGGATGCCATTAAAACAGAATTGATTTTATTTGACTGGATTGATTAGTTTTTTCACAGCCCAAGTGATGAGAAGCACAAATGGAACTGACTGCGTTTATGGGACTATTACACATTCTCTCTGTGATATAAATCCACTTGTGTCCCGGCAAAGGGTAACTGACCTTTTCCTGCTGCAATCTTATTCCTCTCTTTGGAATTCCGGTTCCTTAGCTGAACTGTGCTGGCAGCCTCGTAACGCTACACGGGCAACGCTCTTCTGTACAGGAATTACCATCGCAGACAGAGGCGAGACAATTTATACTTGTCAAACCAGCGCTGTGACGGCCAGCCTGGCCTGCAGGCACTAGACACTGTGCGCTGGGACCCCCACTGGTGCCACCAGCCAGGTTTGCTCAGGGAGAGGGGCACACGCGCCTTTGCCGGGCTTGGGGCCACCCTGGCAGCACCCCCCCATCCCGCCCAGGTGAGTGGGTGGCCACAGCCCTGGCCGAGGGGCTCCCTCACAGAAATCTCAGGCTGGTGGCAGCAATGGCCGATGGAAAGGCTCTTAAAGGTTAAACCTGAGCTTACAGTTAGTGCTTGCAAAGCCGGGCCTTAGCGAATGGCTGCAGAAGGAGCGACTTACACAGGTATTGCACGTTACAGGTCAGGCAGAGTCCGACCCATGAATATTTTACTACCCCTCTTGGACGGAGAAGGTAAAACTGCCAGTGGGGGCAATGAAATCCTGACACGGTTCGTGTTCAATTTAAACGTACTAAGGCACAATTAAAAAGCTAACCTTTACACACTGAGACAGAGGGGCTCCATCCCCTCTATCAGATTTTGAAAATCGTTTAAAATGACCCACAAGTTCTTCCCTCCACCTACTGCGATCTGTTATTAATGCTAAGTATTTTACCACTAGTGAACAATCTCCAAAATACTGGTCTGCACAGAAATCTCCCCGCTAAAAGGATGCACTTTTTCACCTCACCCACAGACACTTCCAAGTGTAATCGGAGAACTACAGCCTTTCCAAAACTAAATGTTTTCTCTTCCCCAGATATGTGCCCTTGCCCCTAGAAATTGCTCTTTGTAAAAATGCTAAAATATCTCATGCTGATAATTATTTTGAAATATACATTTCATAAACTAAATAACCATTGGCATAGAAGCATTAAAAAAATATAAGCCCGCACTTTATTTCTCTAATAAGCATCACAGATTAAAAAAAAAATAAATCTTAATATCTGGTTATCCATACGTAACATGATAAATTCCACCCCCCTGCCCTCCCATCTTTGGGTTCGCCAAGGAACGGGACACGGATTTGCATGCTAAACAGCAATTGAAATGAGAGGGATTTCTGTTGTCGATGAAGAGCAGACTGCTCTCTTGCTGAAAAACCTCTTAACCAGACAGATTCTGAGCAATTCATCAAACCAGCCAAAGAGCATCAGGAAAGTAACGTATAATGTTTCTGACATTACTTGCTTCCTATTACAGCCATCAACATGCACTATAAATATTTTTGCTTTGGTAGATATTTTTCCGGATCAATTGGAAAACAGTAATTTGATTCCCTAATTATGTTATTTGACCCATAAACAGCCACGGTTAGAGCACTCACTTCCTCCATTGTGAGTTGTTAGTAACACATTACTATCAGAGACTTGACCATCTTCCAGGAGCATACGTGAGGTACAAATCTTTTCCATTTTCCAGTAACCTATGATAGTGTAAGATGGTATTAGTACACCGCTACTCGTATGTGTTAATACATGCATATTTAATAACGACAGACTAACAAGTGAAGCATTCTCTTTTAACACTCACTTACTAAACATTTAATTAACCCTCTTTACCCAAAACACACACTTTCACTGTTCCAGTGCTAAGATGAGCATTTATGATATATTTTAAAAATAAAATATTTGGAAAGAATTCAAGCAGCTTTAAGAATACTTTATATATAAGGAAGGAAAGCAGGACAGCCAAACATTATTTTCAACAATAATGTTTATACATATATAATTGTTTTTGCATATGTTGATCTTACCCTTTCTTTTCAGGTACTCTGCAATGAGAGCGGCGATATGAATATAGCACATAGCGGCCTGTAATAAGAGACCAAGACACATATATATGTTAAAGTACGTTGTATGAATTACCGCATACATGTCATAAGGAGTGCATACTTTCATCAGTCAAGCCATGCTGCAAAAAAGGGAAGACAAAATTAATATAACCGTTTAAGAGAATAATGGATTAAATGATGAAATCCTTCTTGATTGTTGATTTTACTAGGTGTCTTAGGTAAAAGCATAGATTTGCTCAAGAAAACCATTAAGATTACTTAGTAAATCCGATATTCCTGGGCTATGCACTGGAGTTTTGCATCACCCATTTTTTTCATTAAAAGGACAACACATTACAAATGAAGTTCCACTCCAGTGCCATGGTGGGGGAGAAGAAAATCCTTCATGAAAGTTATGCACCACTCATAACCTCATCTACACTACAGCTACTGGGCCTGCTAGGCTTAAGCAGCAGCGATGCTAATGTGATACTGACTGTAGCTTCTTCATCAGACATTTTCAAGTCTTGCTCAAGCCTGTATCTGGTAGTCACATTTAGGCAAACTGGGATAATAAGCATTGTATCTCTAGGTGTTTTTCAGACCGGTCTTCCTCTCATTTCAAGCATGTGAGAAACACTGTATGATTCTCTTAAATCACTACTGTTTGATATTCAGAGCCCTTTTCATCAGAACATCTCAACTCAAAGACAAATGGTTTTCCTGTCAATTTATTTACATTACCTCCGATAAATCTCCATTTCTTGCATGAATCTTGGCCATGCTTTCAAGCCACGTCCTACGTAATTCAGGTGTACTAGCATATGAATTTGCTAGGCTGTACTGCAGATCCACAAGCATCTCGGGGTCTTTCTCATGCTCCTTCATCTGAGCTGTGGCCATCAAAACCGTTCTGATGCGTTTGGTCAGATCCTTCACCTCTGCTGGGAAATTAACGTTCTTTGGGAAAGAGAAGCAATACATCACTAAAACCATCCAAAGAGCTACATGCAGCACCCCTGAACGAGCTAACGTCCTTCTTATGGAAGACCTTCTTCCCCTTCTCTAATTCAGTAGGCTTTGAAGCAGGGTCACAGTTCCACCGTACAGACACACTGTACTCAAAACCTTGATTTTTTTTACTGATATCTCATAGCACCTCTAGATATCCCAGGCAATCAGCAACAACTCGGCTGAAGTCAGCAAACTGAAACATTTGTTCCTCGGTTGCTTACTGGATCCAGAACTGGATTCTCATACACTTTCTGCTGGTGAACAGCACCGTGCACTACAGATAGTCCTGCTTAACTACACTCACAGCATGCTTCACCACAGTGAATAAAGCACAGCAGTCTGGCTCCTGGCCTTTTCACACTGTGCAAGATTAAAACAAAGTCCTTGTATTACTCATATCAGCTGTTCCCAACATATTTAACTCAGCTCTGCAGTTTCTCATTTTCAGACGGGCAATGAAATAAGTTTCTATTTTCAGACTTTCCCCCCCTCATTCCCTTTGTTTAAGAAGTAAAATATCCAGAAAAATTAAGTGAAATTAAATACTCCCTTTTCTGCCTCACACAGAGATAAGCATGTTACAGAAGCAGTGTGACCTGACCGCAGCACTGGGAAATCAAAGCTGGGCTTTGAAAACAAATACAACTGTAACTGCATCTTATTAAATAAGACATCAAATTACTTATGCTAATTATCTACCAACTTGCTAACACTACCTTATATCCTAAAGTCACCCTCAGAGAAGGAAAACCACCTCCAAAGTATAAAATTCAAATGCATGTTGACAAAAGTGTGGATAGGAATTGTAAAAATTAAAAACTGGAATCCTGTTCCAACACCTTTAGTACAGACAATGAATACAATAGCAACGATAACTAATCTAAGAGCTTAAGTGCCTTTCTCAGGGCGTTAGCAAGCTGTTACAAAACCCAACTGTTGTGAATGTTTTTGTGGCACATTTACTGAACTGACTAAAGAGACGATTTGTAGACTCAAAACTGTCAATTGCAGTTGTGTTTCTTTAGTCGCAATGCACGATATCTTCTCTGCCATCAGACAAATGAAGAAAATAAGCAATAAATACAAATAAAGTAATTTTCAAATAAAAATCTCTCTTCTTTTGTTTTAAAAATTATTTACAGTTACTAAGCTTCTGAGCCACAAACATTTTTGTGAATTTCAGGCTGCCTGAAAAAGGCACACTAGGAAGGCATAGGTCAGTGTCTAATAAAAGCCAGCAATTTTATTCACTCATACACTTGCTCCTCTGAAATTGTTGATATTTTGCAAGAGGTAGTGATTGAAAAAAATGTTTCTTACTTTCATCTGCTTGTCTCCATTAGCAAAATTATTTATAATTGCGAGTGAATGTTGAAAACGAGATCCGCCAATCCCTGAATCCGCTATCAGCTGGCTCACTGCTTTGATGAGCTGTATGGGGGGGAGAAAACACAGGCTGCAATTAGCAAAGAAAAACCACAGTTTCTGAATAGTTTTTAATCCCTACTTTAGTATGACTTGATGTACTAGGGTAGCAGAGATGCACTTTTATATATGTCTTAAGAACATAACATATACAAACGCAAGGACTGTGTGTAATCTTTCCACTGTCTGTAATTGCTCGCATTCTGCAGTGCAGGTGCGTCATTACTGGACTTCACGTTTCTGTTACTATGCTATCGGATCCTGTTTAGTTCCTCCATTCATTAGGTATGTTCTCACTGCTGTAAGCAATGCACACGAAGCAAGAATAACCATTTCTCCGGCTATTTATTGGCTATGTGGCTACATTCACAGCTGTTGTCTCTCCCTGGAACAGAGCCGAGCAGTCCAAGAACAGCAGAGAATCCAGCCCAATGTCTTCAGACTTGGCAGCAAAATCAAGCTGCCACAGGGAACTGCCTGGCTGAGGACTCCAAAGGAACTGGTTTGCTACAATGCATAAAAATATTAATGATAAAACCCAATGCACAAAGTCAAATAATGATGATCTCAGACTTCACTTACCTGTAGATGGGATCTGACTATTGATTTCTGCTTGTTAAATTCAAAGTTCTTTCTCATGAAAAAATAAAGAAGAGCAGATGCTTCTGTCTGGGTTGAACGTGACCTATGGTTACAACATTTCAGGATTTCATAGCAGAGTGAACCACAGAGATCTGCTTGTCCTTGGAAGAATGCTGATGGGAACTATTGGCAAAAAAAAAAAAAAAGGCAAAAAAACCCACCATGTACATGTCTAGCGCTACTCTTAGGCCTTGACACAGTTATTCGGAGTCAATACTTTTTTCTGTTAAGCTTTCAGTAAAAACAACTGTCCTGTATTCATTCACACCAGGGTTTAGTGAAAAGATTAGCCACTGGCTAAACATAATCCCATGTGCAAATTAAGATTAAGTAAAAACTGCACACAGGTTTTCAGACAAACACTCTATGCAATGCAGCAATCCAACTGGCCTCCAGGAGGGCCAGACAGCAGCTGGCACACAGCGAGCAGAAAGCAGAGCTGCAGAGAATGCAGAATAGCTAACCAGGAAAAGCGTGTGTGCTGTTCGGCACTACTAGAAAAGCTGTTCAGGAGAGAGAAAATACTTTGAATAGCAAAGCCAGCGAACTTCCAGTGCTTAAGGGTTTTAACAGCAGGAGACAACAGAACGTGAAGGATGGCTCCCCAAACCATACCTTCTAGTTATGAGCAGGGTGAATGTAAAGATGACAGAGAGAGGAGAGGTGGGAGATGTACATACTGGCTACAGATCTCAAGTACCACCCAAGAGGTTCTGCTGCAGGAACCACATCTGATGCCTGCTCCCACAGAACTACGAAGAGAGAATTCAATCCCAAGTGCTACAGGATGAATGAAAAGGGTGATCCTGGATATTTATTCATCCTCCCCACTGTACAAAGTTCTTCCGTTCCTGGCTGGCTGGTAAGTAATTTAAAAAGGTCTGTGGATGGTTTACTCTGTTTCCCCCATGTCCTCAAGCTACTTTACTGGGAGAAGCACGATTTCCTCCTTCGCCCTGAGATAACCACCAGAAGGAAGCCCCATGGTTTAAACTGATCTACATCTGAGAGATCAGGCCAGGCTCGCTTATTCTCAGTTCCCCGTAGCAATTGTTATCTGTGTGTTATGTCCTGGTCAGTTTTAAAAGGATCTCACCTAAATCTATGCCTTGGAAATCGTGCAGTTTTTGCACATGGCACAAAGTGTCTAATTGTCTGTGATCTTTTGCATATGTACCATGCAAGCAAATAATGTTTGACACATAAGCATGTTTTTTTCCAAAAACTGTTCTATGTTGAAAACAAGGTATTTTTAAAGCTGTATTAGTCTGCATGAACTTTCAGTGAGGTGTATGCAATACTCTCCTGCTAGCTCCTCTGGGGACAGCTGTAATCACTGCTGGATTCTGCAACCCAGGTATCTACCGTGAAAACCATGGATGGACCTCTAGGTTTTCAAGCTTTCTTCCATGGGTGGTAAAAGCACGAAAGCCAATGATAAAGGCAGAAATCACAAACCTGGATATTGCTTATCTATTTACAAGTTTCAGTTAGTAAATTTTTCATTTTCCAAAACAGAACTAATTTGTCAGATTGTGCTTCTCTCACTTTTAATCACAATAAATCAGATCTTTGTCATCAGTAGGCATTAATACAGCGAAGTTCAGAACTCTTTCAACATACCCAACTGTCCTCAAGCTGCTCTTGCTGTAACATATTAATAGGTCAGACCAACAGGATAAAACCATAGTTACCTTGCCTACAAACAGCCGTAGGGCAGCAAAGACGTGCTTGAGAGCTGCTGCTGACTGGTTGATTTGCAAAAAGAGCATGTGTGTGTCAAAGACTTTCTTCATCAATGCATTCTGGCAATCAGACTGCTGCAGCTGCCTCTGAAAAGTTCACAGACAAGTCAGGACATTTGGGTTATTAAAGTGAGTAAATAGAAGAGGAAGGATCTGCTTGACTTTACATCAGCATGTTCATATGGAGATCTTTTTTCAGTGTAAAACCTCTGTGGATGTGGCATTCCCAGCTTGCTGCAGACCCTTTTAAGTTGCAGTTTTTCAAGGAGAGCACTTTCCTATGCCTGTACTCCTACTTGTGGATGGTATACATTAAATTTAAGGGCTAGAATGGCAGAAAGGAGACACTAAAACGAGCTTCCTGATGTATTGTAGATGTGAGATCTTCAGCAAGTCATTTGGGCCAATATTTATGGAGCAATTTTTAAAGAGACAAAGGATCTGCCAGCTGACTTGAAAAGAGAGAGATGCTTTCTGTCTAAAATCTCTGAAATCTAGTGGGATAAGCATGATTCAGATAAGGTGATGTCTTAGTAGATGCATGGTGCCCTCATGCAAAGCAGGGCTGTACATAGCCCTGAATATGCAGGATGCCCTTCTTCCACATCCTTCAATTCAGTTTGGGTACTCTGAGTCAATTCCTTCATAAAATACATTCATTGAGGACTGGCATATCTTACTTTCCTATCCTGCTGTCTCTGGCATTTCAGGTTTTCTGTATGCCTGCTCCCCCAGGCCTTTCTTCCACCACACATCCCACATGGCACCAGTTCAAGCAGAAAATAAAACAACAAAACATACCTGATGATTCAGAGTGTAAAGACACAACAGGTCAAGGATTGTGAGGGAAACTTCCGTAGCAATGTTTGCCTCTGTGTCTACGTACTGTACAATGTCTGTCTCATTGGAGCTGCCTGCAACATGTAAAAAGCAAGATGACAAATGATCTTCTGAGTGCAGTTAAAGATGACGTAATTCTGCAATCTGGTCATTAGGTCTCAGCACAGCAGAGATGGGGTCCTAACTGTACATGTAACCAAAGCGGTATTTTGAAGAAAACTGCTCACAGGAGATGAAAAGGGAGAGAATTTGAGTCAAATTTCACCAGCTGCACCAGTGATGCGAGTATATCCTTCATTGTTTCTGTTTGTCCCCAAAGGAGGAGAGAAACCTAATTGGAATGTGGGATAGATGACTTTGATTTCATCATTTAAAGAACCATCTGTCATGAGAAGGTAATTTTTACAGCTAGATCTAACAAATGTAATATTTCAGCCAGTGTACATCTGCTTGTACAGCAAGGTACATAACCAAAGATGCAAGAGATGCTGGGAAGCAGAGAATAACTTGTCATTAAGGCTATTTAAATATTTATTGTAAATAATTTTGTTTCTAAATGACCTTTGACCAATTTTAGGCTCAGATTTCTTAATCTCCTGAAAAAGAGGCAGAGTCAGCAGCTCTATGTTTAGGCTCTTCTCTTTAGGCTGTCTTTCACTGGCACTCATGAAAACAGATTTGATTGTATAGAGCCTGATCCAAACCCCATAGAATACCAGAGGGAAGGAAATATTTTTTTGTACTTACTTGCTGTGCTGCTGTCTATCATCTGCAAGAGTTTGGGGTTAGAAAGTGCATTTTTGCCACGGATTATTGGTAATGTTTGAGATCTGTGATGCTTATGGCCATCATGACTAGAAGTAGAATGCATCCTGAAACGGAAAGGTACCATTAAAAAATAGAAACAAAGAATAAACGATCATGCCTATACAGAAGTTTTCCACGTTAGAATTTTCTACAGTACTTCTCAAAGGCTAAGTTAAAAAAACTGATGCCGAATTTTTCAGAGAAACAAAAATGAAGAAGGAAGTCAATGAGGTGGACAAAACGAACAGATGTGCTGTGATTTCTTGAGATCACAAGAGATAGGACACTCACTGAGCACTGAAAAAAGGCATCAGCTTAAATAGCTGGCTGATGTTTAGAAAACTGCCTCTGGGTGAGGAGAAACTGAGGCGAGTTCTGTAAACTCAGAATACAAGAAAAATACATCCTGCTCATGAAAGAACTAATACAGCTTCTATGAGGGGAAAAAAATGGTGACAAGCTCACAATGACAGTAAAAATATGTGTGTGTTTCTTTTAACTCTCTTTGATGTTGACAAACACATCATTAATTTATAATGAGAAGCTTCAAATGAAAAATACCAATGCTTATCATAATTTTTGAAAGGATTTTGAATTTGAAACCACTATAGAATTCAGCAAGATTTAACATTATTAAAATACACCTTTATGTAATTTATTTTAAAAAAACCATAGCTTCCTAAATTTGCATAATTTAAAAATATTCTAGGACATAATTACTTCCTGCACCTAGCTAAACCCTGTTTTACATTGGTTATTTTTACAAAAATAATTTAGAAAATCAACATTTCAGTTTTTAAAAAAGAAAAAGTTCCCAACACAGGTAAGGAATTGATGGCCAGACTTCTGCCAATCAACGTGATAAAGTCTTTCATTAGCGGTCACAGGGGAAGGATTTGAGTGAACAGCCTGGCAAATTAATGGATTTGAAACGTGGATATTTGATCTCAAGGGGTTTTTTTTGGTGTGTTGGTTTTTTTTTGGGGGGGGGGGGGGTGTTGGAGGGAAAGTCTGGTTTCATATGAACATTTCAACAAACTGAAATACATAAATGTAAAAGTGCAAGTTAGAGCTGATTACTGGCAACACTTCAACTCCCAATTCATCATCAAAAAATGCTCTGTACTACAACAGGCCAAGCAAATAGCCATTTCGAAAACAAATGTTGATTTGTGAGGAGGTAAAGTGTGAAGGCCCTGGAGACAACAGAAACGTGATTTTATTTTCTGGATTGCTACCATGTTGCTTCATCTGCAAACATGCAACAAAACGACAGTCTCCTAAAGGCCGCTTGCCAGTTCCAGCTGCTGTAATGAAATCAGTGCTGTTTCATCACAACTGCACAGTAGAAGAGCAAAGGAAGAAGTATGGTAGAGAAAGCACCTTTTTTCTCCCCTTTGTTCCATTCCAAGGTACATGCTTATAACAGTGAGCATATTCTAGCTATATGCAAATGATAAAAATCAATGACCCAGGCTCATGAGGAAGGGGGACTTCCACACCATGCTCTTAGATAGAACCACAGGCTGCACAGAGTCAAAAGTTTGCTTTCTTTCTAGGGTTTTACATTATTAACATGAAAAGGATCCCACTTTCCCCTAACAGGATCAAAAATACTATTAAAGGTGCGCTGCACCTGCAGCTTATTACCACAAAGTTGATAAAAATGATTAGATCTTGCAATGTTTAGACTAGGAAGACTGAGGAAAAAAATAAAAAGACTAGGAAAGAAAGATTCTCTAACTGGCAACATGGACAGAACAGTGAAGGACACTACGCTTAGCAGCATGGAAGTAAAAAGATGGTTGTCAAGCAAATCTACTCTTAAGTTTGACTCTGTGTTGCTAGATACTTCCCCCTCCACAAGCCCACGTTATTGGGGAGAAACAAATCCCCTGATACTCTAAGTGAATTCATAGATAGTTACCCCTAAAGCAGTAATTCCATGAAAGCGTAAGGTTGTGGACCTATGGATTCCTTCAGGTTGGAGAAAACAGTGGCTTATCATTCAGCAGGGATCTGATCTGAAAACAACAGCTACTGTTTCTGCAATACTTAACAATATTGACAGTAACTAAGAATTCTTCTGAACATATTTTAAACAGCTTATAACTCAAGTTGAAGTAAAAGGGCTCCATTCTTCCACGATTTCTGGCTTTGGGGCTCTGAACCGTGCTATGTTGTGTCAATCTCTTTTCAGCCACCACTGTGACAGTGCACAGGGGCTGGAGGTGACAACAAAGATTGTGGTTTTATAGGAGTTAATAATACAATGTGTCATTACCATTGCGAGAGCAGACCCGATGCCTGGCCAGAAGAGCTCGAACCTTTCAGGGTTCCATTATTCTGGGTGGCCTGAACAAACTTAAAAGCAGCAGCAATTTTCCTGTTAAGAGAAAATAACTGTTAATCTGTTATGGAATGTGATGCTGATTTTGCCTGTCTCTGAACAATAAATACGGGCCTGACAAAACCTGCCACGGAGCATGAACTGGTTCATCAGGTGACCTTTTGTTTTCCTACAGTATGACAAATAGACAAGTTCACAGTGGTAACATTAAAAATGAAACATCAACTGGGACAAAGCGTACATTTGACATTTTACAGCTGGAACACAATCTCATACTTTTTCAGAGAGTGGGTAGAGACAGATGATTATTTTTTTCTTTATTACTGTGGAACATTTATCTGTGCCCATCAAAATTATGCTTTCCATCATATGGATGGAAAACACAGTGTCCAAGTTCCTTTGTTTGGCGTATACACAGAATTACGTTTGAGAATGGCCAAGTATTTTGGGTTATAAATGCAATAGTGGTTATATCATCACATCTTGTACATCAGGTATATACCCAGATGTCCAGAACATCATGATAACATTGTTTGCATGAAAGAAAAAGAGAAGCATACATTGACTGCAGTATGTCAGACTGATGTTTTCAGAACACTGATATACTATTAACCTAATTTAAGCCTAATGTAATGCAGTATTATTCAAATACTGTTAACGTACAGTCTATGACTAGAGTATTACCTTACAATATTGCGTTTTCCTAGATATCTGAAATTTTGCAGACAGACCCTGAAAGATAAAACAACACATTTTATGTCTACCAATGGCTTCCTAATAATGAAAAAACACTGAATCTTTGTGCCTCAAAGAGACCTGTAGTACAGTCCACCACCATAGTGGTGGACTTGGAAGTCCTGGGTTAACGTTCGGACTTGATGATCTTAAAGGTCTTTTCCAACCTAAATTATTCTATGATATGCATCTCCTAGAAAGCAAACAGAGCAGAATGCAGCAGTTCCCAGCACGTGGATACACAAGAGGTGGCACTACTTTCCATATCTTTGTTCCTTTTCTCCATGGTTGAAGATTCCTGCTTGGTGAGGAGGCAAAGTCAGTGACAAAGACTTGGTTGCAAAAGCATTGCTTCTTCACCATTTGAAGTTAAATAACTTTCATTTCACTTACGAGATAATGAGCAAATTCTGAAAACAGCTACCTGCGTGGATTCTGCAGACACAGACTGGATTGAGCAAACTACCTTGGAGATGCCAAAAGCAGGCAATCCTGCATTACACAGCTTTTCGTATGGTTTGAAAGTTTTGGGGAGCTAAATACTTCTCTTTTCTCAAGGGAAGAATAGAATCTCAATCCCAAATGGGAAAACTACTGTGAAAATGTCTTTTAGGAGAAACATCTAAAGATTTATACCCCTTGCTCATGGAAATGGCCAACGTATTGGAGGATATGGTAATATCTCATTATGACTTCAGAAGATTAAGGCAAAATAATCTAAGATACAAGAGCTATCTCAGCCTAGTCCACTAGGTGGACAAACCCCAAAAGAAATTATTTGCAGCAGTCACTTTAAAACATCAACACATAACATAAAATCAACCAAACGCCAAGTGAACTTACTCTAGAATGCTGAAAAAGTCTGTTATTTCTGAGAATGGTGCTCGCAACCAGTAGGAAATCAGTGCATCTAAAGGGAGATATGAAAATACATTATGTATCTGTTACAGAGAATTAAAACTTGACCCAAAGCCTGTGAAATACATTGATAATTGTTCACATTTAGCATTTGTTTGGATCCAGCGTTCACAATATTTTACAACAACATAAATTAGGTAGTGAGTACACATTTCTTTACCTTCTGAAATGGTTTTCATAATGTGAAGGAAACACATAAGAAGGCTTCTAGTTTCAGCTTGATCTAACTTGTCAAAACGAAGAGTTGATCCAATCAAAGACAAAGGTCTCATGATCTGTTGAATTGACAACGAAGGGCCTTGTTAAGTATAGTGACAGGTTTCCACCTCTGGTAATTGTTTTCAACATTTGCACATGTACCTTTTCACACGTGTCAGTTCTCTCACTGTTTTTTTCATTGGTACTTGGGTTAGATTCAAGACTTGCTAAGGAAGCTCTGGAGTCAGCATGGTTTGCTGCAGAGATAGCTATTGATGAAAAGGCTGTAAACAAAAATCATAGCAAACATGCTAAACTAAAACATTTATGGATACAAAAACTAACAAGGAAAATGGAAAACTTAAAAAGCGTCACGTGCTGGATTGACACCAGTGCTTTGAAATTCCAATAGCAAAGCTATTGATGGGTATGTTTAGTACTGAAAACATGCAACAAGTTGAAGTAAAATGATTCAGTTGCCATTATTCATGGCATTAAAATGGCCTGTTGCATTCTGTAAGGCCTGACCTAAAGCCATAAAAATCAGTGGAAAGGTGCCCATGCACTTCCCCAGATTTTGAAATGGGTTTTGGAGGAAGTGACCAAAGTAATGTGTGTTTCTATCCTTTTATTAAGTTTGGAAAAAACTAAAACTACTAGCCCCCAAGAGACTTCAGGAGTTTTCACCAGAAACCTTGGAACTATTCTTAAGTCAGGCAGAGGCTACAAGAATGAATTCAGGCACAGGGATTTGTAAGAGCCTGAATATTGGCATCGTTCCAAAGCAGGAGAGTAAGTGAAGCAGTGGAAGACAACTGGCTTCACAAGATAAATAAAAATCAATCCAAAAATACCCAAAGGGAAGAGAAACATTGCACACCATGTTTCCCTGAATATTGTACAAAACGGGTTAATGATATCCTCCATGAACACTAAGCAGAAAGCATGATGGATTGAGATACACAGAAATCTACCTGTGTGCATGTTCAACCTGTCATTTATACCTGCTATAGAGTTCAGAACATCTTTGGAAAACGATGTGTCCACAGAGTTAGCATGTTTCATTGCTGTCTGGCTCTGAAATCCTCCAGCTGTGCTCAAGTCATCCCTAGATCCCTGTATTTCGAAACAAACAGAACAAACTCCAGTAAATTATATCATTCATAACTTTCACAATGACAACACACCCAACAGGCTTTTGTCAGGCACTGAGCTTGAAAAGCTATTTTCAGTTGTTCAGACATGATGGCCTTAAAAGATCAAGGCTTGCCATAATATGCCAAATAGTTACCTGCAACATGAAAACCTCTCATAACTGAAGTTGTAAAGGACAGATCAAGTTTAACCGTGTTTGCTTCTTGAACCCTAGCACAGCATTGGGAAAGGAGCATTAACTGCCGTTAGCAACCATCACGTGGAACAGGATCATTTGCTAGAGGGACTGAAACACAACGCCCCTGCAAAAATCTGTTTCCAGTTTTTAAAGCAGGGCTACGATTAGAACACATCTAATCTTTTGAGAAATAAACATGCTCCTCCACATGTGCAGTTTATACAACCATTTTCTGTGGTGGTGAAGACGTTTTATGATGTTCATACGCCCTCACTCCTTTAGCTACTTGGCCTCCTGGTAGAGTTCATGGTCCCTCTGTTGTACCAGTGACACTGCTCGTGGGTTGATGATGTAACTCTCCAAAGAATCTGTGGCAATGGAAATTTTGCTTTTTTTTAACAACATCTCCCAGCTACTCGCCAAGGGACCTGCCTGGGGAACAAGGTCCTCAGCCCCCATCCCGCAGCACCAGGGAAGAGGTACCGGACAGACTGGCTGGGGCTGCAAACCTCTAACTTTGAGTTTCCAGCCCCAAGACAACCAGTGCCCTGGGTCTGTTCCAGATTCACAGTCAGTACCCTGCCTGTACAGACCCCCAGGGCCCTGCAGGTGCTCTGCAAACTGAGAGTTTCCAAATTAAATATTGCAGGTGAACACAAATCAGCATTTTCAGAACAGTATTTTCTTAGCTAATTTGTGACCAGCATAAAACTCAGACCTCTTCCTACCAGACTGACTAGATCAGACCTCCGTTTGATTCCCTTCAGTGTTCTGAAAAATCATGTGAATTACCTGATTGGAAGTATTGATATTAAAAAGGAACATATCCTTCATGTAAATCCTTGGCATATTGTCCAAAAGCATTCCATAGAGTGGCATGTACAGGTTTGCTATTTGTGCCTGTTTTGCCTAAAAAATAAAAGATACAACATAATCTTGAAGAAACTAATTAAGTATACACTAGTGGCTAAGATATTTTCATATATGTTTAAGCTACTGTATGAACAAGCAAATGAAAAAGAATAGACAAACAATTTCTTTACCGGCTCTGCGTATCGATCATCAAATGAATGCTTTGCCATTAAGTTTTTAAGCACAGCCAAAGCTAAGTGCCTAATATCCTGGTCTTCTTGCAAGGCAAAACCAACCTCCCGCAGCAGGACTCCAATTAGAAAATGTTTGCGGCAAAACTCATTGGTCAATGTGTACTCTGGAATATCTTGGAACAGAATGGACAAGAATGCTTAAATTAACTTAAGGGTTGCATAACCCCACCTCCCATTTTCCAAATTTTCAATAGCTTTTATTGATTTAAGCCACTGTTAAACCTTGATTTCCTGACCTGACTGCCCCACTCTGCTGCCTCACTTGCTAGAGTGAATTAGCCTAATAATATTATTTCTCAAAATCATGCAGTTTTTACAATTTAATAAAAGACAATTTATATACACATTCCCATATGAGAATCTCAAATGTTTTGCACATACTAAGACTATCCACTTCTTCAAAGCACAGAGTCCAAATTTTTGTTCCCATATTCTAGCTAGAAAAGTTCTAAACTAGTGATCAAGACTTAATTCCACTTTTGAAAATGGCAAATAATTTTTGCCTAAATTTGCCACAATTTGGTGGCAGCAGTCAAAGTAAATCTTAAAGCTCTTGATGCACAACTCTGCTTGCTTCTTATGTGGTCATCTTATTCATACCTGATGTTCGATATTCCTGTGTTGATTCTGAAGGCGTCACAGGATCTTCATTTTTCATAAATATAAAACAAAAATAGGTAAAAAATCAGGCATTTTTTTAACTTATTAAGTGCAAAAAAATGTATTTGCTTTGTAACTTTTTTCCAATTTGACTCAAATTTGAATTAAACAGCTTCTACTGTTAAAGAAAGCCATGAGTGTCAGAACTGAACTCACTTTTTGGTGCTGAAAACTGCAGCAAAAATGAGGACCCACAATTTGAGAGGCGATTCTGCTTTCCACTGGAAGTTACCTTCCCACTCTCAGCAACTTAAAGGACCACATCCCAAGTGAACTCCCCCGAGTACACAGAAAACTGTCAGAACTGGGAATTGTGCCCAGGGCTGAAATCCCAGCACCTTTGAAACCAAGAGGAAAAGCACCCAGCACTGGGCATTGGCCATGAAGTCAGGTTCGAAATAACAGATTTCGGTGCACCAGATGGAACATGTGGTGGCTGCTGGCTTTGGGGGATGGGCAGGGTGGATTCACTCCTGTGGCAGGGCACAGGCAAAACCTGTTCTTTCTTCTCTGCAAAACGTGGGTTACACACAGTATCCCCTGCCCTGAGAAGCAGCTCAGGAGGTATAACTAACAGATTAGAAATGGGTCTCTCTTGCCTCACTGCTCCAGGTAAAACACTGCAGTATGGGGTGACCATTAACGTTCAGGCTTGTCAGAGGCCAAGAAAATAAATGCACTTGGGAGAAAAGGGCTATTGCAAGGGACCTGCCTGCCAGTTCTAGAGACAGCCTGGAAGCAAAAGTACCAATGGCCTGTTATCTGGGACACAGATGTTTCCAAACTCCTGCTACATGTGCGGTTCAGATCATCTCCACAAAGGAGCAGCTGTCACACGGACAAGTCATACACCCCACAGCAGTGGGCAAGCCTATTCCCCAACAGCAGTTTCACAACTCCTTTATCACTGCCCCAGCTTCTGCTCCTTCCTGCTGTACCTGTCCAACCCCTTTCCCCAGCTCGCCACCTCCCAAGGCTACTGCAGCTTTAGCAATTAGTCCTCACAAAGAATCCAGTTTGCTCACCTCAACACTTCCAGCAGAACAGTCACCTCCCGCCGCCTAACTGGGCTGTCAGGGGGCGCATTTATTTATAGGCGTACTGAAATGATGTTATTTTTATCTCACTGCTGAAGTACCACACCTGAAAAGCCATTCAGGGCTTCTGTGCCTGATGTGCAGACACGATAGTTCAGAGGGTTAATTATTATCTGCTCTTTGAACCTCTCAATAATTCACCACTGTAAGAAACCGTTTCGGGGTGGTGCCTTACCAGGAATGTTGGAAGATCGTATGGGCAGGCACAGAGGGATAAAGTGCTCATGGTGACAGACTTCTTGGAGAAAGTCAAATTTGAACTGATGTAAAGTCTGAAAACCAGAACAGGCAATGGTTCAGTTCACATTAAATCAGGGAAAATGGTAAAAGCTGCACTACTGCTTCAGCTCTGCCTCAGAATTCGTAATCACACCCAACAATGATGCCAAACTGCACAAATAATAAACATTTGGGTTTCATCTCTGTTACCAAACGAACTTGACACAGTCAAACAAGCTTTTTGGATTCCTGAACTATGATTTTTCATTGAAGATGGACCGATAAATACAAGCTTGATCCAAGCTAAATATTTAAGGTATATTTAAAGCTACGCTGGATCTTTTGATGGTATATACTACAGCATACAATTATAGTGAAGCAACTTCTCCAGACCGCACAACTTTGGGACTGCCATAGTTATTATGCCTGCCTTTTTTTTTTTTTGTGTGTGTTTTTGTTTTCTTTTTTCTTTTCTCTTTTTTTTGGTCAGCCAAATACAAAGCTTCACCCACACAGGGCAGATTCAAAACCTATTGATAGTGGTGAAAACTTCCTCTCTTGATGCCACTGAGTTCCAGCTCTGAGGGATTTAACTATTATATAATTTTGGTATTATTTCCTCAATATCTCCCTCCCAAGAATCTATTTGTGATCTTTTGTGGAGCCTTGCAACTATTTCACAAATCTAAAATTTCCACTATATTGATGTGCCACTGAGATATAAAGATAATACACAACATCCAGTAAAAAATTTTTATTTCTGTCTTCTCAGCTCACTCTGCTCAGCGGCAGAAAGCAGTCATTCAGGACTACTGATACGACACTGCATCGATCTAGGTCAAACATTGGCCCTAGCATTAGAAAGCACTTGTAAAGGTCTTATTTGCCCTGCGTTTAAGTCTGTCAATCCCTAAAATTAAATTGTAGCATTTCTGCTGCCACCATTGGGCTAGGATACCTGGAACATACACTTTTCAGAATCTACTGAGCAGTGGATGGTGGGGAATTTTTCCCTGAAATGTTTTATTGCATTGCAGTACCTCATCAGCAATACAGCTGGACATGCAATTCAGGGTCTAATGGCAAATAAATGAAGCACCTGAAATGCGTTTCCCAAGAGGAACTGTGACATTTTGAGGGAATACAACAACGAACTGAATTCTAATGAGGTATTTCAACTGTTGAGTAAGTATTTCTCAAAACAATGTTTAAATGTCAAAATATGGAATACCACGAGGGATATTTCTGTGGAACAGAAATTATGGTCCTTCATTCACGATTGCAGTAAATTCAAACTGCAATGTTATAGACTGATATACCCACAAACTGTTTATTCAAGCAGCAATATATGCTTTAAATTCTCTGAAGAGAGAGGTTAGATTGCAGGATTGTCTTTTTGATACATAAACAATCCAGTTAAAGCAGCAAAAGATGCACAGAAATACATTCTGCAGCACATTTACATGACTGACTCTTGCTTAGGCGTCTGAAGGAAATGAAAACAATGCAAGACCTCTCTTTCCTCGAGGTCAGAAATCTCCAATTTAATTTTGTGGTTATTGTTTTCAAGTGCTGCAAAGACTGTTCCAGTGGTACATCTGTCTCAGCTCCGCTTCCACACACATTGCTAAATTCTGCTCTGCACACTGACTAATCTCGGGCTTTTCCACTGGCCATTAACTGACTTTAATTAAACATCTGTTCTTGTGGTTGGATGTATTTAGGGAAGTTTGAAATGTGGAAACAATTTTCAGATTGCATAATAATATTTACAGACTTATAGACTTCAGGCTATAACATTGATACCGAGAGGCTCCATTCTACATCTGTTCCAGAGATTAGGTGAAAGATGCAAGTGCAGCATGAAGTTGGTTTTAGTAAAAGCAAACCAGACCTGGAGTAATCTCACTCATTACCTACAAATGCCCAGATCACCATTAAAAATTTATAAAAGTTAATAGTTTTGTAAGCTGTTTTGGGAAAGATGAGTCATTCAGAGTGCATATCTTGAATACATTCTGTTATCTATCGTCTTATACGCTCCCATATGACAGCTTAGAAACCCAGCTATGGAAGAGATAAAGCCTCTGACTCACCCTGATGAATGAAGAGTAAAGGAGTGAAGCTGAATAATCTGAGGACCTCTTGCAGTTTGAAATTTATTGTTCAAACTATATCACTGACTATTACAGAAGAAATCCAGGCTGCAGGGAATTTTCCTCATAGCAAGCACAAACTGATTTGGAGAAGATTGGTTTTCTTGCATCATCAATGACATAAGACCATACCATTCATTTAAAGTAACAGAGATGTTACGCTCTCAATTGGAGTTTACACAATTGTAACTTGTTCATATGTCTTTACTTTTAAATCTCCTTAAAGAAAATTATTGCCAATTGCTGCTGATATTTATAGACCAAACCACAAATGTACTTACTCTCCAAAGAATCACAGCTTAAACTCAGCCTTTTGCTGAGTCTTTGCAGAGTCTGCCCCTGCAGGGCTCACTAAGCAATAGTTTGGACGTGGCTATTTACTCCCAGAAAAGAAGGTAGGTGGCTCAAACCCAAGAGGTTTTAACACGTATTTACAGTAAATACTTTCACTGACTCTAGTTCTGAGCACGGTGAAGCCATGGAACAGATCATAAATAGTTGCAATGTAAATATTCTGTTAGCAAGTCACTCCAGAAAAAAACAAAACCAAACAACAACAAAAAAAATCAAAACTATACCTTGCTATCTCCTGTTCCAAACATACTTATATAATTGTTGACCATCTTGAACACAAATCCACGATCCATAAATGTAAAACAGCGCTAAGAAAAGGGGGAAAAAAGAATTATTTTGCAGCCAAGAAGCAGTACATGGCCTCACTTACCCGGCTGTTTGTCTCGCATCATCTATAAACTTGAATTATTTGTGCAGGTGAAGTTAGTCTTATAGCAGGGCAATGAAAACCAGAGAACTGGTGAATCTGGCTTGATTTTTTAATTTGTTTTAAGTAGTAATAAGCTGAACAAACTTTCCATTTTCACTGTGTCTACAGTCTGAAATAACTATCAGTGTGTACTGTATACTAGGAGAAAGCTTATCTGATGGAAGTCATTCATGTACTGCAACACTCAGTCACCAGAGGTGGTACGTGATGCCAGCTGACTGGAATATCTCCTTCAGTGACAGAGCAATGACTCTTGAGGAATCAATCCAGTCACAATACTCGCTATCTATGAGCTACATTATCTTCCTGAAATAAATATGCCACTACATTACGTTATGATGACAGCACCGCTCTTGTTTCTAGCCAGATAGACTAAATAGCCAGAAGGTGTAAAGGTTTTTGAGGGCCTTGGTGATACAACTGCTGACATTTTTCCCTTGCAGAGAGCCCACAAGATAGGGAAAACAATCTGGAATGCCCTCCTTCTCTGGTGTTCCTGAACTCTGCAAAACTAGTGAAGCCCTGAGCCTTCTGCCACATAGCATTCAAACAAGGCTGCTGCAATGCCAGCCCGCAGAAAGCCGTATCATCTCTAACCCACGTAATTCTTTCTGGCAGACTAGATTCAAAGAGAAATTAAAACACAGCCATATGCCAGATCATATAATGCAGCGTTACTGTCTTCCCAGTTTAGCTGAGAAACACACAAAACCAGCATGCAAATCTGCAACACCTCCCCAGGTGCAACACTGCACAACTACCGACTAAGCCCCTCCACCTATGCTCCTGTCTCAAACCAGCATCATCTTCCAAATGATGTAACACTATGGATAGATACAGCTTCACATCAGTGTGTCAACAGCAACTAGGGCTTCCATACGGTATCAGCAACAGAGGCCAACACAGCAGACAGCAAGTTTATCATTTGTTTCTCCTACGTATGAATGGAGAAAAATCCACCATCATTTTGGGGTTGTTTTCCTTATAACCTCACAGGAACATTTCATTGCTGGAATACTGCTCTCTCCTAATGCTGTACTTCAACTTGTCATAAAAGACTTGAGCCTGCGTTTCAGCATGTACTATATACAATATTCCGTACATCATTAATGTACATCATTCCGTTAATGGAAAGATGTGTGTGTGTGCATCCAGTTTAAATCTAGATTAAGTATCTGGCCACACAACCTACTGAATGACAGTTTTCCAATGCTTCACAGCTAATTCCATGCTGGGAAAATAAAAAACGATTGAGAAATATCAGGACAAAACCATAAAATACAACCCCTTTTAGTGACTTTTCCAAACCACACATGTACTTTCTTACGTTTGGGAAGTGAAAGGGCATCGAAGAGTTAAAAATGTAGGTTACAATATTTCACGTAATACTTGCAGTTTGCTTATTCTGGTTTGTAAAAGCTGTGCACACTGGTTGTGATTAGGAAATATTAATCCACTCACTGTCATTCAGAGCAATAGTATTTAAATAAAAAAATCAAAGCTCAACTGTAACTACAGTTTCATTCCTTACCAAACTTTTCACCTATTTGAATATAATTTAAGAATCGGCAAAATTTTAAGACTTGGGCTCTTTGACATAATTGCTTTAAGGCAGACAGATAAAGCTTTTGCATTCTTAAAGACTCAAGGGCATAGAAAAACTAAATATAGGTCAATGCTAAACTTGGAAATTGAGCCATCATTCACTCAGAATTGTTTTTATTCCCCTTGACTGGACTAGAATAGTCTCAAGTTTGCATTAAGTATGGGGAAAATAAGTGCATATGCTGTAATGACAGAGCGTCTCACCTTCAGAAATTTGGCAGTGCTGTAGTTTGCATTTCTGGTTTCTTCAAGAGCATCTTTATACTTCCAAACAACATGGTCTGCTAAGACCATTACAAGTGTATCCAGCTCAGTTTGAAATGATTCTGGAAACCTCTGAATTCGAGAAACCTAAACAGGGAACAGATCTTCACTTGAGAGTGTACAACGTTGCACATTAAACCTGAAAATACATTCAGGCCAAGAATAAAAAACAATAAAACACAGGTCATTCAACACAGAAGAAAAATATTCCTAGAGTTCCATGGATCTATTCTGAGTATAAACCCTAAAAGGAACAATCTGGTCCACAGGAAAGTGGGAAATCTTATCCTTGGATTCCACAACAAGTATACCAAGAGCATCTTTGATAATCAGACAGAAAAGAGGTCAAAGCACTGATCTCCAGCTCTGTAAGGTTTGCTCAAAGCTGAGTTGCCAAATCATTTATTTGCTGCCCGGCATAATCACTTGTTGAGTAACCAGCAGAAATTAGAGAATTCTCATTCCATTCTAACCCACCCATCACAAAGCTGACGCACCTGTATTTTTGGCCCACCTGTACATGCAAGGATCAGTTTGAGCCTAGCAGGTATACAAAGTTGTTGTGGGTAAACCCAATATTGTACAAAGTATAACAGCATTTCTTTTTTTGACTGGTCAAGAAGAAAAGTCCAAGTATGTGTATTTCCCAGGATTCCACACTGTGTATTTTCCCTAAGAGACAGATTGCCTACTCTGTTGAGATCACTTACATACTTACCTTTGTTTTGTTTGTATCAACCAAGTGCTGTGCCATTGATTTTAAGATAATTGCAAAGAAGAACCAGGAATGCTGTTCAAAAGAAGGAAAAAAGACATAAGGAAAAAATTATTATCTGACAAATACTTTATGATTCATTACCATGCCTTGTAGACCAATTGCATTTCTCAGTAATGCACAATGGTAAACTCTACGTGACAAATAAATCAAAGATCCTAAGTGCCATGTATTTGAGTAACACTGGATCATGTCCTTGAGTGCCATCTCAGGCACTTTGTCACTGTGGCTCTGTGCAGCATGGAGCCTGCAAACGGCGCTCCTACAATCCTGCTGTTCTTGCCGAGCTCTCTCTTCACTGTTTGTTTGCAGGTAACTGGCAGCAATGCTTGATGCAGAGAACCTCAGGGAACAGAGGCTGAGAATAAACTGCTTAGTTAGTTCCAGTGGATGTGTAATTTGGTCTGGAGTAAGATTGGACTCCTTTGGAAGATAAATAGAGGGGTTCTTCAAATACCATTGGCAATAGTGAACAGATACAAATGCATCCTCACGTATCTGAGAAGATACATGAAACAAACACACTCAAAAAGCTTACAAATAGCAACCCCCACCCCCCAAACACACTCGTAGGTACCCTTGCATGGCCTGTTTCCTGCAAGCTAGCTTTTCTGCTTTCAGCCCATTTTTGCTACTCCAGTGGCTCAGCACATGAAAATTTGAACTGGTTCACTCTAAATAGTTTTAAACTTTTTTTTGCCACCGGGAACTCCGAGCTGGACTGGCTAGCTCTTATGCCCATAACTGACAGGCTCAGTGATGGGGCCTGCACATGTATGAATTTCTTAGACTTGGCTGGATATAAGAAACCTCAGGAAACATCAATCATTCTCATTTCGGTCACTGTCAAGCAAAGGCAGCAGCTGAAATCAGATATAGATGTCCTACTTACAGATGAACATCTTCCCTGCACCTTCCAAAATAAAAATTAAAACAATGTATCCTAAAAGTAATCGCTCACATCATATTGTGTAAGAATTAGGTTTCAGACTCAGGCTGAGCTGTAACAGAAAGGAGGAATTTTATTATGCGAACCACTGCATTCTGAGAAACATGTTACGCTGAGCAACTGTAGCAACTCTGGTGAGTCTGTCTACTGAAGCAGGGCAGGATGCCGAAGAGGGGAGGCGAGAAGTGAGTTTCAGGCAGAAAACCAATAAAACTACAAATGTGCTAAGTTCAAGCTATCATTCACCTTTAAAACCTGTTTCACTGTTACTTGGTCGTTTAACTTCAGAAGACCAGTCATATTCTTGGCCAGCTCCTCATGAACAGTCCTTTCTTCAAATGATTTGGTCCTGAACACATACTGAAGAAGAGAAGAAAAATAAAAGTTATCAAAATGTACATTAACATAAATATAAAAAAAAAACTTAGTAGAAAATAAACTATTTATACACCACTACCAGCTGACAACCTTTGCTGCCGAAATATATCTTGGTTGAACAATGCATTCACAAAAAGTTTAATTCCCCTAGCAGTAAGAGCACAACACTGCTCCCCTACAAAATCCCAGTTTTAAACACAACTCGCTGTTGATTTCAGCTTAATGTGAATCAAGAGGAATTTCTGCTTAAAGTCAGTGCTATGATTTATTTTTTTTTCCAATAGACCACAGGGTGCTGACACTGCTAGACTGTCTTTCAAGGCATTTCACCAGGGGGTAAAAAAAAAAAATAAAATAAGGAAGCAGAGCCAGCACGGAGGGTTCTTCACCCACCCAGTCAGGGCCACCTTTCACTGGCACCTTCCTTCCAGTGGCAACAGCCAGTCAGAGCTGGTAACAACTCTTCATCCTGAAAGGTGTAGAGCACCCACTGATGCTGACAGAAGGGGAAAACTGTACCCCTTTAGAAATCAAGCCCTCAAGAGAGGAATTTATCTACCAAGTTGTTCAGAACTCATAACTCTAGCATGTGTTTTATTCAACATTTTAATCTGATGATTTGGTGCTGGCATCCATTGCTCCTTCCCTAGAGCAAGAGCTCTGCCAGTGCATTAGTTGGAATGAAATACCTTTTTAATTCTACCAGGCAGGTAAAAGGAATATCACTTGAAAATATCTTACTAATATTCAGCTTTGTTTTGAGAGCAGATGCCGTAAGCTTCTCCCTACGCAGTTTGACACTTCTGGGTCCAGTTGTTAAGTCAGTGTAATTTCGCATTATTATTGCATCTGAGTGACTCAGAATTCTCAACTTACTTATTCCCAAACCAGCATCTCTAAAGTAGGAATTAATTTCCTTACAGATGGATAAAAGAGATTAACAGTTATTGGCTTTTGACTGCTGCTGGAAATGGGAAAACAAACTAAATGGACTTTTTGTGTGGCCTAATAATCACCTCTTATTTCAAAGATATTTAGCTGCAATAGGTGCCTATTGTAATTAATTAAATTTATATATTACATAGGTTATTTATTTTGGAGCCTGAACAGTTCTGCTGGACCTCAGCCAAATTCCTCTGTGCTTAAACCAGAGTACTTGAGACTTAAAATTTGACTACTAAGATGCTGAGATACATCACCTGTAAACACATACCTCTACGAAGCATGAAAGCATATCCATACCATGGAAATACCAATCTACAGTTGTCAACACTAAAATTAAAAAAGTTTTCCCATTTAGTAACCTAACTCCTACCATATTTTCATGATTCTACCCATGAACACGCTAAAGTTTGAGTTCATCAGGAATGTAATTGCTTACACTTTATTCCTAAAGTTGATAAAAAACCCACAAAAACCCCACAACACCCCCCATCCCCCAAACTTATGTAATTTATACTACTTATAATCTACAAATGTATGTTATGAAAACTACTTGTTGCACAGTGAATCAGAATATTATTACAGCCAGAAGCCCATACAGACATTTGTCACTCATAGCTTCTTTCCACAACTGGGGGGGATTCTTTCATTGCTATCATGACCTCCATTAGTTCTGTCGCCACTGAACCTGAGCAGGCCAAGAGGCAAAGTGATGGCAGTATCTACCTCAGTTCTTCTAACAACCTGCAATTCTCCTCTATGCTGCTATTTGCAATACACAAAGAAGTTAATAAACATAGCACTCAAAGATATTACAACGTATTCATTACTGATTCATCTAGCAAGACTAGAACAAAATTTTCCAGCTCTCTCCCCTACAATTAAAAAGGAGAGGAAAAATTTAACACAAGTGAAGAGGGGAAAAAAAGTGTAACACCCTTAAATGACATTCATTTTTCTATTAATTTTTCTTGTCCATGCCAGTAACAGCAGTTAATACATTCTTCTCCTAATATATTCTTCTACTTAAAAACATGTTTCTTCATAAAATTCTCAACTTATAAAGCTGTTACCCAAATATACTGATGACGAGATACTTGCTGAATATGAATAGTATTATTCATAGTCATTCAATGGATATTCAATTGACACAGATAACAAGGACATCACCTTTAAAGAGGTCATGCCTTTGGTTTTTTAGGTAATACTAAAGCTTGCCTGGAACCAGACTCCATACAAAGAACATACCCATACATATTCTATATCTACCCTCTTCTTCAAAATAATAATGAAGGAATACAGCTGAGTAAACAGGGAACAGTTACAAGAATCTATACTCAACAGATAAGAAAAGAATTTATGTACAATAGCACATGCAAAGAGTTAGGATCTCGAAATTAAAATCATGACTTAAGAAAATAATCAAAAGCTTAGCTAAAAACCTATAGTTTCCTGAGAAACATGCAGCCATCTTGCAGCCATGAAAAGCATCCAGAAGTACCTCCTCCATAAAAATTACCACCTGTGGATCCTTTTCAACTACAATGAGGGCAACCCTGTGCATGTGTAATACAGATGGCCAGCTATTTTGAAGTGATAAATCTCATCACAGTCAAGAAGAATGCTACAGACTGCACACAAGCTACATTAAATGTCTCTCACTGGTACCTACTTAGCTAAAGTTTCATGATCTTTCATGTATTTATGTCCTCCTTCCCCCCTCCTCAAACCCCGCAAGGTGGGAAATTCTCAGTTTAACATCATTTCACAAAGACTGACACTAAGCCTACACTCCTAGAAGCTCAGTGGAAGGGTATTTGCACAAGGTCTTGCTTCTAAAATCTAAGTTCTAGTCATCAGCTGACTATGGGGAATTGTCCCTCCCCCATCCCAGTGCCCTTTAAGAGTGCACTGCAGCTTCCTCAGCCTGGTGTCCTATGGAAAACCAGCTGCACTATGCAGAGGAAACAGGAGCAGCCCTTCCTCCTCCTCAGTGGAGTAAGGTTGCAAGCCAGGATACAGCCAAGTTTGCTAGAGAAAGACACTCACTGCTCTACAGGATGCCCTTAAAGCACAGAGGCAGTGTAATTTGTTCAAGGTGACACAAGAAACTCATGGTGAAGAATTGACTCAGACTCTTCCAAATCTTAGTTTCCTAAGCAGAGTCACTCAGCCTACTAGTGGCAAAAAGCCATGATGTAAATGCAGAGAAAGCTACAGACAAGTACAACTGAGAGTAAACGGGGAAAAAATCCCACAGAAAACCAAACACCACCCCGCCCCGGCATAGAACAACTAATGGTATAACAGCAATCATACCGTCACATATGAATTGATGCAGTTGTCTAGTTGTTCTTCATGGCACTTAGCAACAACGTTAGTAAGAACCCTGCAAGATGAAAAAAGGGGGAAAAAAAAAAAAAGAGCTGTTTTGTGTCATAAGGCAGAGAAAGTCTATCTGATGCATCACATTCTTCTGCTATTGTAACCTCATTTAAAACAGTCCATGAGGGCTGCGATACAAATGATAAACAGCATGCGCAGACACCGTCCCACTGGGAAAACAGTCACTCCTTGGGCCCTCCACCTGCATGGATTGTGCTGTTATATATTCATCTAACAAAACGCATCCGGTTTTAATCATTATAACTGCATAGACATTACAACAAAAGAAAACTATTAACTAACCAAAGTTTATACAGACCTTGGTTGGTAAGAAATAAGAAAAATGAGAGTATGTTATTGAAACAGAGAGGCAAAAGCCTCTTTCTCTGGGAATGCTAAGTGTCAGGTTCTCTCAGATCTTGGTAATTCTGTAAAGCTCTGACACTTTGCTCATGATGGCACTGCTAATCAAAGGCAAACAGAAGCCTAGGCTCAAGCCCGAGCACGCCCCTCTCCTGCCCTGTTTCCCCAGAACCTCGGACTCAGCCCCAGCCCAAGTGCCCAAGCATTCAGGAGCAAAAGCTGAACATAGCACCCGTGCAGAATGGAGAGGCTGGACACTTGGTGCAACCATAGATACTTCAAGCTTCTGCAGATCAGCTTGGTGATCAGCAGCAGGGGAGAAAATTGCCTGGGACGTGCTGGCACCCACTGTCACAAACACAGCTTCTGACAGAAGAGATGGTGCTACTTGAGACCAAGTGCTCAGCAAAGTTTTATCTTCAACTTGTACCTGGGACATCTTTGTTTGGGATCATCCTGTTTCAGAAAACACAGGTCTGAGCAAGAATTCTTCAACTTAACCATGAGATTAACCATGAGATCATTGGGATCTCATTTTTTCAGGATACTTAATATAGAAAAGACTGCAATTTTATAATTATATTTTTATGTTAAAAGAATGGGGAAGAAACAGTTCGTGATTCTCAAATGTGAAAAATTAGCAAACTGTATCTCAAATTCAGGGGTATGCATAATAATGGTATGACTAAAATGGATTGTTAATATGCCCGACTCTGGTCCACATACAAATATTCATTTTGACTAGTATGGTGATTTGAGTGTTTAGTACAATTCTTATTATTGGATTCAAAAGCTTTGTAATTCTTTTAAATCAGATTTTTTCATATACCTTACTTCTTGCTGTTAGTAGAAGTAAAACTTGTAGCAAAACACAAAAGCTATGACAAAATTAGTTGTACCCATTTTGATTCTGCAGCCTTTATTATGATTTGAAATTGAAATAAGTTCTGGCAAAGATGAGACAGAGAAATGATGACATGACTGGGCCTCCAGACAAGTAAATAACCCTGAGAGAGTATAAAAGGAGTAATGTTTTTTCCCCAACACATAAGCCAATCTATGCTGTCATTCTGTTGTTGTTGCTTTTAATATGTTCAACACAAGCTGCTTCAAGCTATTCAGAACAAAATACAATGTGTATATATAGGACACATCAATGAATGGCACACACAGCAGACGTGTGTATTCCTGTTGACATCAACTCTATCAACACGAAAGCTACCACACATACAAGAAAAACACTGAGAATATTTTCATTTTTTGGCCAGATGGGCGTATAATCAAATCTGAAGCATAAAAAAAATTAAAATCCTTCCATTTTTCCACCTAATCATTAAAACTATTTTTTAAACAGCTGCTGCTTCTATAGCACTTATTTTCCAGTCACTTAACCCATACCAAAATTCTAGCCTGGGACACAATTCTTCATTCTCTCTAGCCTTAACTTCAGTTCATCTGTTGGCCGTAACAGGGTCCTGAACAAAGGTCTGACTGCTTCTTTCCCTTTGCAGACAGTATGCACCGATGAAATGACACTTTTACAAGGAGAGGTTCTTCTAATCCTAGTGCCTAGGTGTGGTAAAACTGGACTTGGCTCTGCAAGGTATCATGATCCTTTGATAAAGGATATTGAAACTAGCTTTCCAAGGCTAAGATAAGGAATTCTGCTTCCTTGCTCATTGAAGTTTTCCTAATTAATCCTTCTTCAGGAACTAATTCTGAAGAGCAATTTGTTGAAAGAAAGAAAGAAAATATACTGAGAGCAGATTAGTCTTAACAGGGTTGCTGAGGACAGTTGTCATTTTTTCCTACTAGTTGTATTGTAGTGCCTATGTTTAGCTATGGGCAGAAGCACAACAAAAACACCTCTATGGTCAAAAGAAAATGCAATGAAACTTTCTGCCCTCCTGCAGAGACCAATAATAATCTCTCCAGTATTTTTTTTTTCCCTGCTGCCCTGATTAACAGCATCAATAAAGACAATTTCATTATGTGAGGGGTGAGAGACTCAGCAAATCATTCCAGCTGTTTGCCTGCTCACTGGAAAATGCTTCCATTGCTCTTCAGTTACTGCTGATACACTCCAATTAAAAAATGCCCCAGAACAGTGTAACCTGGTTGTTTGACTCTGCATTGGATGTGGCAAGATGCCAAGCTCTTCCTATGCTCAACTCCACATCCCTCAGACCCAAACATAAACCAAACCAGATATTCAGCTTTGTTGGGAAGCACTTAGCTCCTTAAGAATGAGACCTTTACCTGTGGTTGTCTCAGGGTACAGAGACAGGTCCATCATAGTCAGTGATGTCCTGGTTGGTATCAGTCAGCTGCATGATACCATGCTCTTCCATGCATTATTTGCAGAGCCCTGTCTTAAGGGGGAAGCAGGCATTCTCACCTACTAAAGTCTAAATGTCATAGTCAACCTTTGTAAGAGCAGCTAAAATTGGACTAACATCTACATTTGCACTCTAGAGTGAATTCTTTTCCTCCTACAGAAAATACTCAGATACCTGGTCACAGCTGTTGCAACTTCATCATCACTGTTTTGCACCAAAACCCAGAAGAGCTGATTCAGTATTACAGGAAGAAAATTCATAATTACATGGATCTTCTCGATCCTCAGCAAATTCTGTAACAGATATAAGAAAGAAAATGAGGGATTTCCAATACAAGCAATGAAACTTGATTTCCTGCTTCAGCAGGTAAAATGCAGCACAGCCACTGGTGTAATAGCAGTAGGAAAACAGGACAACCAAGTACGGAACTGGTTTCCCATAGAGTTTGTTTCAAATATGACCATCAACACAGTTGTAGGTATTGTCTGCTTTTCAGAAATCCAGTATTTTGCTTTGCCCTGACTTAAGGGTGAGGGGTAAAAGAGAGAGAAAGCAAACACAAATTTCACATTTCACTAAGGATATGTATGTAAGAGAAAGAAAAGAACTTAATTCCTGTTCTCAAGACATGCATTTCCTTACATTTTTAGGAAAAAACATTCCTTTTATGCAGAGACCTGATAAAGTGAGCTTATTTTGGCTAAAACAATTATGTTAAAAGCATATTGGTAAAAAGTAGTACTAACACTCTGACTGAACTGACATTATATTATCTTCTCTGATCAAGGACGATATTGAGCTTTTAATTAAAAAAAGCCCCAAACTCACTCATTTGTATTCCTCCTAGTTTTCATTTCAGTCATTTCCAAATTATTCCAGAATTTCTTCAAAGGTATTAGTGATTTATAAAGAAAAGCAAAACACTCTGGGGAAAACTACTTATTTCCTGGTTATATTGCATAGTTGAACCCTTGTTGCATATGATGCTATCTCTATATTCTAATAAAATTACTGAAATCTTTTTTAAAAGGTAAACTACAAACAGCAAGTAAAAAACATTGCAATTTTGGTAGTTTAACTGACTTACTGTCTAGAAAGTTGGAAAGCTTTTACGGATTCCTAAACTTTGTCCAATATGCTCAATGGCTTTCCAAACATCAATAGTTAAGAATTTCATTCTGGAGAGGTGTAACCTCTAAATCAGTCTGATGCTTTGATTTTTTAAAACATCCCTTACTCATTTCTTTAAATCAAGACTATTTAAGAACAAAGCAATTCTTTTCAGGTCTACCTGCATCTATCAAAAAAAGTAGTAGCCACCTTTAGGGACATGCCCAGAGAACTGCCATGATTTATTGGAACTTTATATTTGCTTATTAAAGCAAAAATCTCTTCCCAAGCAGCTTTATAAAATCTGGTTAAGGTACAGTCAAACAGGAAAACATAAATGAAGTAAAGGGGAAGAGCACCTACATGATGGTAACATCTAAACCCCCAAACACCTGTTAGATATTACAGACGGCTAAATGGAAAAATAATAAATAAAACTCATATGTACAATGTTTTAAAGCTAGCACTGTGGAACAGTGTCACAGCTACCCTTCAGTCCTCTTGTTTATCCTCCTGTTAAAGTTCGGTAAATGGCTTGCAAAGCAAGAACTCTGAATGTCACCATTCACGAATAGGTAAAGAATCACGGCCCTACATTTACCTGCTGCTCTTGTCACTACAATTGTTACTACAATGCTCTCGTCATAATAATTTGCTTGTTACACTCCTCCTTTCTCACAGCTTTTGTCCTCTACTGAACACGGTCCCATCTAATGCAGTACTTGCTTATTCATTTCATCTCTGCAAAAAGGGTACGTTCCTTCTGATTTCAGAACGTGATAGGCAACAAGCACCCTTGATTTATACATACAAATTTCCCCAAACAGCCCTTTGGAGAGCATCCAGATGTTTACAGTGAAAGTACGAAGAGCCAAGTAGGAGGTAAGCATACAACGCATCTAAGGCAAGAGAGGACTAGCAGGAATACCGCAGCTCCATAGGCTACAGCTCCTTTTCCCAGACTTCCCTAGAGCAACAGAGCAACATCACACTATCCTTTAACAGGGTTTGAGGCTTAGCATAGGCTGGATTATCAAAGCTGATGGGGCAGATGCAGCCGTGCTCTAAAGGAGAGGGGATAGGAGACAGCGCTGTGACCAGTCACACCAAGTCCAACTGAAGATGTCACGGACCCATGGCCCCCTGAGAAGTCTGTGCCATGTTTAGAGTTGTGAAGTGATGGATCAGTTGAGAGAAAGCCCTAAATACAACTTTACAGCACAGTTTGTGCTGCAGGTTACTTACCTTACAAGAATTGATAAAGTTTGAGGTAGGAGGCTGGGACAGATCCTTTTCCCTTTCCTGGCACTGATGGAAAAAGTTATTCAGGTATGGGTCCTAAAACGATAAACATTCACATTAATATGTATTATAGAATTATTATGTATTATAGAATTAATTATAGAATTCTATATTATAGAATTATTATAGAATTAATATGTATTATAGAAAGGATTAGAATTCAGCTCCATAAATTGGTTACAGCAACCACCTGTGATATCAAAGAACACACTTGGACCCTACTGCCTCAGACACAAGACAGACAGATCAACTTAATTTAGCTGGACCCATCGCCCAGCACAGCTGCTTTATATAACTTATTTCTAGGTGCTTTGACTACACAATTTTTTTCAGTGTTGTGAGCAATATTTTTTTCCTTACAATCTCAGGGATTTCAGTGGCCAGATTTTTACTTCTTCCTGGCATTCACAATTTAATTTCTTGCTGTCTAAACAGATATTCCATGATTTTTATGTTGGTATAATCTTTAATAATTTATCTTTTATCCTTAAAATGTGTGTTCTGTCATTGTCATCTTGCCCTTCTACATTAAAATAACCTTTAAAAGTTAACGAAACAAATTCACACAAGATTTTAAAACATCTTTCAGACATCCCTTGACACTTTTTGTTTGTAAGCAGGTAACAGAGCTAAGAGGAAATTTGGCTTACCTGAGTATTTACTGTCGATACAACAAAAGTAGAGACTTTGAAAAGTGGTTTGCCACTATCTACCCATTTTACATCACAGCCAATCTGCTATTAAACAAAAACAAAAAAACAAACAACCACATTTTCCCACTTATTTCCTATTTATTCAAGTCTGCATCAAATTTTCACTGCATAGCTTTGCACATGTGCGTGCATGAACTGTGCAGGCTACTGTGCTTTGACAACCACAGAACCGTTGCAATACAAACCCACTTTTCAGCACAAGCCCCCAACCATTGTCATTCAAGGGACCAGATCACTGTCCCACCCTGTCCTCATGACAAACACACACAAGGAGGCAGATACAATCCAAAGTGGACACGATCAATGGGAAAATAGGGTATCACACCACAAAACTGGAGAATGAAGCATGATTGTGGATCACGTCAGCAGCAGAATGAATGATGTCACATGGCCTGAGTTTGTGAAAAGAATCTGTCTGGTCACTCTCATTCACTCTTTGGAGAAACTGGGTATACTATTGTTATAAAATACACTTTTTCCATATACACTTGTGAATCAGCAACATATGACTCTCAGTGCAGTGGTACATATCTTAGTTTATATAGTCTATGATATGCACATGAATATTCTAAAACAGATACCCTGTCATTTACACTTCCAGGTATGTGCAAATGCAAATCTCATGTAAAACATCTGGAAATAAATGCTCTGCGCCATTTGAATAATATGAAAGTACGACTTAATACCTTTCCACTAACTGGCTCTTGAAGACTCAAGTAATTGGGAGGCAGACTGCTTGCCACTGGCACGTTGTGTTCTTGCGAAGCTAACTGGGCATCTTTCAACAAAGGAAGCCATGTGTATCCCACTGTGCACAAGAACAAATCAATATGATTCTTTGGAAAAACAAGCTTCTCAAGTTCAAAGGAAGACAATAATATCCAGCCAGAAATTCTGCAATCCTTATTTGAATGTACATAATTTATATTTATAATTGAAAGTAATTCTACTACAGGTACCTGGTGTTTCCAGAGCCTCTTTCTTTTTGGCATTAGCTTTTGCATTTATGTCACAGGTGACATGATAAAATGAAAACAGAATGTGGTGTTTCTTATGGAGTTGAGTGGGAAGTTCAATTTTCACCTGAAATGTAAAATGTTACACCTCACTTTAGTTTAAGAATCGATTAAACCAGGCATCAGAGATGGTCTAAATGAGTGCCATCTCTCTCTACACAGAGGTCTAAGCACAGCCTGCCTTTGCTGGCTAATGTTTGCGTGCATGGGTAATAGATGCTCTCTCAAGGAAATTGGGATGATCACCCATCACTTTTACTTAAAACAGGTTTTTTTCCTGTCTGTCTTGTGGATGGGTATTTGCATTTATGATGAAAGAGTGTAAGATGAAAGAGGACAGAACTAAAGAGTGATGGACCCAGCTTAGAAGTGATCACCTGCACTCTAGCAGCCATAAACAGCCATCACTGTTCTCATATTTTCAGGATGACCAAACCACAAACTAAAACAACATCTCTGCTTACTGCTTCATCATCATTTCAAGGCAAAGACCAAGTAATAAAGGCTGACACAAAAATAAAAGTTTATTTACAATTTCTGCTCAGTCTTAAATCCCATATCATGCCATCCATGAATCACTACAGATTGGGTTTGAGATATTATTAACCTATTGGAATAAAAATACAAAATAATCAAAACATGTTACAAGAACTAATAAAAAAGACCCTTCGCCCTTGTGAGCTATAATAACATTTATCCAAGCTAATCCTATGCTTGAAGTAAGGTTTAGAAATTGTTGACCAATGTAAATCAGCTTATGGGTAAGAATCTAATACCATAATCATAGATATGAAATGGGGATTCAGACATGGAGATTAAGACAACTTTCTTGATAACATACTGCATTCTTTTAAAAACTGCACTTGCTTTACTAGGAACATTCAGTACAGGTGCACACCTCTTCCAGCCAAATCAGCTATTAAGATCTGAATTAGCTCTTTGTTCAAGTTGAAAATAATCTGCCCCAACCAGATGGCTCACTAGCATCACATGAAGAATGTTTTCAGAAGTGTTAAAACCCCAAACACTGCTGGCAAAGGGGTAGCGGGGGCTGCAAGATCTCTGAAGATGTAATGCTTGAAGCTCCACCTCCACTCCTAAACACAAAGCTTAAAATTGATACTTCACCGGTAGTTGTACATTATCTGCTAATCTTGTCCCTGTGTTTTATGAAGTAAATTTTAACTGAAAAAAAGGAAGTTTTTCCAAGATCAAGCCAACAGTTTGGAAAACACTGGCTATATACTAATGCTGTTTGCCAGCCTTACTGTTACACATAGAGCTGTAGTGGAAAATCCAGAACAGACATGTGACATTCACAGGCCACCAAACACACTAGTCACTGAAAGGGTGGAACTAAGTTCACCTGCAGAAAGCCTGGGGAATCAATACTTGGCTTTGGTCAAGCATAAAGATGCATACGGGACTAACATTTGGCAAAGGCCCAGGAGTGAACGCTATTCTATAGCTGCATCCTCAAACGCACCAGCTAAAGGACTTGCTGCAGCCACTACATGTCACTGAATATTCTGTTCAGACCACCGGATCAACCAAAAGGCCCCAGTGCAGATCTTGTATCTGAAAGGGATTTGTTCTGACATTTGGCTCCACCCTTCATCATAATTACTGTTTCCATTAAATCCAGAGATGCAGCTGGACCCTTAAACGTAATCCAGATGTGCATTTTAGAAAGCTAGACTGTTCCTAATTAATTCTACAGCATCTTAACTGTACTCAGAACATCTTACAACAGGATTCACTGTGATGATTTAAGAAAACCCCAAACAACAAAAGGTGAGGCTGTATGTAAATCTGCATAACACAGGCCCATCCAGATACACAAGCTATTGTAACAGAAGTATTCTTTACACATATTTTTCTGTCTCATTGACAAACAAGTGAGATTGGCTGATGTTTACCGAAAGAAAAAACAGACTGACCTCATCATAGAAATCAGGATTCTGGGAATGATGTAGCACAGCGGTGTAGGCTGCTGTTGTAAATAACGGTCCACCTGGCTTCCCATAAATACACTGATAAAAGTAACATGCTTTAATTACATTGTGAAATTCTGATGATGATACTACTCTTGGTATATCTAATATGCATGTACACTGGAAACAATATCATTAAAGATTGATAGTTACTTTGATCAAATATTAAAAGAAATATTTTAAGTGATCAAACCTTCATACATACTTCTAGTGAAAGTCTATTGATTCTGTGAAAATTACCCTGCACTCTACTAAGCAATGCAGATTCCTTAGACTTACTCCTTGCTGTTATCAATTTAAAAGTTTTCTGAAAAAAACTACAAAAGCAATTGCACTTTTATGCAGCTCAATACACAATACAATGCCTTTACTGACTTTTCAGCATTACAAAAGCTACCCCAGTTAACAATCTCCTTGCTGGCAGAGTCCAGTCTGGAGGATCTTGGTTACTGAGTGATGGCAACTTATTAGTGGGGAAACTACAGTACAACAATACTACACAATAGCCCTTGGTCAATAGCAAAGTTAAGAATTAAGTCTAAAGTTTCTCTAATTTTATGCTCCTCTCTTTTCAATCAAATGTCCGGAGCTCAGTAAGAAGTGTAGGGTAAAAGGTAAATTTTAGAATAAGCAAGTTGTACTGTAAAAAATGGTTAAGTTTTCTAATATTGTCTAATTCTTTCTCCTCCACCAGTTAGAGCTGGCACTGCAAAACGGCACTGTGTGAGCTGGAATCATTATGACTAGGTGGGATCAAAGAGAATCACAGTGCACATGTAGAAGGATGCATGACAACATTTGCTCTTCAATTGTTCTGAGTTAGTATAGCCCCAATTCCTTGGTTTGCTAAGTAATGTCCTCAGAAACATTGTTCTCTGAATATATTCTCACTGTGGCTCACCTTCAGTGGCTTCGCTCCTTCTTCATCTGAGCTTTTAAATTCAATGCACACTGTTATATTCCGTGCCTGAAAAGACAGGAATGTATTAAAGCTTAGATCAGAAGCGGGGTACCCATAAAAACACAAGCAAACTAAAAGCACTGAAATAAGCTCTTTTCAAAATCTCCGAGAAACATGCAGATGGCAGATGGTGTATCAGCATTTAAAATGTCTTTAAGTCACAGTGCTATCACTAGAAATAATATTTCCAAGAAGAACCAGCAAAATCTAACCCAGGCTTCAAACCGACTGTGTAGAAGCAGATTACAAAGTGACCAGCGCCTACCTGTGTCTTGTCCTTAATTAATTTTCAATCACCATGAAAATGCAAGTAGTACTCAAACTTCATTTAAGAACTAAAAATATTACCCAGATTATTTTTATCTGCGCACATCATTTCATTAAAATACAGCCCTTCTGAAAATTTTGAAAAAGCTATTACCACATTATCTCTGAATCACTGATACAACTTCACATTAATCCACAGATTCATTTCGTTAAAAACATATTAATGTTTCACTATGGCAAAAATTGAAAAAAAGATCAAAAGCCAAGTCCATGACTCGCATCACCCTTTCCCCCTCCTTGGGTGGTGATGAGTACTTTCAATGAGAGCTCACGCAGTACACAACTACCTGAATTGGTCACGTACTGTACCTTGTTGAAGTATTTTTGGCTATCGTACTTGAGGTGTTTTGGATATACGTATATTTGGTTCTTGTATACTCTGTAAGGGCGAGAATATTTTGTTGATTCCTGTACAAACTCCTCAACTTCCACTGTAGGTGGATGCTCCTTTATGTCATTAAATGGCTTGATTGGAATAAAAGATGAAGTTACACAGTCTTCAAAAGAACAGAAAAGAAAACCATCACATATTATTGTTTGCTTTACAGCCTTACTACTTAGAATAAGTAATATTGAGATGGAACCAGTAAAATCCTGGCTGAAATCGCAAAGAACAAGTAATGTGGTGGGAGCTTCAGGAGACTTTTCCTCTTTTGCCCTTTGCTAGAGCTACGTGAGTTTGGCTTCCCCCCCGGCAGCAGAAAGGCAGAAGTTTTGTTTCAGGTTAAACTGTCAGACAATATCCCCTGATGCACCATGGCTCCAGCCCTTGTTGTAGCTAGAGTAAATAAAGTCTTATAAAAACAAAGATCTACTTCTGTTGTTGAAAGCAAATTGATGCTAATGTGAAGCAGGGTAGTGTCGGTCCCTAGAGACATGACTGTATTGGCAAACTCTTGACAAGATCTTTGGCCAACTTCCTTTTCAGTGGCTTTGCTTGGCAATGAAAGATTTTTAGCACTAGCCTGGCATGACTGACTTTGGGTGGGAAGGAGCTGTTATAACAGAACCGGTTACTGCTATTACAAGGCTTCCTTCAGAGCTGGCTGAAGTCAAGATGGAGATTTTAATGAATCCTACGGCACGGAAGTTTTCTGGTACAGTTTTAAAATTATTTTACAGCCTTATTCAGAGCAAGACAAATTTTCCCCATACCAAAGAAATGTTTCAGCTGTTACTCTAAAAGAGTGATGAAATTTTCATTGACTTTCCACAGGAACTGTGCACTTGACAAGCACATACACTTTAAAGCCAGACTTCACCTGGCCACAGGGCACACCAAGTAAAGGAACAGTACAAGGCCCAAGCTGCTTTGCACCATTTTGTGTACTCTGAGACATCAGTTTCTTTTAGTTTCAAAAATAAAAATTGCTTTTTAAATGTTAGTGTAACTATGTTATTTATGTAATACCATATTAAGATGGTATAAAGATGTGTGATGATAGGCTTCAGGGGAATTCCATGGTCCTGAGTTTTTGCAACAGTGGCTCACAGAAGCATGGCCCTTGAAACAGAAAGTTTAAAAAGAAATAAAAGACCCAGCAAGAAGCATCTGTCTTAGCAGCTGCTGCACTGGTGCCAGAGTGGCCTCTGAATGAAGTCCTCCACCTAGTCTACATTCTTGAAACCTGCTGCATCTCCCAGATGTTCACAGAGAATATGAGCATCACAGCCAACCAACAGTGCAAGGCTATTAACTCAAGCTACATAAGTCCACTCAGTTCTTTGACCTAATCCCTTAGGGAACAAAAAATGGTGGTCCTTGGACTTCCATCACATGTGGATTCATCACGTTACGTTCCATATTGCTGGGGTATATCTGGCCAGGTACAGGATGAAACAAAAAAAATGGTGTAATTGAATGAAAACAGATCAAGAACACTCCCCTGCATACATTTTTCTATACCTCAACGGGCTCTTCTACCAGAATTGTCTCAAGCAGCAATTATGGCTGAAAAATCTATGACAGTTCCCTATTTAATTATAATAATTAATTATAAAGTGGAATCATACTTGGATGTTCCAAAGGAACACAATCAACTGCAATCTCCAAACAGCCAGGTATAGTCTGTATTTTGCTAATCTTCTCTGCTCTGCAATGACAGAAATGAAAACATTTTAGAAAATTAGAACAAGGGAGATGAGACCCATCACAGGAATTAATCTAAAAATGAAAAACAGACCATAATTTGAAATATAAATGTATATTAAACACATTTAACATACACCTATTGGCTATTAAACTCAAATCAAATGCAACAGCAGGAAACAAATGTGGTTTGTTTTATTTTGGATTTTTTTTTTTGTCTTTCTTGGCCTTGTTCCTACCTTCTTTTTGCAAGCAATATTATAGCATATTTTGTAGAAAAGGAAGAAACTGATGAGCCAAACCTTATGAGAATTAACTTACCCACATTTTGTTTCTAAAATCTGAATCAATTGTTCTCTAAAAGGAATTCAACGACCACTGAGAGGAGTTCACAGCACCATGGCTTCTGCAAGGGCCATGCTGAAAAGGGACCAAGACATATTCCTCGTGCCCAAGCAATCTGAGAATTGCCAAAACTGTGCTAAATTTCTTTTATCTAGGAGATGCTTTAGACAGACAAACCCAGTAGTGGTGGCTAATAAGAATAGTCAGAGTTTCAGTAAAGTTTCCTGACCAGTAACAGCAAGATGGCACAAGAGGTTAAGGGCCCGATCCAATCCCTGTAGCTGACATTCAATCTTTCTATGATTTGATTTTATATAAATGGAACAGGATAACTTAATTGGATTAATTCATTCCTAGGCACATTTAGAGTGGAAGAGACAGGAAGAAATTCATGGTTCAATTCTCAAGTCACTTATCCAGTATAAACAAAGACTCCGCTCTAAAATTATCCTGATTTACACCTGTGTGGAAGACTATCCAGCCAAACTGCTATTCACTAATTTACAAACTGTTAAACATTTGGAGAAGTGTTTTCCCTCCAGTGTCCACTCTGCAGTTTGTCATGGAGACTCAAACAAACAAAAGCAAGGAGTGGGGAAACCATTCAAGAATGCTTTTTCATTTTTTTTTCCTCTCTTCCCCATCCCCTCCCTCCTTTTTTTCCTTGAGATAGTTTTCTTTTATTGTTTACTTCACCTGCATCTCTCCTGATGGAAGCTAATTTAAGGAATCACTATCTTTAGTTTATAACATTTATTAATGTGCCAAAGGATGTTTCAGTTTTCCTGGAAAGTCCAACCCAAAGTACTCTTTGGCAGGTAAATAGGCTAATGGAAAAAACCCAATTTAATACGGCCACTTTGGCACACTGTGTTAAATGAAGAAAAAAAAAGCTGTGAAAATTACTCTGCACAGCTTTATAAAGCTTTTATTCCTTCTCAAACTAAATTAAAACTGTTCCTTACCTTCTGTATTCTGTTATTAGTTTAATCAAATCTTCCATGGAAATCTTATTACTTTCTTGCCTGAATAAAGGTGAGAATCGTGAGTCTCTGTCAACATTTCCCTGATTATCTTTGAACACTGGTCTATAAAGAAAGAAAAATTACATGTTTATAAACACTCACCCACACATATATATATGAACATTTGAAATTGTCATGTAATCTTTTAACAAGGTTATGATATGAATTCTTACACAAATTGGGCTCTCTGCAGGGCTTCAAACAAGAACGCTCTTCTGAGCTGTACATTTGCAGGAGCATAGGCAATTTCAGTTTAATTTCATTGCAATCCCAGTTCTGCAAAAACTTAAGACCTTGTTTAATCTTACACTATGCAGACAGTCCCCACGGACTGCAGGTGCAGTATGACTACTCACAGTTCAGAGTTGCTGCAGTTTAATGCTACAACATATAATCATCCAGTTCAGCATCCATCCTTTCTGCCCCCCTCTCCTGTAGCTAACTCTCACTTCATAAAGCTGGAAGCATCCAGCACCTCACTAGAGCCAGCTCTCTGCTCCCACCTGCCCCTCTGTCGCCCTGGCTGCAAGGCTGCCTTCTCCAGCCTCTTGGCAAGCCCTTGGGGCAGCCCCAGAGAGGCCAGCCCTGGCTGAGCGCCACATCTCCTGGGTCTGGTGGGACTTTACCATCTTGCTCACGTATCAAGGGCAGGACTCCTCACTTCAACAAAGAGACTGGCTCCTTGCTTCAGGGAAGCATTCTGAAGAATTCATTACCATCAATAGGTAGTTTCATCCATGAAGTTATTGTCCAATGAAAATCATGATAATTTTAAATAACAGAAATTACAGCAAGATGTCAAATCCCAACCACTATATCTCACCATGTAAAGAAACATATGCTTTTGCAGAGCCAGTTTAGAGACCCGTACTGAATCTTCCCATGCATTAAATTTGTTCCATGTCCTCCAAGAGAATGGCACCAGCTCACTGGGGCTCACCTTTCCTTCACAAAACAAGTTTGTGGAACATGGACTAAATTTTTTGTGAACCATCTACAAAGTGCAAATTGAAATGGAAAAAAAGGATATCAGTCTATAACTGGAAACAATACATATCAGCTGCTATGCACACGGGAAAATATTCCCAGATATTACCATTCCTGATCATGGACACAGGCAGGATGATTTAATGAAGACATTCCAGTGCCCTTTGTATATCCCCAAGGGTCACACGCGCTGGCTGGGCTGGATAATGTAACAGCTATCCAAATTAGCAAACCTTGGATTCAACTGTAGTATGCAAAAATATTGCTTAACAAAAGTAAAATGTTCTCGACACTAAGTGCTGTTCTGTGAATCATTTGGCCAATCTTGCTTCCTTAATTTACTTCTCTGTTCCACTGCCAGTGAGAAGAAGAATTTATGCCAGCACAAATTGTTGCCAGATGCAAAATAATGGAGTAAACCTTTGGAAGAGGATCCCAAGAATAAGTATAAATGCACCATGTCTTAACTTAATTAATTGAAAGAAGCACCACTATTTCATTTCTTTGCAACTGTAAAGAATAATCAGCTCTTTTCTATTAGATTTTTGCCTCCAGCAGCTAGAGGGGATAAGGTCCACACCAACATGCCATGTCAAAAATCTTACGTTAGGGAGAAACCAGACCCAATTTCTGGCAGCCACCACTTACTTTACAAATCCTATTAAACTGTTGTCAGAGAAAAAAAAAAAAAAAGAAAAAAAAAAGATAAGATTTACTAATTATTACAGCATTGATGACACTACGATATTTTTTGGACTCAGCACTGCTTTCCTCTCCAGACTAACAGAGAGGACTAAAACATTCAGTGATTTCTGCTGTGCCACTGGCTCTCCAATGTGATGCTGAGCACACCCAGGCCCTGGTGGAACTTATTAACTAATTCCAGTGCAGGCTCTGACACCGAACAAACCACTGCTCAGCACAGCAGGGTGTAAGGGCACTCACCAAGGAAGGGCTGGGGATGTTCATACTGTAAAAAGAAAAAGCAGCAGGTCTGTGCTGGAAGTAGCTCACTCCAGGTCAGTGGTGCTGAGCACTGCCTCCTGGGAGGCTCAGGGACTTGGCATTGTCACCTCCTCTCCTCCAGCCACTCTGGAGTCACAAGGGCTTTACAGAATCTTCCTGCCTACCACCACTCCTGCCCAGCATCAGTGCTCCCTGGGTATCATATGCCCCACCTCTAGAACTGCTCCTCATCAGCTCAGCAGCGTATCCCAGCCTAAATACAACATCTATAATAAAATCAAAGACATGAAACCAGGGATCTGCAGTACAAAACAGGTAAGTATTTTTACACTCCAGTTTACACACAGTACTGCATTTATGTAATGCTCTTGCCACTACAAGAGCAGTTTAGATGAAATTGCAGTAGAGCAATTGAAAACAAGATAAACCTTCTCAAAACCAGGTATATTATATGTACTCAGGGAAGAGTTAGATGGCTTTATGCTGATCAAACTGTACTGGTGTCTCCATTTCCCTGGCTCATTAAAGCTGGAGAACTACCAGAGCAGCAAGTACTGCATGTATTACGTCTACAGTTAAGTAACTGCAATCCCATGTTTCACTAGATCCTTCCAGGCTGCTGGGTGCAGACAGAGCAAGAGTGCTCCTTGTCACAGTGAACATCCCAAAGGTGTTTCAGAACAATATCTGTCACATCAAAGAAAAGGAAATGTAATAAACCATTTCTACAATCCAGGAGTCCAACACTTGCCTAGTATATTAACGGTTCATTACTGCTGGTTATTTATTTACCAGAGAGATTGGAGTAAGAAAAATGTCACAGAACTAAAATCCTGAAGAGATTCTGAAGGTGTTAATTTAGGGGAAAACAAATGAACAGATTTCACAAAAGAAGCTGAAACATCATCTCAGGATTTAAAGTGTTTCTATGACTCTACTGTTCTGACACTGTTAGCTCATAGTCCACAACCCTAAAAATTCTTTAAGCACGGACAACCTACACAATCTTCATAATTTAACATTGAAACAGCTACTTTTAGAGTAGTGGCTTACAATTTGTGGAAGAATTGCTCACCTCCAAGGTTAGAGATTCAGTGTGAGATCTGCAGCTACTGTAAACCAGTGTAGCCTCGCTACCCTCACCTACATCAACCTATGCCACCTGAGAACTGAACCAGCAGCTGTACAAGCTGTTGAAGGATGAAAGTATTAGGCTTTAAAATGTGAGGTATATGAAGGCGGAGAGGATTTGAAGAAACAGCAGAGTGCAAAAACTAATCTCTGTGAGTGATGTTTCCCCACATCTACAATATGTAGCTCAAACACATATTTGCAAACTTTGGCAGTTCTGGCAGTAGTACGAGAATGGAAGATAGAATTACAGTGTGACAAATCTAACACATACTATAATTATACCTGTGAGAGCATACAGTCACCTGATCCCACCAACGCCAGTAAGAAATCAGGGAGGAACCCTGAGTCACGCTTTTGAACGATGCTAACAAACTGGATGTCACATAAGCTAATTATGAGTTTCAGTCACATGCACCATACTCAACTGTCAAGCTTTTGGCTGACTGAATGTACATGTAAAAAAATCACACTGTGGCCATCTGTAACTGCTTTAAAGGGGGAAAATTTCCACACAAAAACAGGAGTGTGGTTAATGCCAGAATGAAATAACTGGAAAACACATTTCCAAACCCCGGGTTTCGCTATTTATCATAGCCAAACCATTTTTTCCCCCTGTAGTGCAATAGCCTCCTGTGGAAACTTTTATTTTCAAGCTGTGAAAATAGAAATAGATTTTATAGGGCCAAATTATACTTTGCTTTTACCAATGAGAGTCCTGAGTAATGTTAATACATAAACAGATGCAAATGTGAGCAGAATTTGACCCAATGAACTAAATAAATTCCTTGTGCAACATCACTGATAGACAAGTTCATACACATGGTGTATTTGGTCAATGACATTTCAACTATGTTGTCTATTAATGCGATTTATAATGAAAACATTTAAGAGCTGATAAACACACTGAAGTATATTTCCTGTAATTAATTCTACAGATGGGAGGAAAGTTTTCAATGGTATGGGCAGTGAAACACTGAATTAGGATGCCGTCCAAAAATACTGCCTGCTGGAACTGAGGGATGTCCACAGACCCCAGCTATGTCCTCTGCCCATGTGCAGACCACCTGTGTAGCGCACGCACAAGTAGTCCGCAAAATGTTGAACTCGCTGTGCATTTGCTGACACCTCAAGCATATATTCCCATTTATATTTGTGAAATCACAGCCAGAAATATTCACTAGACAAACATATTTAGGAACGATTTGATCCTGTCCTAGGGAAAACAAAAACACAGTATGATGCAGAGGTCTTTACAATCTTATTTTCTAAGACTGTGGACTACATATTGAAAAAGGAGCCTGAAATTTTGGAGAGAATACCCAGTGAAACAAGTAGTTGCCATCTCTGAAACTGAAAAGGTATGGGACTAGAGCCAAGGGTTTCCATTGACAAAAAGTTGCAAGGAAACAGACTCAGGAAGGCTCAAACTCCAGATATTCCCATACCTGCTGTACAGAGCATCACGCGAACAAGCTCCTTTCAAACAGAGCTCTGTTGCTTTCATCCTGTCTTATGTCCTTTACCGCATTACAGGGCCAATTAACCATTCTGCACGGGATTCCATGAAGGAAATCTCTGTTCATTTACCCAGTACATGCTGTTGGGTGCAGCATCAGCAACTGCTGTCGTCCGCTTATATGAGCGGCAGGTAAGTAGAGCAATCCATCTATGGAAAACACTTCTGCTCGCATGGCTTTGGTGACTGGAAGTGCTGCTGTTATATACCATGTTACTACAACTCAAAAAACTGACATGCAGGTATAAATCTGGTGGAGCACTATTTTTTTAGTCAAGCTTGACCTACTCAAGCTTTTATTCCTTACTCCAAAAGAATGTGGCCTCTTATTACAAAATAAATTTATACAGTTATACTAATACATCTGAGATGACCAAGGAGTTGCCAACTGGTATTTTAATGATACAATACCTGAAATAACACAGAATGGAAAGAAAAATCTTCTGAAAAACACCATTTTCTCAGTGCACCCTAGCTTGACCAGCATTTAAGATGCTATCCACCTTACAGAAGTAAAACTTAATTTATCTCTGTTAGACTTCCTTGGGCAGAGTAAGACCTGCAGCTGCAGTTTGGGCCGAGGCACAGTACTATGTAAAGCGCTTGAGCAGCACAGCTGCAGCACATACACAGCCCAGCATCTGCGTACCAACATAGCACAGCCCAGCCTGAACCCTGCTCTGCCTACTGCCCTGCACCCAGAGCAACTAGGCGATGCCACATGGAGAATCCTACAGAAGTGAAATGCACCTCCTTCAAGATAAGAACACCACCTTTTTGTATTTTTTTTTTAATTGCAAGAAACACTCTGGGATGAGGTTTGCTGAATACATGGAAGAATGTTTTAGCCTTTTCCACGTTCATCAGTGACTAGCCAGACCCTGAACTAGTTAAAATCATCATGCCACCCAAAGGTAGTTACAGCGATGACTGAGTCGCAGGACATATCACCGACAGTACTGCTACAGACCACAGGCAGGCAGGGCAGACGTAATAACCCCCCTCAAGTCGGTCTGAAGCCCAGCCTGCACCTTTTGCCGTTGTACGGTCCACTACATGCTAATAGTAGCTCTGTCAGCACAAGAGTTACCCTTCAATATAATTTTGATGAATGCTCCTTTGGCTACACCGAAGTAGTAAATATTAATGAATATCTTTGAGCTTGCGATGACAGATCAGAGCACATTATCCGCCTCTCTCTTGAGCATGCAGCTACTTCTCTTGTTCCTACTGGATATTGACAAAAACGTGTATCAATAAAAAAATAAATGACCTCTTCAAATGGTTGTACCTTACTGTGCATTTTCTCCTTTGCCATCTCAAAACCATATTCTAAAATCATGAGCTTTCCCCTACATGTGGCAGGGGAAAGCACGCACTCCTGGCGCCCCACGCCGCACCAGCAGCACGCACTGTCCCCTCACAGTCCTACAACATGACTTTTTCACCTAGCACTCGCTCCTCCTTCCTCCCTACAGCTGCAGGCAGCTCTCCACCTGGCCTGCCATGGTCAGAACAGAAGCCGTAGTCAAGAAGGAATGCTTTCACTCAGCAATTGACAGCTTTCCCTTTTACAGGGAATACAAAATTGTATATTCCCTGCTCTATGCATGGCAGAAGGAAAGGGAGAGCTGTCACACAGACAGACAGGAGGGTCTCAGGGAGCTCTCATCCCACAGCAGCAGTAAGCTGAGGAAATTCCAGAAGACTGAGGAGGATAAAACAGAAAGGACAGATAAAGGAATAACATGGAAACTTGAAGGGAGAACAAAACCCAAGAAAGCTGTATCTAGTTTTGTGAGTTAACATAGTAGAAGGGGATCATGAGGCACAGACATGCCTCAGTCTCGAGGGTGAGACCAGCAAGAAATTATCCAGGAGGAAAGAAAGGAAGAACAAAAATCCATTACTGCCACTGCACTGCCCTGCAATAAAACCCAAGTGACCTGCTAAACAAGAAAATAACAGCTCTCTGTCACCTACTAACCACTAAAAATGCAAGAGTACCTGAAGCATAATCCCTCAATATCACCCCCAAGGCACTGTTTCAGGGGCACCATACCCACTAAATCATTGGTTGTATTTATCCTAAAACCTGACAGGCATCATAACAAGAAAAGAGCTTCAGACTTGTGCACCTATATTTTAAGTGGCCACTGCAACTCTATTTCAGACTATAATTATCTTTGTAGGAAATTCTTGTGAGAACTGCGACTTTGGAATATCTTTGGTAATTTTTAGCATCAAACCACTGGTGGAGTTCATGATAAATTGATATTCTGTCAGTCACTTTTGCTACTCCCTAGCAACTTCACTTTGTACTTGAAGAAAACATTCTAAGACAGTAACACTTAATGAGAAAGTAACCAATGTTCAGCTGTATGAAAAATAGGGCAATGAAATAATAGAGCTGCAGGATCTTCTGGGATCCTGGACCACGCAAAAAGTTTTGCTTAGCTTCAGGCAGAAGAAGTGGAAAAGAATAAAAGGATATGAGTCCAAGAGCAGAATAAGCTATAAGAGACTTACAAAATTATAAAAAGAATTAATACATACCTCACTGACCAAGCAAATGGCATACGGTATTTCCCCAGCTTGCTGCAGAACTGTTTATTGGATTTTAACACTTTCTGTGCACACTATGAAAAAAGAAAATGAATTATTTCATCAATATCATTATAATATCTGAAATACAGCACAGAGTACATCCAAGTACTCCTCAGCTGAAGAAGCTATAGTGTCCCTAAAATAATCTAGCCCGGTACTGCCCATAACAGAAGGTTCTGGGTGGAAAGCAAAGACATCACAGATGAATTGCATGCTGCTGAAGAATTAAAACTCTTCACCATCCCTTCAGTCAGAACTGCGTTAGTTACAGTTATTATTCCAGTTTTCTGTAACACACCCAAAGCAGATGCACTGCCTGATCTCGTAGAGAAACAGGTGCCTATTCCAACGTCACCTGTATACTAAGTGCACTAACCCATAATTTCTAAAACATTGCTGAATTTCACTCTGCTAAGACATAACCAGCATAGGAAAGCACCACAAGCGGACTCATATGTTGCAGACAACGGTACTTCATGCATTCAGTCAATGGAGCTTGGACATTTGCTTTCCTAAACATGGGCCTCCTGTGGGCTTGTCCTGTTCAGCAACCACGCACTGGCGAGATCTGCGAGCACAATTTGCCGTGTCTTCAGCTTCCAGCAGGCTGAAGCTGACAAAGGAGGAACTGATGTTCTTGTTACATTACCTTAAAAGAATCGGGATTCTTAATGTAGGGTTCAGCACTGCTGGCAATGTTTCCTGTAAGCACCTTTTCTATTTTTGCCACTAACACAATCTCAGAATGAGGATTGCTTATGGAGAAAAGAGCCTGTGGATTAAAGACAGAACAATTAAAAAGCATATAGCAATACTGGAGAAATTAAATACTACCAGTGCGCTCTGTTGATGGAAACAGTAACAAACCAAATTCAGAAAGGATTATTGAGGATTATTATCGCTACATATTGAATACAGCCAGACAGAAAATAAAATCGTTGTGCCAGTTCTTAAGTAAGCTTTTGCACATGCAGCACCTTGCAAGCACACTGACCCAAGTCAAGAAGCAGTATGACTGCGTTGGCATCACCTAACCCAACTGTTTCTCTTGGACGGCACTTAAATGCTGGCCTCCACCAGTCACATCTCAGAGGAATGTCAGGGAGAAGAAAAGATAATGTATGGCCTTTTGGGGTAAGGTTAACAGCAACAGCAAGAATGTGGAAGTACTTCAAGATTAATGCAGCATCTAGATGTTGCTTCAAGTTGTGATTTTGTTTGGCTGGTTTGGGAGAGGTCAGCAAATGAACCTGAAGAGCACAGGAAACATGGGTGGTTTGTCTACATAACAGACAACTTTTGTGAAAGGTCTGATTGTAAATGGTTTCTAAGTCTACACAGAGAGCTAGAAAATCAAGCATCTGTACACAAGCACCACTGATATGCAAAAAAAGAGCATCACTGAAAACAAGAACCACTGGTAGTACAGACAAATTCTCTGATGAATATGAATACTACTATTGAACTAACACAAAATAGCAGTCACACACGGGATACCTGTTTTGGGTATTTCAGCCATTCTTCTGGGAACCCCTTGACCTGTGGTTCTTCCATTTTGTATGAGTCTGTATTTTCAACAGTGCCATTTTCTAATGAAAATGAGGAACCTGAAATCATCTGTCTAACGAGTGTGTGGTTCAAATCCACGTGAAAATCAGCAGAGATCTTCCTGCCATCCCTGACATCATACAGCGCCACGCTCACAAAGAAAGGCTCTACCTAGAGAAAACATCAGAAACGTAACATACGGTAACTGAGAGCAAGGGGGTGAACTCCATCTTTTAATCAGTTCCTGCAGCTAGAAAAAAAGCAAGCAAGCAAACATACACTATTTACAAATTATGAGATGCAGCAAAAACACATGCTCACATACCCCCCTACCGAAGTTAGTTTCCAACCATGTGATTCTAGGGGCTCTTAAAGGTAGTTTGTTAACAATGCACCAGGACAGTAATTGACAGCTAACTTACAAACTCACAGAATTTTTTTTTAAAATAATGTATTTATCACAGATAATTACTAGGGTAAAGGAATAGAGCCCCAGAGAAAAACGTTACAGGATTTTTAAAAAGTAGATTCAGAGACATTACAAAAGGAAGAAAAGTGAGGGTGGGTTTTCCAGGGATCATCAGAAATGCAGCACAAAGATGACAAATTAAGTACATGAAAAATGTTTACTGGTACAAACAAACGTGTGGATGTATTCTTCTGTGGGAAACACATTTCATTTTGCAAGGAAACCAAGAGCATTCAAACCACTCTGACAGCACCCACTTATTCTGTTATGCAGTACCAGGGAATTAAGTCCTATGGCTGTAAGTAACCTCCAAAGAGCCTCCATAGTTCTGATGAAATAATCAGTCTCAGAATAACACCTTCTGAGATGTCCAGAAATCAGAACCTTAAAACTTTGGAGATAAGGAACAATGCATGGCAAGTACAATATTCTATGCTTTTTTCAGCCTCTGTAGCGAATTACTGTATGCCCTTGGTACAGTTATCATGACTTCATTTAAACAGTTATTCCAGTCTGCCAAAAAAAAAAAAAAAAAAAGTATTGATTACATCATGTTGAATATGCACTCATTGTAGAGGTCATTGTCAAATGAAAAAAAATAATAAAATCAATGCCTCATATGTAATGTATGAAAGCTGAGTTGCCAGGACACTAATTTCTCAAAACTTTTCTGCTTCAGAGGAGAATTCACTGAAAGCTATGGACTGACAGCTACAACTTGCTTTTCCCTGCTTCTTTTCTTTTAAGAAAGAATAAGCAAAATTTTCTGTTTCGTCCTTTTTTAGCTGGGCTTTTCCACTAGGCGAAGCATCCAGTCCTTTCTATTTTGCCTTCTCTCCCGTAATTTAATCTGCTTGGTTTGTGGCGGTTTTTTGACAAACAAAAAACCAGTTCACCAGCAACTGATATTCAGTTGCCTCCCTACATATGTCTGGGCAGTTTAAACTTTTTCTTCTTATAGCAATTGTTAAGAATCCTCAAGGATTTTAACATTTTTAATTCCTCATTGAACTGTAGCTAGAAGTCTGCAATTGAAATCAGCTACAAAATGTTTATTGAAAAGTTATCAGTTTCATTATCGAATCCAAAGGGATGGGCAGAGGAAAAGGAGTGAACGTAGTATGTGTACATGAAACAGCTTTTCTTCTTTTTCCCAAGGGGGAAAAAAAAAGAAAGAAGGAGAAAAATCGCAGGAAAATAAGTAAAGCTTACATTGGTTGCAGGATCATTTTCATTTTCAGTAACACAGGCCTGGAGATTCAAACTGAGGGATTTGCAAGTTATCAGGATCCTCTTTGCAGGCTTTTCTTCAAATGGCTTGATCACTGAGTTTGCCCCTGGAAACTCCTTTTTCTGAGGATTCAAGGACTGAAATAAGTTGGGCAATTCGTTATACATGGGAAAAGCATGGCATTCCAAAACTAAGTAAGCTTTCTAAATGTCTTGGCAATCACTGAAGCACCTGAAAACCTCAAAAAGTTGGTCACTGCTGTTATCTTCACGTTACCACAGGAAATGAGTGTTATTCCTAATTTACAGATTAGGATGCAAAGCAAAAAGATTGCCTGAGGACATATATAATTGTCAGAGGCAGAATCCAGGATCCAAGTTAGGTTTCCCACAATTCTTTTTTTGTTTACTTACCGAGTCTGAAACTTTAGCTTTTTGTTTCCTTATATAGATTAAACAGCCTCATATTTTCAGACTGTAATATCACATTTTAGGATTAGATTTCAGAGGTTTCCCCCTTCTTGCCTCTTACTTATACACCACACTGCTATTTCAATTTATTTAATATTTTTACTAATGGCACTATATTTGACTGACAACAGGTTCAAATTTGAATATATACTGATACAGATTTTACTTAAGTCTTTTTTTAAACTAAAATAAAGTTTCCAGTTAAATCACCAACAAATGTACATTCAGTGCAAGGAATTACATTTTTTTGAATCATGAACTCTGACACTAAATGATAAGCAAGCTGAAGATAGAAAGAAAAGCAACCTGCACTTCCTGCATGTCAAGCTATTTTTTTTTTCCCACACAGACAGCCTTTTGTACCACCAGCTCTACCTTCCCACTGTTTTTCATCTCCACTTTTTTTGTAGTCAAATTCAGTGTAATGAATAACAATAAAAAGACTGTTCTTGTAATGCTCCTAGTCCAAGAGAACATTCTGCTCCTGTAGTATTTTCAGTTTGCTTTAATGATTCAAAGCTTAGCTAGACTGGACCAAGATGACCTCCAGAGGTCACTTCCATCCTCAATCATTCTGTGAGCACATATGAGTAGACTCTGTACAGAAATCTCTACAGACTAGGGATAGCTTCCCTACCCCTTCAAAAGCTGAAGTCTTAGGTATACCCTGTTGCTTACTGAACTCCAGCTCTGGTAGCTTATCTAACCCGGTTAACTCAGACCACCCGTCTTTTAAAACTTCTGAGAACTTGAAAAAAAATATAAACTGACTTACTGCTATATCAGGATCCAAAGAGAAAAGATTCAGTCGCTCCGTATTTCGAGAGGCTTTCACTGTTTCTTCTGTTTCTGTGATGTACTGTGGTGACAGATAATAAATTAGTTTTCTGCACGAGAACAGAAATCCATAGAGTTGTCAGACTTCTAAACGAATGATCAATGTTTCGCTTGTAACAACACTTCTCATTTCTGCAGTACTTATCCCAAAGCACCTTCAAGCACTCTTTGAAGGTTATATGCTTGTGCAGCAGGGACTTTCAGGCCATGATATACTTGTAAGGAACCCAAAACCAGGTCAATTTAGTAACATACATGACGTTGAATTGCTTAAGAATCATCATTGTGTAAGATGTCAGAATGGTGGATCACTGCACTAAAACCACTTTAGGGATTCCCAAGTCGAGGGGAAAAACCCAACAAACAGCCCTACAGAAACCCCCTTGTGTCAGGGGAAGGGCAGAAAGGGCAGCAGGAAAGGGCAGCTTGGCCCTACAGGTGGGCAGACGCCCAGGTGCAGCATGTCAGCCAACAGTGAGGCTGGGAGTCCTCACCCCATCCATCTTCTGCCACAAGGCAGGATCCATCACATCCATTTTATTTCTGATGGACACAAGCCTAAGTTAATAATAAGCTCTTTGATAAAACCAACTCAACAACCTCCGGAAGCCACCTGATGCTTTCCTACCCTGCCTTTTCAAAGTTTATCCTTACATCTAACTTCAATAATTTCCCCCCCACACTATTTAAGCCCATTCATCTGACATGTGAAGTATGCTCTACACATTCCCATCCCCTTACAGATCCCTCATACCTTTGAAACTTTTTTCTCAGTCTAAAGATGTTTATCTTTCTTTGTACTTTGTTTTTCTCTCAGCTTTCCTTTATTTTTCAATCTCTGAACTATTAATGGAGTCCACAACATTCCTGGTTGCCTAAGACTGAGTACAAACCTTAGCTGACACAGTACAGGCTATGCTCTTGTTCAGGCCACATTCAATCTTTTTTGTTTTTCACAACAGCATGCCACTGCTGACACATGTTAAGGAACGTGCAGAAGCAGCATCACAAGCCTAAGAGCCCGATGTCCGTTTCCTAACATGCTCCACGCATGGGCTGACTTGCAGAAGCAGGTCCTGATGGACTGGTGTACTGATTTAGGTAGAGATGGGATCTGGACCTGTCATGGACTAGGGACAGGCCACAGATCACTGCTGCAGCGAGCCCTATAGAGCAAGGGGGGTGGAAAAGGAATTAACCGTATAAAGGGCAATACAAGACACAACACGCAAACCATCTAGTTTAGCCTTGCAGGCCACCAGTGGTCTCTGAGATATCTGCATTAACTAAATCATTAGAAAGTATCTATCCACAGACAAGATGATCACTTACCACTCTTGTCCTCATTACATAAACTCAGTTACACGTTATCTGGTTGGTTGGTCTTTTTTGTTGTTTTGTTTTGGTTTTCTTTTTTTTTAATTCTAGGTGACTACTTCATGTGTATGAATGCAACCTACAGTAAAATATAGGCTCAATTCTGTTCTCATTTGCATATACAGCTTTCAGTTCAAATCTGTGGGAGTAGCATCCTCAAACAGCATTTGGCTGTGTAGATAGATAGTACGTACAGCAGCTCACTGACAGAAGATTACAAACACATCATACATTCAAGAAAAAGCAGTGAAATATTTCCAATCTAGCTTTTCATCAAAAAGCTTCTTAGCACTGTCTACAATTATCTCATCCATAAGAGGCATTTTAGGAGATCCAAAGGACAAAATGCCTCCCTCGATACTACAGGCATCTTTCAATGAAATTACATAAGGCGATGAGCCGTTCACAGCTCGTTTCCTTGTGAATCACACAGGAAATCTTGGCTCTCCAAGGGCCAAACTCTTCTGAAATGCAGTTAAAAAGAGTAAATATTTCACAGATATCTGCAGGGACCAGACCTTTACTGACTTCACAGTTCTAAATCAAACCACTCTAGGGAGCACCTACTTTGTTTACATCCAGTGGAGCTTTTCTCATTTAAACAAAGTCATCAGCTGTTTAGAAACAAAATTATGCCTGTCATTTGTCATGGCTCTAAAAATCACGATGGGCTGTGCTACGTTTTCAAACCTTTCACAAAATAATGATCATTTGTTGGCACACAATTTTCACCTAGTGGCGCTTTCCATTAAACTTGTAAAGATAAATATAACATCCATTACTTTTGCGAAGTCTGGGTGCAAGGCGTTTTCTGAAGAATCAGTCTCTTCTTGAGAGCAATCATAATTCACCAAAACTTCTGCAGGGTCTTGAAAGTAAGAAAAAAAAAAAAGCAAGTGTTTTTATTATACTTGCTGTTACCATTGGGTTAAAAAAGAATATCTATCCCCACGTTATTTCCTTTTATTCCCTTTAGTATCAACAGGCTAAAAAATGGAAAAGATACTGATGTAAAGCTCTGTCCTCCTCAACCTCATTTTCCGCTTGTGCTTACTAGCATTTAGCCTATATTTAAGGTTTCAAACAAGAGGCCTGACTCTACTCAGTAAAACATCCAATACATCCATCCATGACAAATATTCATGCCCACACCAAAGACACCTTCCTTTGCACTGCCAGTCCCTTGTGAGGCAACACTGAGAGTTTATCTCAGCCAAAAGATTTTGGAGTCCCAGTAAAGGGAGTCTTCAGTGAGGCAGGCAGGACCTTACCTGCTCTTTGGGGAGGGGAGGGATGCAGTCTGGACTCCATGAGCTGCAAATCTATGGATCCAGAGAACAGCACTATACAGCAATCTCTTTGCTTTACTTCGCTCACCAGGGACCATTCTGCTTTCACTAGGTAATTCATCCCAGCATGAAATAAGTAATTACAGCCATTTAGGGCTCTTCCGCTAAGAAAGTATCATATCTTTTGACAAGTTAACTCCATAGCACATTCCTGTTACTTGTTATCAGGTTTTTTAGCCTTATGTCTTTGACCTTTCATGCACCTATTTCTTCCTGTTTCATTAATATCCCTTATGGATGTTATCTTCCAAAGCACTTCTCTGATTCTGAAGTGCAAGTCTCTTGCGCCTCCAAATTATAAAAAACATCCTTGGCTATATGAAGAGTATTCTGTCCCTCCAAAAATCAGAATTTATTATAAACATCAGGCTAAAGCCTTCAATTAGCATTGAACTTCCCCAAGATTCAGATATATGTGGATTCAAAGCTGTGATTCAGCTAAAAGCACAAGCCGTTGAAATCTGTATGAAGGTTTTAAGTGTTTTCAGTCTTAGAATTTCAGCTGGGGTTCATCCAGACTGAACATGTATTTATTATGTGGAGGAATGAGTTACTGCCACATGAAGAGTGCAGTATTACAGAGCATCCAATTCTTTTCCTCCACAGTGAAAGCATATTAATACGCAAACTCACAAAAGCAAGAAATGAAAAGTCAATAAGCTTCCAGGGAAAGAGCGACACACCACAGCTGGGATTTTTTTTTTTGTTTGTTTGTTTAATTACTAGCTCCAGATTGTTAAAGAAAAAAAAAAATGCTGAAAAAAGAACTGATCTAACCTCTTTCCAGCACACAACTCTTTAAAACCTTCAGGCTCCCAAGACAGTAAAACACAAAGTACTAGCAAGATCACTGGCAGGACTATATTTGAAAAAGAGCTGCATATGCAAAGCAGAGCCACGTTGCTCCTGCTGACTTTGTGGGGAGCAGCTTTACCTCCCCCACAGCCTTTTGAAAATGATCTGTGGGGAGTTAGCTGACATTGTTCAGGGATTGCCAAAAGACTGGTGCTGCTTCGTCAGAAATCAATAGGTGCAGAATCCATTACAGACTCAGGCAGTTAAAATGATTCAACAGTGGTATCTGAAGGTTCAATTTTTTGCTTTGATTAAAAAAAAAAAAATGCAAGAGACTATTCACTCTTACCAAGTTTCAGATCAGTGAGATCTGCACTTTTCCTCTCCTGAACAGTTCCCTCTGGATTTATTTGCAGGATTTTGTTGAGAGTGAAAATCCAGTCATCCATATCCTGCTCATTTTCAGCTGCCAGCACAAAGTATGTGAGGTCGTTCATTTTCAACTCAAAGGCATGTTTCCTAAGCCTGTTATTCTGTTGGAACAAAAGGAAAAGAAAAATAAATACTCGAATGAACTATAAAAAGGTACTGAAAAAGGCATTCATAACACAGACTTGTATACAGCCACTCCTTAAAAATAACACTCAGGCAAAATTCAGCGGCTTTAAAGAAAATCCAAGTAGTGTGATATTAATGCAAATTCATGTCAGTTTATTGTTGGCTTTTTGTACATTCTAAATCTTCTATGGCCAAATATACATCTTCTATTTAGCCACAGAAATCTAAGACTACGGACAATAACACTTCAAACTGCAGTAGGGAATACCTCCCAAGTGGAATAATGAAAGACCTCTGGTGGCAAAGCACAGTGTTGCTACACGAGTAGTAGCGGTCTGGAGAGAATACCCCTAAAGCTCAGGTCTCCTGCACCTTACTACCACACCAGCCACTCAAAGGGACACTAAGTAGTGCCAAATCATACGCATATTTGCCCAGTGGGAACAGGACTGAATTCACCAAATTCAAACCAGAAAAAAAGCAAAGTCAGCACATGGTCAAAGACTATTCCAGCCCTGACTGCTGAGGTTGGACCTGAATAGGTCAAAGCTAATTGTGAACGATTTATAACATCTTCTGTTTAAAAATATTTACAGATACTGCTAACAGGCTACATAAAAGTAACAATCTCTGAGCATCTAACGAAGTTCAAAACACTGTGGTTAGGATGAGAACATTTCCACATAATTTTATTTTTATATTTTTCTGAAAGAGCTTCTGGATGATAAGAGTATAAGCTTGGAATAGAGATTAAGTGGTAAATCTCTCCCTAAGATTGCAATAGGACAGACTCCTCCATGCGAAAAATTACAACGGGTACTTCCCACTGTTGCCTTTGTCTTAGAAGGATTTTAAAAATGATTAAGGTGATTTCAACAATACTTTGCAGGAGGCAAAAGGTGAGGTGAGTGCTGTTCAGTCATTACAATGCTGTCCCTTCCAAGCACAGAATAAGAGCCAGCACCCAGTATACTGGCAGCAGGTTGAGTTCTGAGGTCTGGTCTGTATCAGCAGATTTTACCTGCAGTAGATGGTTAATCCATCAATTTCTCTCATAAGAATTAACAGGTGCTTAGTTACTGAAACAGCTCAATAAAATTAAACTAAGTGACGTGATCTAACAGAATATGCTTCATTCCTCAAATTTATCAAATTAGCGAGGCTTTTATCTTAGTCTTACAGAAGCAGTTGCATCAATTCTTTTTCTTCCTTGCTTAAATCTGAAAGAACACTGATGCATCCTATCCCCCATTACTTCACCAAACTCTTACAACCACTGTGGACATCAGCACCACCATTTTGTTTTCAGTATTCCAGAAAACTGCCATCACTTTGTTGACGCATCTAACCTTGGAGTGATTCTGAGAAATGAAAAACAATTCGTACATCCCATAACCAGCGATTCCACTCTTTTATTTTTCTTCATTAACAGTTACAAGTAACACGACAATGGTAACCTTTAGTTCTACAGCATAATATAGGACTGTACTGAGAAATAGTTAACAAGTTACTAAGAATAGCTTCTGAGCCAGATGAGAGTGATATTTTTATTGAAGAACAGAGGCAAAATCTGATACTGATTAGCAGAGGAGGAGACAGAGAACCCAAGACACTGAGGATAAAGTTCCATTAACATTTTTTTTCCCAGCAGCAGAGATGATTTAGAAGTTTCCTACTCAATCTGTTGTTAATCACTTGCTCCAGTCCTTATATTACATGCCATGACCCAGCTCAGGAATCAGTTAGGACTGAACAACTTCTTCTGCAGCTACTTGGGTCAACAGAGTCAGTCAAATCTTGGCTTTTCAAAGTGACGTGGGATTGTGTGTGTGTATATATTGTTTTTTAGTTCTGCTACTGGAAATTCTCTCGGTAGGAAACAGTTTGCCTCTCAAGTACTTTATTGAAGTGAATATTCATTCAGGAATATAAATTTTAGTTCACCCAACACAGGCTAAGAATAGGGTTGGGTTTTGTAGCAATTGTTTTTTGGGTGTTCAAGATTTTTCTTGATCCCCATTATCACCCTAATCCTCCAATCACTGCATACATTCAAATTAACCTAAAACAAGGACTGAAGTTTCACTGAAACCTGTTTTTCCTGATACAACATGAGGGCTTGACCAAGAGCTAGAATTTGAACAAAACTATGCCAAGAATCTTAAGTAGTGGCCATTCAGAACTTTTAAAGATGGATTATTTGTGCAAGTGGATTATGTATACGGATTTATATACAATCTATAAAGAAAAATACTACAGACTAATTTATCTTCAGAGAGCACAAAGAGTAATGCATTCCTTGTCTATATTATGTACTTCCCCTCACAGACTTGGCCAAGATCTTTAAATCAGGTACTGTAACACTATCAGACATTATCTAATAGAGCAATACATCTCGCATGCTGAGTCTTAAGAACATTAGGGCAGGAAAACTTCAATATCCACTTTTCCATCTGCACTTCAGACTTCTGGCAAGCAGATGAGATCTACAGCAAAGTCTTTGTTTCAAATCTAAAGCCAACTATTTTCTTCCCGATCAGTTAACAGGGGGAAAAAAAATAATAAAAAAAATACCATTTCTCAGTTTGCTTCTCTTTAAGTCCTTCCATATGGTATGTGGACCTTGAGGTTGACTTGCAATCTTCGACACTTAATTTCAAGTTTCAAATTTCTTCCAGAAGGAAATAATACAAGATTCAAACCGAAACTATGGATGAGCTATAAATGAAACATCAGGCTAAGTCTAATGCCTGCCAGGTCATTCTTCCAAAATAACAGAATTGGTTTGGAAGTATTTTGTATTTTATCTGGAGATGATTTTTCCAGGAAGTTTTACTACAATTAAGACATCCAACCTCTAATCAAACAGGACAGCGAAGTTATTCACAAAGAGTTAAATGACATATAACGGTACTAAACCTCATTAAATCAGAACTTTCCCATCACAGTTTTAATCTTAGACTATAGAATGTGGAAAAAAAGTTGAGTAAAACTATCTCTTTTATGGCAACTCTAAGCCAGGTTTTCTTTTTCAGCCCTCTGATTCCAAGTTCACCACAGACTTTGATGGCTTATGATACTTGCCCTGTTAGCCCCTTGGCTAAGACTCACTAGCAAAGATAGCTCATAAGTTTCTGCATCCCATTCTAAATGTCAATCAAAGATCAATCATGAAAACTAGTGTCTAGGGGTAGGCAAGACGAGAAGATACAGTTCAAACTGTTTGGGACAACTTGCAGGAACGCTGTAAGATTTAGAAGGCAGCTGTCAAAATTCAGTATGAGGATTTCAATGGTTTCTTGAGCTTTTTTTGTCAAAGATTAGTCAAAAAGGCCAGAAATCTTACGGTCAAGATGTTTCTGATGACACCCCATGACAGCAGAAACAACACAGCAGAAGAGACACCCTCTGGGATAGCATTAAATCTGTACCTAAAACCACACTACAGGGACATTCAGGGCTTAACTAAAGCTCTGGCTGAGACCCATCTTTAAAGAAAGCACATGCTGCCAGCATGCAGGAGCAAACAGTAATTTCTAAACAGGATTTCTACGTAAGAATCTCCTCTACAGCTTCTGCTACACATCCAAGCTAACTGTTAGGGTCTTTCAAGCCAATGGACTGACACCAGCAAACAACTTTGTCCTCCTACATATTTAACTCCATCCGGTCCTACCCCTGTTTGAAAAAAGAAACACCCATTTGAACAACACTGGGGAAACAGTCATTCCCTACCGAGCTGGGTACTTTCCTGGGTGCAGAATGAGGTTCTGCAGGGGGCTGTCAGCAAATATTTTTTCCCAGAGTGAATTACTCACTGATTATTTTTCTTATGCCAAAGGGGTTTAGGGGTGAAGGAGAGATTTCTGAACCAACAAAGCTAGTGTTTATCACTGGTCTTCCCTCTGCCTTTGCATTACCTGAAAGGTTTCTTTCAAAACAGCCCTCAAATAAATCTGCACTAGTACTGTTACCAATCTTTACTGATTAATTAGTGAAGAATAAAGTATAGCTTTAAAAAAAAAAACAACTTTCCTTATTTAGTTACTCACAGGGCTAGATCAACCATAGTAACATACTGTTCAAGATAACATCTGGTTTAGAATGGAAAAAAGAAAAGAAAAAAGAAAAAGAAGAAAAAAGAAATACATTAATAGAATTAGAGGAAAGGCAGAGCAAGAGGGGGGATAAAAGCTAAGGACAAGTCTTAGGAGGAACAACAAAAAATGTCAGACATTTCTGGCTATTTATTTTTCCAAGCCACAACAAACAATAAGGCTCTGTCCTACCTGCTGCCATTAAGACTCTCTATCACCTCCAAAAGTGATGATCTTCAAGGAGGCTCAGGATACAGGATTCATTTACTACTTGCCCAACAGTCGATGCTTTGTAACCCGAGTCTCTTTTACCTCAGGCTTACTAAGAGCATGCTTGGTTGTTGTGGGTTAAATCTAGCAGCTAAGAAAGTAATTTCAGTGAAAAGAAACATTTCATGGCATTTTTTCTCACGTGGGCCGTGGGCAGAGAGCATGTGCATGGTCTGCCACCATAATTCAACTGCAGATTTTGTAACCTGTCAGTCTGAGCATTTGCACCAATTTAAGGAGCAAAACTAATGGTGTTTTCATTTCTTGAAAATGGTAATGAGACTGCTATTCCATTAATGTATGTGTTCTTCTACTTGTCTTTTTAAATTTATCTGACACCCAAACAATAAAATGAAATAAACTGAAACTTACCTGTACAACTCCTGTACAAGAATCCAAGAAAATACATCCCTTTGGCTCCTTGGATATTTTTTCATCTTTATAAAAATTCATAATATATGAGTTATCCGACAATTGTGTCAACTGGAAGTAGCGCTTTTTGAATGACTGAAGTGGGAGGTGGGGAAAAAAAAAAAAAAAGACAATTGTATTGCAAATTATTTTCACTGATACTTTATTCACAGGGTTTAAATAAAAGGCAACTCCTAACTGCACTTCAATCGCACTATTTTGCGGATAAAGTAACATAATCAAACCTGAGATATAAACAGGTAAATGACAATAGCAAAGAAGTGTGCCTCTGTGGGGGATATAAATCCCAATGGAATAAAGAAAGAATAATGCTGTCTCCTTACCCGAACAGTAATGCTATTGTTTACAGTGCTGTTGAAATTTCCTTTATAAAGCCATCCAGACTTGTAAACTCCTGCTGCTAATCCTCCTCCTCCGCCACCACCACCACCTTTTGAAGATGAGTGGGATGTTGTATCCTGTGTGAAAGAAATGATTAATATTGCATGGGCTTGCTTTTTGAATTCTAAGACAAAAGAAAACTGTAATGTGTGAATATCTGTTTGACAACAAATAATCATCCTTTCATTCCTTTTAAAATAAGACATTATTAATATGCCTGCTGTGCACATGATGACATAAGACACAAAGCTGTTCCACTAACTTCAGAGTTATTTAAAATATGAAATATTTTACAGGAGATAATGAGCCTCCATTATTATTCTTTATTTGATATTAAAGCAATAAATAACTCTTCCACAGGGAAAAAAAAACAACACCAAAAAAGAGCATACATACTTCATCCTTATCCGCATCTTCATGATCAATTTCAAAGGAATGTGATGGCAGTTTCTCTGGTCTACATTCATTTCTGGGAGAGGAGGAAAAATGTAATATATTTTTTTTAAAAAAATAAGCGTACTTGCTATTTCAGGGAGGCAACCATTCCAAGCCCCCACAGCATCTTCAATACACCTATTGCCTACTGCCTCAGTATCCTACCGCCTCCTTTAAAAACCACTACAGTTTCAATATACAGCTTTTTTCTTAAGTCCCATATATTTTTTTCAACACTATGAAGTTTTAACTGTTCTATACAAATGATGAAATAAATACCACTTCTTGTTCTCTTCACTGCTCTTCCACCACAACAGGCAACAAAACCCCATTCCCAAAGAGATATCACATCTAAGGCTGTCAGATGAATGAGCATGAACTCTTTAATAGCTTTTTCTGACCAAGAACATTAGAACCTTCAGCTTAAAGCTTCTATATTTTTTCAAAATTTCAAGAAATTTTTACTAAGCTATATGATGAGCACAGCCTGAAAGTAACTTTTAAAAATACACATGTCTTTTTGATGTGGTGTCATATAAGATCTTCATATTGTCAACTTAAAACCAAAACTGAACATGAAAAAGCAAGGCCCTTCGGCAATTGATTAGTTTTAAGCACATAAGTAATTTTGCTTAGGCCCAAGAGTACTTCTCATGATGCAGAATTAAACCTTAAGTAACAGTCAAATACACGTGATTAAAAAAAAAATATAAAAAAATCAAAGAAATTGTAAAATGAAGAAATACTAGATTTTTCTGTGGCCTGAGAAATACCAATATCGTTTTCAAATTCCTGAAGATTACAAACCTCATCTTGGAAATCTTCAGTTATCTTACAAAAACCTACAAAAGCTGTCATGTTAAAAGACATAATTTCTCAGGAAGACCGTAAATCTTCCAGAATTTACTTTCATCTACCCAGCCTGAGAACAGGAACAGAGCAACACTACTGTCTACCATGCAAGGAAGCAAACACAGACAGAAGTTGAGAAACCACATACTGCTCAGCTAGTTTCCTCTCTCAACTTAGTGAACTTTAGCCCACAGTAGCACATAATATTAAATGTCACTAATTTGGAAAAAAAAAAAAAAAAAGGGGTAGCTTTGAATTTTCATTTTCTATACATTCATACCCAAGTTACAGATTAGGAAGATTAGTAAGCAACACGTATCTTCTCTTCACTTTGCCCATTTCAAAGTCACTGTTCGCATGACATGACCACCCCACTGCAACCCAAGTCAGCACTTCGGCTGAGCCAGGAGAACCAAGTGCACACACAACACATGAGTTTTATTCTCTGTTTTAGTTTGTTCTTGTTTAGGCGTTTGTTTAATGCAAACAACTGATCAATATTTTGAATAAAAGGAACATTTGCAATCTATTGACATCTTTGACATCTGTAAAGTGTTAACATTCAGAATATTTGTGATGGAAATCCAATGCAACCAAGGGCAGCTGTTAAAATTTCTTACACAAACACTCCCTCTACCCAGAAGAACCCCAAACAAAAAAATTCAAGCCAAATCCCACCTTTTACAAAAAACACCATTCAAGCCTTCACATTTTTAGACAAAAATCCTATTAGCTTATTCATTATTCAGAGCTAAAAGTGCACTGCAGCGCTCTTGGGGTGATGTGTGGGCAGACTGACTGATGCACCACCGCACACATTTGCTTGATGATCTGTACCAGTAACAGGACAAGTTAGTCAGCTACTAAAAAAAAAAAATAAATCTCCAAAACAAAACCCCAGCCTTAATACCCTTGATACTACTGGGGAGGGGAAGGAGGAGTAAGAAATCTGCTGGATTAGCAGAGTGCTGACCCCTCACCATATGATGCAGCAACTCTGCCCCAGGTCAGAAAGTGAGCCCGTCCCATTAAACCACAGCCTTCCACTAGCTTGGGTACACGGTAAGTTTCTTAGAAAGAACCACCCCCTTCTGTTCTCTCAGCAGAGTTATAAAGGAGAGAGGAAAGGACAGACCACTACTGCTTCAGGTGTCAGATCTCACTGACCACCCACAAAACACTCATCCACTCAGAACTGCGTGTCACTCTCCATAGAAGTTTTTCTCTTCCTTGGGTAGGAATCCTGTTGGGCATGCTCATCATCGTTTTAGGGCAGGCAGGTAAAGTGTGGTAAGGATATGACCCTGTTTGTATACCCTCTTTTTTCTGCCTACTGACTCTTCAGACCCATATGAAGATGCAGAATTCCAAGGGATCAGACCTGAAAGATCTACCGATGTTCCAGGTTTTCTATAGGCAACAACAAAAACTTTGCTCATGACTCTTTCTGTTCCCAGACATACTGTCACCACTGCACACACGAAGCAACCGCTGTTCTTCCTCCACCCTTACACTTGCTCAAGAAGCAAGAACACACCAGCACAAAGCATAAAAAACTGGTGTAAAAAGAGGTAGCGAGAGCTCACAGAGAGGAATTTAAGGGGTCGAAAGACCTGAGAAAAACCTCAAAGGAGGAACACACTCAAAGAAAAACTAAACCAATTGCTAAATGTTTTGGTAATGTTGTCGTGCACATGTCATTCAGCTCTTCCCCGCTGCCACAGCACTACTCAGTGGAGTTGCACTACGGACACGTTGAGCCCTCACTGCCTGCCCCAGGTGGCCAGCAGCGCACTGCAGCTGCCTCCCACTCAGAACGGGTCAGCGTGCAGAAAGAGTAATTTCAGTATCTGATAGAAACCTGCTACAGCATGCAGCCGTTACCTGACGTGCTGTATGGCTGTGTGAAACAGCACAGCGTGCCCTCACGTACAAACAAGTATGGAGTCCTTCAGCATTGCTGCTAGCCCCAGTTTGGGTGTTTCTAAATGGGAAAGCCCATGGGAAGGTTCAGCACCTCAGTGAACAGAAGTACCTTAGCCACAGTTAGTTCTGGTATTGTAAATTATGTTCCTTTCCCATGATGCAAAGCTAGATGCTGAACACCCATCCAATCTTCCCCAATACAACAACTTCCTATAAAGGAATTGATACAACAATACGCTCGAATTTCTGATAGTGCAACAGCAGTTTTGAACGAATGGAACAAAAACCTGTGGAAACCTGACATCCAGAGCTATCAACAGTGAGATACAAAACTATGACATATCAAGCCACTTTATTTTTAATGAGGAGATCTAGTTTAAAACACTAAACTTTGTAATATGCATGGGAAAAACAAGGTCCACTGACATTGAAGAGGCTGTAAATGGCATGAAATGAGGTGGACTCCAAACTAGCTCTGTTTAAGGTATGTTAAGGTCAAAAGCCATGACAACTTCCAGCAAACAAAATACAAACACTCCTGCTTATTATAACTCTGCTTCTGAAACATTAATCAGTGCTGCATCCAAACCATTCTCAAGTACTATGTTGTGATACAAGACAAAACAAGACCTCGTTTTGTTATAATCCTCTGTGTGAGGGGGTAAAAAAACAGTAAGATGTGAGACACCACAACAACCCTGGAGCAGGAACTCATGAAAGCAAATCATATTAAGCACCACATTAAAATAACCTTTGCAGAAGAGGATGCATGTAATCAGCTAAAATATACTTTTGTGCAGAGTAATGCAACCACATCTGTCAAATGCATATTTCATGAGTTAAGATGCTTAAGGTTAAATGGAAAACTGCTGTGCTGCAAACATTTTTCTTGAGCACTAAATACATTCATATGCTATATCAGTACACTAGGGACTTAAAAAAAAAAAAAAGGTGTGCTTATAACTTCGATTAGCAAAACTGCTCTTAACAGCTTTTTGCACTACCATATTCACTGTTCATAAAAATACCAACATACAAGAGACAGTGCAGATCTGAGGGAAGGCTTGCAGCACAAAATCTTCTGAACACAACATCTAAAGGGACCACAATAATCAGTTTATCATTTCCTACAGTGGTATGTTTAGTTAGTACTAGTTTCCATCCAGCCCAAGCCTGGAGCACCCATTCCTGTCTTATGTGCACATAACAACCTTTTCCATCCAGTGTCAAGATTTTAATGCCTTGAATCCCAGGAAAGGAGATGGTAGCACAGCTTGTTTGGGCATTCAGTGATTTTATTAACCACTCACTAAAACAGTCCTCAGGGCACAGGATACAAACCTGCCAGAAACAGGAGTATGGGTAAAAATTCACACGTGAAGGAACAAGCACCGAATTCTTCATTTCTTTCCACTCAAGTCAAGCAACTTGTTCCTCCTTCTCCCAGCACCTTTACACTGATTTTAAGATACTGCCTCCAAGCACAGAAGGGATGCCTGCTTACCCAGAAACCTGCACATTTTCTGTAGCCTTTTATCACCCGTGCTGCACCAGCGCATGCTGTACACATTGCTCCCAGTTCTTCTGTACAGTGCAGCTACAAAGCGCTAAGTGAAATCCTACTCCTCTGTTACACAGGGTAACTAAAAGGAGGATTCAACCCACTTAAAGGTGAGTGACATTTATGCATTATTAAGGAAAACAGAAAGCCAGCTTTCCTGTATCAACTGTGCTTTGAATGCGCAAATACGTTTCTAAGGATTTGAATCAGCACTAACAGAGTTTGTTGATACTAGTGAATTCTGCAGAGTCTTGAACTTTTGCTGAAGGACCTTTTCTTCGCCTTTTTAAAAATGCAAGGCACTATAAATATGGTAAAACAAGCAGAGCATGTAAGACAAAAGGAAGTGAAAATATGGACAAAGCTCAGCAAAATGACACAAACCTAATAGGAAAAAAATAAAAAAAGAAGAACTTATGATAGATCTTACTGTGGTAAGTGTCGAAAGTCTTCTGAATACTGTTCATATTTGTAGTTCACAACATGCCACTGGGAACTGTAATATTTACAAGCCTAAAGAGAAAAAATACAAACAGTAGAATTACTACAACTGTTTAGACTCAAGAAGGCTAGAGAACTAGGAAAGATCTGAAGGAGTCGTTTTTGCTAGAGAACAATCTCTTTTATAGCTGGGTGCACAGTTTTTAAAGGAAAGTCAGTGTCCTATGTTTCCGTATTTTGAAGCACAATTTCCCTTTTAAATCAAATGCACTGAATCATACAAGATGGAGCAGGGGGCTCACAGCAATTTAACATGCTTTACCGATTCTCATCTACTTTGTAGAAAGCATGATTAAATTATATCACCACTGCCTCTAAAGACACTACCTAGTTTAGCCCTGACTTTCTCTATGGACATTAATTATACATTTTTTGTTTGTATCCAGTTTCATTACCCAAGTCATAATTGTAAATACATTTGCCCTACTCCCTTTATTCCCCTATGCTGCAGCATAAGCCCCCTACTGCTTGTTCTGCTGGTAAGGATTCATCTTTAACCTCTTAACAACATTCAGAAATAAATGAATAGGGTTATCATTTCTCACCAGCCTTGTTCTCCCTTTCACACTGAATTTGCTTAGTCACCCCTTACAACCTCCTCCTAGTTTTTATTTTCTAAAAAAAAATCTTGCTGGCTTTGCATTCATCTTTTGAAATTGTTCTTAATATATCTATCTCCCTTAAATAAGGGAACCAGACCTGAGCAAAGGCTATGCTGAAGGGCTTGGCTATGCTTTCAGATAGACTAGAATAACTATGATTTACTCGATGCAGAACTTTTGTCAGTGCAGTTAAATACAACACAACATTTTTGAATGCAACAAGTTGCATGGAATATGTAGTTACTGATAAGGTACGCATCTACAAGATCAGGACTTCTAGTGATTCTAGCTACAGAGTGTAAAATGTTAATGTACAGTATGCTGAAGAATTTACCCCATACTGTATTATTTTCTCTCCACACTCCACCTGAACATTCACACCAGTCCATGTGAGATGGACAGGAAAAAGGAAAGATCAAGCCTAAAACCTAGCAGCAGAAGATGCTGCCTAAGACCACAGGGGAAGGGAGGCACATCAGGAAGGAAAATGGTAGAATCTAGAGCAGAGAAAGAAGCAGCAGTGGCAAAATGAATCTGAGATGTGAACAGGAAGGACAGTCTCACAGAAAGGCATGAGAAGGATGAGACTCCAGGAGAAAAATTTCCATGGAATAAAGGATGTATCAGAGAGAGTTAAATACCAAAAGCTACTCAGAGAAAGTAGAAGAAAAGTCAACAAGGGGACAGGATAAATTAGTACTCTGACTGGGGGTATTCCTTCTCTTCCCTGCTAACCTCTTCTGGAGCTCCCGTGGGAGTCATTGATTGCACAGCAGTCTCTGCCTCAGAGGGGCAGAGAGAATTATCAGGCTGCTGCAACAAAAATTGAGATGGGCTGAAAACTTAAAGGTGTTGCTTTCTAAATTACTCAGCACTAGCTTAACAATCACGTAAAACATACACACTGCGTAGCCAAAAATCAATTTAAGAAGCCACCTTGGGTGTCGTCACAGTCTTCTGTGACAACTTTATTTGCTTTGAAGTATGGAAGAGGTGGCAAGGAAGCGGACACGCATTTATAGGCAGCTCTCTCCCACCCTGATACTGAACAGAGCAGTTCAGCACAGCCAAAGGCAGTCTGCAGTAAACACATTGCATGTGGATCTAGCATCTACTTTCTGGTTTGACATAAACTTCATTATCTTACAGGATGCAGAATAAAGTGTGACCATCAGACATTACAAAATTTTCACATATTCTTTGAGAGCAAACAGAGCAATATAGCATTACAACTTACTAACTCTGCACCTTGCAGTGTCAGGTCCAGAGCCTTCCCCACACAATCACGTTCCTGCACCACTACAATGTTGTTTCCATTTTCCCTTTGAATAGAGAAAAAAAACCCTGACTCTACCAAAAAATATCCTGTTTTGTGAATCTTCACAAAAAGACTTGGTCACCCTTGTATTTGTGTGATCAAAGTTTTAGCTAAAGCTATCTGATAGTCACCTGAGCCAGAAGAATCCTCTGCAAGAGCAAGGCATGCTGTTCTGCATGAGCCCATGAAAAGCTCATTCATTGAGTGTTGTGAGGGTGAGCACAGACCCTCCGATTCACACTTCACTCGCTTTCTACTTGGCAAATGTAAACCAACTGAACCTTCTACAGAAAGGACCACTTTTCCCCTGTGGTACTGTCATTACTAAGTATTCTACTTAACAGATGCAATTAAAGCCCACAGAGAATTCTCAACGCGAGCTTTTATTGCAAACATTATAGGCTGATGTGTTAAAAAAAAAAAAAAGACTTGTGAATAACGTATAGAATGGACCACAGCATTTTAGCTTATAACTATAAAGGTTTATTGTGTTCCTCCAAGAAAAAGCTAATCAAAATAAAAATCAAAAGGGACAAGCAACACATTCAAGCATCATTCAGTAAACTCACAAAAGGCAAGCCAATTCAGTGCAGCAGCTAATGCTGGTCTTGAACTAGCTTGTTGCGGCTACACATTGTAAACTAGATCTAGCTGAAATAAAAAAAACCCCAAAACCAAAAATGTTTTAGTATTTTATCTTCAGAATATCCCAACTAAAAATCACATAATTCTGCTGACTGTACTGACTTCCAATTATTTTTATTTCTTTTTTAACTGGAAATTACTACTGGAAATCTAATTTTAGCAATGAGGAAAAATACCTGCGAGAACCTGATTTGAGGAAAAAGAAAAAAAAACTTTCTAGAGGCAGAGATTTCATCAAGAGACCAGAGCTGGATCCTACTGTTCCTGGCAAAGAGCGGAGGCACCAGCGCAGGGGCTGTTGAACTCAAGTGGACTGTGGAGGAGGAAAAATATAGACAGAGAAATGGAAGCTTTGGGACGTGGGAGGGTTGGCATACGTTTTGCATGAACTTTCCTACTGCACTGTTGATCAGGCAGGCTGCACAGCCCATTCCCAAGGGCCCTATCAAATTCAGGTCATTTTCTGTTTTTTTTCTGTCCACTGGCCTAATTTTTCCTTAGACACACAGACAATCCTGCAAGCTTTTTCCACCTGTAACTTCTTAGCTCTAGTTCTGGCAATGACAGCATGATGGCTACCACAGTGAAAGATGCAATTAAAAATATTTACCCTGCAATGCAAATTAACCTTTTTTTTTTCTCTTTTTTTTTGGGGGGGGAGGGGCGGGGAGGAGGGGAAGGGAAGAAAAGAGAATGGGAAGTGAGAGAAACATAGATGAAGCAAACATCTTGAAACATTTGAAAGCAACTCCCCTACCGATACCCTAAGATAGTGCTAGGGACATGGTCTTCAGAAATACAGATGCACATACGGCAAAAGTAATTAGTGGAACAACTGGGCTTCTTGCAGAGAAACTTCACGCACTGAGCAGCCTTACCACCTCACTCACCCTTGAAGAGCACCTATTTCTGAGATGGAAAACGGGAGATGTTGCACAGAGAAGGACAAACCCATGCAAAAGCTTGGAAACATAAAGCAAAGACCTTCCAGAGGTGGATGTGGCCACAGCGCTACAGGGGAAGCTGCAGCGATGGCTTTGTGCTCTGCCCCATGATGGGGACATGCATGGCACTGCTCATAAAGCCTTCCCCACCGCTTCTCCCTCCTGTGACCTCTGCTGCAACAACCAAAGGCAGAGTGCAGGGATTTGGGAAGGTGGAAGGCAGTATGACCACCCTGGCTTGAAATACTGCCCTCCACCCCAGGCCCACCCCTGCTCCCTTACACCTGTGACAAGCACAGCAGCGTCACAACTAGCTTTTAGCAACTGGGACCTTCATTTTGGGACTCTCAAAGCTGCTTCCAAATAACACGGTTCAAACACATAGTAAAGTCCAGTGACACGGCAGCGTAACAAATCAAAACATTCAAACATACTATTAAAACATTCTTAAAAAGTATTTACTTGTGCTATCAAAAGACCCACCGTCCCTTAATAACTTACGCCACTGTCCCGACACTACAGGTTCTTTAAAGTACTGAAAGCACTTTAGATTTTGAAGTTGGGGAAATCTACACTGTAATGAGCAATAATAAAACCTTCTTTGTGATATTTATCAAGAGGATTTTCTTTTTTAATTTGACTTTGAAATACGCAAGAGCAACACAGATTAGCCTGAAAATAAAAAAGCTTCAGAAATCAACTGTATGGACACACAACCACTTTCAGGAGTTACACAGAAAGCTGTGCAACATAACATTATGATTAATAAAACTCATATTTAATAATTACTTATAGATCCTGTAGACACAATCTGCAAAATCCCAAATAATAAAAAAAAAATCTCAGATGAATGGTGAGGGCTCTAAAAACTTACTACAAGTGACAACTCCAACTTTTGTACGTAGAAAACCGAGGCAGGAAAGTTAGGAGGCATCCACATGAATACTACACCATAGCAGACAAAATGAACGACATCAACCATCAAATGAAAATTTATTATTCTTACACTGTTATTTTATTTCGTTGTAGTGCTTTCCACCCAGCTTGGTCCCTACTGCTCTGAGGATGAACTGTGAGGACTACAACGACACCCACAAATGAAAAGGAGCCAAGGCGGGGGTGCAGGGAAGCTCACTTTCAACAGCTCTGCCCAGCAAAGTCATTCCTTCATTGTCCTCGTCTCTGTCATTTCCATCAGTTAAACCACCAAAATTTGACATGAGCTATAGAGTCACTGAACAGGTCGAAGCAGTGCTGTGTGTGCAGAGCGCCCTTAGCGCACTCCGTTCTGAGCTCACCTCAGACTGCCTTACTTGCTGTGCTGGCTGATGGCAGATGTCACAGGCGGGACACAATCAGGTCACACATGCCATTAATAACTGCCCTCTGGTCCCAGGCTTTTTCCAGCAGGTTGCTAAGATGACAACTGCCTAGACGTCCATGGTTTGAAAGAAGCAATTGGCTCTACAATGACTTTTAAAGCTACAAGTGTGCTCAAACACAGCTCAAGAGTGACAGCAGGTTTCTGAAGGAGACTGGCCTGACTTTAACTGGTACCAACCAGCCCCAAACCAGCCCATCTCCATGGCAGTAGGCCACCCACCTCAGTGACCAGCAAGAAGTGCACAGCAGGACGATAGTAGCAATAGGATTGGAAGAATGCAGTGTGACCTCTGCCATCTGTGCTAGACTACGGATGAGCCCAGCAGTGGCAGCACTCATGAGCTGATCCAGCACCCAGCAAGTCACCAAAGGAGCCCTTCCTGCGGCAGCCACCGCTGCGGGATCAGGCCCCTAAAGCAACAAGGATGGGTCAGGAGGTACCCAGTCTATCTGGGAGGGAGGGATGAGACAGCTCCTCAAAGGCTCCTCTGGACCTATTTTCCACAATTATACTGCATGACCCAGGGAAGCTTCTGCAGTAAGCTGCTCCATCCTCCTCCTGCCCGTGCCCAGCCCCCAGCACACCCCTCCATCCACAGGGTCAGCGCCTCTGCAAACATGATTCCCAAAAACATAGCCAAGTAGATCCTTCCAAAAATGGCAGATGCATCTGGCTTAAACTCATTTAAGGAAGGACAGTTGACTGCTAATATTTCTTTACTTTCTGGATTTTTTTTCCATATATATCTAAAATTTCATTCATATAGATACACACTCACAAATAGCATACGTGTGTGCATATATGGATGCATACTTTTGAAAATACTGACCTGACGCAAACCAATATGAGATTAAATATGTTGCAATTAGCTTAAATTCCTCAAACTAAATCTAACTTTGAATTGCAAAATGCACTATCCCCTTCTACTTCTGAATTAAACGGGGGAAAAAATCCCAAGGATTGCCATTTCATCTGCATGTTCAGGAATACACAGTTGGGAAAGGTGATATTAGGAATGTTTTCACTGTCTGAAAGGAAAAATCTTATTTTGGTTCTTGTGGAGTGAATGTTTCTATTTGTCAAAATTATGGACCATGAGGACAATGCTGACTAGCATAAATACATGCAGCAGACACTGTGAGGAACCAGAAAATTCAGAATTTGGGAGGAAACAGCATGGTACAGTACAGAATTCAAGGAAGTCAGGAATACTTAGAAAAAATAAGCACTGAAGACCATTTTATTCTGGCTTTAAAAGTTTCTGGAAATTCTTTTTTCTTGGAACCTAATTTAGTTACTCAATCTCCTCTTGCCTAAGAAAAGTTAAGGTGGAAAAATCAACATGGAAAATATGCTAAGACAACTAGAGGTATAGGAATGATCGATTCACAAAATATTACCTTTAGAATATACCTAATAATTAGGTATAAATTAATAAAGGGTTTAGAAAGTAATCAATCATAAAATGCAAAATATCCTCTTTGCATCCTACAGGAAACATTTAGTTATCAAAAGACTATTTATTCATCACCTCAATTTTATTTTTTTAAAATTTTCATTTTAAAGTTTCAGCAGAAAGGAGAAGGTTAGACATTTTCTTTAAAGTAAATTCTTCTGCCTCATCCATTACCATAATATCTGAACATTACCAACAATGAAAGTTTTTGGTTACTGAGTAATCTGAAAGCAGTAGTAAGAGAACCGAATCAGACAATTAGAGGCATAAACCTTCCACTACAGCTGGACAGCATCAAATGCTGCCCTTACTGAAAGCTTTCCTCAGCAACATCAGCCGCATCTTTTTTCATCTGGCTTGTCAGCTCTTTTGCATCCATAAACCGATACTGCACAGGCAATCAAGTCATCCTGGCGTGCCTGTAAGTATTGTTTAGGATTACTTGAGCAAAAGGACTGTGATCAAATCCCCAGGCTGTCACACGCATGGATTTTGGTAAGGGCTGGGGGAAAAATACTAACCCTTGGAGGACTCTAGCAATGAAAGAGCCAGAGGTGGAAGTCAAGCCTTTGCACCATCACCAGTAGGAAACAAATGCCGAGGAGAAGACAGACAGGGTTTTAAGGCATTATCACAGACTTCTGAAACCCTTTTAAATGGCCTATCAGTACCTTATAAACAAGACCATCTGAACACCACCAAATGTCCAGAAGGATGAGACAGGAGATCATGGATCTGAGCTCTTGCAATAGTTCCAGTACCATTTCCTCACGCTGCACCATATGAAGAAAATTATTTCACCTTCAACAGCAGACCCTTCAGTTGTAGTTATCTGACTTGCACCTGGCTTTGTGTTGCATCTTGCTAAACTACTGAGTGTAATACGTGCTACTAGTCAGAGACAGCCATTACCGCTTATGGGGAACACCAAAATGTTTTCAGCAAGATGAAGCTGTACGTTGCCTTTCTGTAGCTTCCCCAACAGTCTGATCAGCAACGAGGCATTTGATCCTGCGTTGTAACAAGTCCAGTTGACCAAAAGATAGAGTAAGTACAAGATGGATGCTTTCTCTGTTCATGATATCATAGTGCATTTGAAGAACAAGAAGAGTCATTCATTGAGTAAAGTGTTGGTTTTTTCACAGCTCAAAAGAAGAAGTGAAGGTCACAAACTCCACTCTTGGACATGTATCCAGAATTGCTGAACACCAGCCTGGAGCTCAACAGACTGCTGCTGGGTCAGTACAGGTTCGTGCAATTACTGCAGTGGACTACAATCACAGATCATCACAGCATCCCAAGCTCAGTTTTACTTAATTTTGGACCAGAAACCATCCTCTTCCTGGAGCTTGATTTATTTTATATATAGATTTTGGCTTTGTGGCAGAGTGGAACATATGCATTACTACTTTAAAAGAGGGTCTTATCCTGCTACTGTTCCATGCACATGCTAAGTTCTGTAGTACTGTTTTTTTCCACTGCTCTGCTACTCTCTCTGCCTCCCCTTGGCTCACTGGTACTGCAGAGAAAGCTAATAGATGTGTTCAATATATATTTTACCAGGTTGTCATTAGCATCCCCTTGGAGCACTCAGCTGTAATGATTCCCAGACACTGTGTACAATGTTCCATTTTTAGACCCGCCACTTTCTCTATAAAGCCATGAGCGTAGTGCTGGCCTTGCAACTTGTGGAACCTTAAAATAAAAAGCAGACCCCAAAGTGCTGAAAGGGTGGCAATGTTTCTGTGAGGGTACGACAATTCCATAAACTATGTTATCTTTTAACCTTACTGTCAGATTAAGATGGCAAAAAGTTCAGGGAATTTGAACTGGCAGTAAGTCGTTACTGTGCTTTCTAGACCTGCTGAAATAGGGCCTGCCTGTAAAATATCATGCTGCATACAGTTCAACAGCTACATTTCTGCCTAATCTTGGATTATTTTTTTTTTAAATCCCTGTGTTTGTCTGCAACTGACTTTTCCTCCACAAATTATCTTGCAGTTACAGTGCATATGAAATAGCCCATACTCATTCAAACCAGGAAGCCAGGTGTGAAAAATCCCAATCTGAAAAAAAAGTCGGGGAACACATATTACAGGCTAATTATAAGTGCTTGGAACTAAATCCCTTATTGAAGCTGGCTGAAAACTTGGTTTCATAAATCTGTTCTGTTAATGCAAATGATGAGCTACACTTTAGATCTCTAATGAGAGATGGGGAAGCTTCAGGGAGCCATCTAAAGTAAATTCCTTTGCACAGCAGAGCCAGCACCTCCAGTGTCCTTCAGAGTGATAAAACCACTGACAACCTGAAATATCCCTGAGGTAGCAGGAAGAGCAATCTTCCACAATCTGACATCAGGTATGAAAAAATACTATAGGGTTTTCTTGATGTAGAGCAATTAATCACTCCTGCTTGGGCTCTAACCACCATGAAAGAACTTTGCTTGACTTTCTACTATGAAGGTAGAACAGACTCTAAATACTGACAATAAATACAAACCCTTACACACCCTTCACAGTGCAACCACTCCTCAGACAGCTATAATATATACCTCCAAATAAGACACATACCTTGTAATAACTCTAACAGCCTAAAACAATGTCAGATAGTTATCTTCTTTGGAAAGATAACAACATTTTCAAAGTGCAAAGCGCATTCAGATGACCAATGATTCGCATGCATGTAAAAATACCAGCATCAATATCAGTGAACCAGCAGTGACAGGGAATGCAGCTGGCAAATAGCAAAATAAGAGGATGATTCAGTCTATTTGTAGTTTTTCTAGAAACAAACATCCCAGAATATGCATCTGCAGATATGCTGTTAACCCTCCCATTCCTTCCAGCCTCCGATACTCAAATTTAGGTGATTCAGATCACCTAAACAATACTAAAAGAAAGATGATGTTCACTATAATCATAGCATGCCTCCTCCAAACCCTTGGTTTTATTTAAAATTAAAGGATACACACACTAGATATTTACCTCTTTAACAAATAAATTTTCTGCTTTTTGTTCTGCATCTTCAGGTACGGAAGGATACAGCGTCCTGATTTCCAGGGAAATTGTGTCTGTCTGACAAAAAAAAAAAAAAAAAAAGCAAGTTAGACTGACAGAACAGCAGTTTTGCCTCATGAAGAGGTTAAGAACCTTATTGTTATGGCTTGCATTTTTCAATTTGTCATGCAGCCAATACACATACATACCAACAACTACAACCCAGCTCCTGCCCACACATGCTATTCAATGCTATCAGCTAAAGCATTTATTACAAGCAAGAGCAATGTTTGAATAGATTTCTGGGAACAAAGTTGTTCCAAGCAAACTTGTTTCAGTGTCTGAGATTTCTGATAAAAATGTCATCAAGCCTTCCTTACATCTTGTCCCAGAAACATACACCAAATCCAACAGCGTTACTTGTCTCCTCCCCTTCTGCACCTCATGCCTTTTCAGCCAGGAATGTGGAAACAGAACCAAAAGCTTTGACTCTTTTGGAAGGAAAAGAGAGGAGCAAAGAGTCCTCCCAATAAGTTGCAAAAGGACTGCCAGGACAGCTCAATGGTTGGAAAGCAAGTGGAACTAGGCAGCAGCTTCTCAGCCCGGCATTCCCACCCGTGGGCGCAGGCAGCAGAGCAGGACTGACAAGGGACTCCTGACGCTTCCTGCAACCTCCTTTCAAACTCAGCAGATGCTGCCCAAGTTAGGCTATGTTTTTTTGAAGGCAGCTCCTAAGTGAGCTGGCTTTTCAGGCCACACAGTAGGAAACCACACAGAGAAGTGGATTTCTAGAAGGTTTCCACAAGGAGCCAAGCTTGCCTTAGTTCCCACCAGGCTAACGAGGGGCCAGGGCCACCAGCAGTGCTCCACTGTGTGACCCAGGGCCTCCGTGCTGAGGTTAGCATGGCAGTCACTTTGCAGAAGTCACAGGAGAGGGAGCGTTGGGGTATTTTGAAGTAATCCACAGGTCTGGTCCACTCATTTTCACTGCCGTAAGAGGGGAAAATAAACAAAACCAAACCCTACAAGACCAAATTAGGCTCTCAATTACAACGGAGTAACTCTGCCGCTCAAGACAACAAAGGACTAAACCCAAGACACATCTGGTTTCCCAAGCTCACTTTCTCTTCCATTACAGAAAGGCACATGATTTCCAGAGGAAGACCTATGGCATAGGACTGGTTTAATATGAAGAACCACTACTTACTCAATACCGTGAGGCACCATGCAGTATCTACTGTGCCCCTGGAGGATATCCTCCCAGTCCCCAGTCTCAGACTAAAAAGTGATGGTTTTTCTCTACAAATTGGAAACACCCAAACTCTACATGACAATTGCCTGGATATTATTATGCATTTTGCCTTAAAGCTTGCACAGACCATGCTGATTCCCCCCCATCACTTCCCATATGAGTAATTGTTAAAGAAAGGCACGTATCATTCAGGCAGATGCGAACATCATGGGATTCCCCGAACTTTTTCTGTTTCATCTGGTTAGCTTAGGATACAACGTGATTAAAACATTTTGGCTCCCACAGGTAATGATGGTGCCTTACAAACACCACAAATCAAAAGAATTCCTGTTATTCTGACAAACTAAGCGCAGTTTCCTAAATGCAGGATCCTCGGCTCTACCCAGCTGTATTACCAAAGCCTGTGTGCAGTAAAGATTTACACAATCATTTAGACTATGAGTGAAAGAGGCAGCAGACAGAGAAGTATGAATTTTCAGGCCACATTTAGTAATAGTGAAGATGTCTGAATCCTTGGTTGCTTAGGGACTTTCCAACAGTACCCACAGTATCTGGAACACGCTTTGTTATTTTTACTTTACATACATGCAACATGTGAAGTCCCTTTTTTTAAGTGGTCCCAAGAAGACGCAATCCCTGAGTACAGCTGAAAACCCATGGGTGGCCCTGAGGTCCATCCTATGGAGTTCTTCCCAGGGCTGGGGTCCTGCCACCAGCAGCAGCAGCCACTGTCCATCCTTCGATGATATCACCACTGCTGAAGATCAGCTGTGGTTTCAAACTAAGGCAGAGAGAGAGGCCACAGGAAAGAGACATTTGATGCACCCCGTACCTCGTACTGACCCTGTTGGGACGGCAACTAAGCTGCAGTGCTTCTGCTTGCCCACAACAAAATTTGTGTACCCCCCATATTACGCAGAAGGTAACTAAAAAAACCCAATACTGGAAATTAAGACATATAGTAAGTCAAGTTTTTTTATCTAATACAATGCTTCTTGTCAACTGGCATCAACGCACTGACCAAGACAGCCTTAAATCAGGTCACTGTGCCTCCCTTCCCTTATACAACTTGTTAAAAAGACAAGTGGAACAAGAGATGTAACTCAAGCCCACTGTTGTGCCTGTGATATACTCCCCCACCCTCCTTCTCAACAAGAAACCATTTCAAAGAAACACAGCTGTGCAAAACAAAGCAATCATGTAGCATTGGGTTGTCACATTTGCAGACTTTGCCAAAGAATATCGCAGGTTTATTTGCAGGTATAGAAGTGGGACGTGGAAAATCTTGTGTATTGTTATATTTAAACTTGTTTTAAAAACTACAAAGCACTTCCTTTCTGAGAATTAGTTATGTTCAACCACTTAGCTGCAAAAGCTTTGCCACAAAAACACTTCCTGTTCATAGCTGATTACTTCCAAAGTTAAACGCTATTAAAGGCTCATCAGACACAGCATGTATACATCAAAACCTTTTTGCTTCAGAAAACAACTGAATTTCAACAATTAAGTGCTTCTGAAAGGGTCATAAAAAAAAAAAAGGATTTTATTTACAGAATTCAGCATGCATAAACGTGCCTCCAATGCAGCCTAATTTTCTAATGTTTAGGCAATCATAGCAATTGTCGAAATCAGAGGCAAACTACCTTCTTTGTGCATGCAAACTGCAATAATCAAATAGGGCAGGTATCTGCCTAAAATATTAAATTCAATATTCTTATGAATTTTTAAAAATCTATTTTATATAAATATTCTATATCCAACAATTTCTGGCATTCAGCCAGGCTGTCTCATTTGCATAAACTGTTGGCCCCAGGTGTTTGATTAGTTATAAGGTGCAATTCAGTTAAGCACCCTCTCTTGCTACACTCAGTCTACAGCGAAAGCCACAAGTTAATATTGTTCCTTATCAACAATTGATTAGGCATAACGCTTTCAGACAGTGTCTACTTCCACAGACATGGTGGATTTAGTATTTGAAAATGGAATTCAAACTCCATCAGCCATTTCAAATACTGCCACTCTGAATCTAACAGCTTTTAGTCTGAAAGCATGTTACCAGTGGTTAAATCTTTAAACGTTTGCATGAAAAATTATTACATTTACTTCCTGAAAAGGCAGCCCTTCTAAGAGAGCTAACCACACATGGGCAGAAATGTTCCTGCATGTTAATGCTTAGATCCAATCTCTCTGAAGAAAAGTTGCTCAGCCCCATTTTCATCCAAGTAAACAGATCTACTTAACATTACCAAAAACTGTAATGAGTTAGTTCATCAAATTAAAAGGCAGGATAAGATGAAGCTTTTGTTGTATGCTGCATGGACACCACCATGCGAATGCAGTTGCTATACAGGGCTCTGGGCAAGCTGCTGTCTGCTGTCCCAGCACACATCACCAAGGAGGTACGAGCGCAGGGGCAAAGCATAAGGAAAGCAGGCACAGAGCACATTTAAAGGAAAGATTTTGCCCCAGCACTCACTGAATCATGTTCAGGGAGAGTCTATGCTTTGCCCACACAGCATTTCTTTTGCTGACTGCACTAGCTCTTTAAGTCCAGATACCCCTCACTTTCCTGCCCCTACCAGCCATTGCACACCTGCATGTCAAGGATACCCATTTCCCATCAGGCACAAGAATAAATGGAGTCAGTTTCTGCTCCTCTAAGGATGAGCAGATACTGCCTATCACATGGGAAAGTGGGAGATAAGTCATGTGCTGTTGAAAATAACCCATGATCTCACCACTGTAGCTCTTCTGATCTTAGAAATAACAGGTTTACAGGGTTATTTCCAAGGAGGCTCTAGGTCCTGTGCGGAGAGCTGCCCCTATGGCACACGTGCTCTGTATCATGTGAGGAAGCAGCGTCATTGCCTGCTCTCACCCTCTCCCCTTAAAGATGCATCTGGTTCTGTTTGTGAACTTCTGTATCCAAGCAAACAACTTCTGTCCCTGCACAACATCTAGATAGCAGAGGTTTCACATTCTGAAAAATAGGGAGATTTTGTTCAGCTCTTCCTCGTTCAGAGCTAAAAAAAAAAAGAAGCCTGGAAACACTTCACACCTGCAGGTGCAGAGTATCAGCACTGCATGATTCAGCCCCTCTTCTAAGGCCTCTGTGATGCTCGGAGGGCACCTATGTGTGCTTTCAAAAGCCCAGAAGAACCAGGAGCACATGCAAGACCTGTTGAAGTTCGGTCTGACATTACATAGGCAAGCTTTGCCATCTTAACACTGGTTCTAATTTTAGGCAATGGATTCTTATTTCTATTGTAGGTTCAAATCAGACATTCAGCCATATTTATGCAGTTAGCTTAAGAAAGTCTGAGTTCCACTTTTCAAAGAGAGATTTTAAAGAACAGTGTGTGGGGAGAGAAGGAGGAACCAGTTCTCATGACCCAGAGTTCAACATGCTTTTATACTGTATCGGATTGAAGTACCTATTAAATAGTTTCAGCTGCCTTTCTATGAAAATTGACTAATATTTATCAACATATTGTTAACATATATTTAGTTACTAAACCTCCACACAAGTCAAGATATTAAAAAAGGGGTGCTGAGTCTGCTGCCACTAAGGGAGGGCATCAGTGATTCTACACAAGAATTGAGATCCTGGAGAGATTTGAAAAAAAAAAAAAAAAACCACAAACATTGCTGCAGGTTCAGTGAATTTCCTAAGGATTGTGACATGAAGAAATGATGGAAAAATACTTCAGAAAGCATACAGAAATAATTTTGCTTGTATACATGAAGGTGCTTAGGAGCAGAATTACAAAAGCATGACAACAAATTTGTGCAAGACTAAGAAATGAAAGGCTAAAGGTGGGAGGGAGACCAATTTGAAGGAAGTTGTCACACTTCTTTAATAGCATCCTTTCCAGTAAAGAGGTAGGAGAAAAGGGAGAAATAGGAATGACAGACAGGGGCAGTTCCAGTTGTCAAGGGAGAGTGTGGCCAGGTCTGGGGAACTGAAGGTGAATGGAGCATAGTAACTCAATGGTGAGGATGCAAACCTACCAGCACCACCACTGAGTGTGCACATTTTTATGAGCGCAACAGGAAGCCCATCAACTCCCATCCCACTCACTACCACCAAGAAGTACGGCGCAAGCTTGTACTCATGTGACAGGCAGCTCCTGTGACTCTCTGCAGATCCTTCCTCCACACAGTGGCTGCTGTATGGCTGCAGAACTTTCCACTGCCCATTATTCCACAGCACAGCAACAGAAGGGTAATTTGTTCACAGGGTGCAGGAACAGGTGAAAAATGAAGCTGAGCTGCCGTGCTTTCTGTCCAGGGGAAAATGGACTTTGGATAAGCAGGAGGAGAGTTAGCAAGCGAGGCATTGCTCAGAAAACAAGAAGTAGAACTGACATGACTCGATTTTTTTTTTTTTTTTTAAGAAAATTATTAAGCACAGTTGCAGAAAAGTGAAGCATCTTTTCCCCAGTTGGAGTAAAACCAGAGAATGCATCTTTGTAATGTATACATCTTGTACTCTTCTGTTGAAATGCAAGGAAATAGAGGAATATAGTCATTCAGGTTCAGACTGACACAAAGAATTCTTTGCTGTTCCACAGACTTCTCCCAAGATGTTGGAAATGATGAACAAAAGTCTTGTGAGAATAACTGCATTCCCTTTGAATACAATTCAAAGACGGAAAGCAATTCTGAGATGAAACAAAAGACCAGACAGTACAGCAGCTATGATAAGAATTGACCCATATCTGATGCCTGCAGTGAATACCCAGAAATGGGAAATAGCTATCAAAAGCAGAATTTTCTCTTATGCTCGCTGCCTCAGCTAACTCTTTTGGTGGGGTTTCAGTCTGAAGAGACTTTGCCCATAGGATGTGCTAACACACAGGCCCAACTGGGCCTGCATCAACACTGAGCCACAAAGTCTGGAGCAATTGTAATCATTAGGAGTTAAACAGTAACGTCCACCATTTCCTGGGGCATTATCACATTAAATAACACTCAAGAGCCAGCCTGAGCACCTCCTAATTCAGTCAGACGTGGATTTCTTCCTACTCAAATGGCTGACCCCAGCTCTTGTGCACAGGTGATACTTCAGCAGGAAGGAGCACTGCTACAAATAGACACTCTGCAGCTGAAAAACCTGTCTGCGATGAGGGCTCTGCAGGCCTGTCTGGCGGCACAGGCTCTTGTTATTGCAGCTGACTTCAACAGAAGATAACCAAAAGAAAAGAGACAGGTTTATTGCAAGGATTTGGACCCTACCTACCACTGCCTCTGCTCTTCTGCGAGTACAGGCCACCTCTACTACGCAAGTACCTCTCTCACCTGTCTTAATCCTTTTTCTTCTTCTTTTATTTAAATAGATTATGCAGAATAGTTGCAAAGCATAACACAGAGGAAACAAAATAGAAGTAGCTACTAAAAGCCAGGCACCAACTGCTCAAAATGAAATTAAAATAAGGATATGAAAATATGGTTTGACGGGCAGAGGTCTTGAGCAGTAGGACATGATTCTTCTTCCACTGAGAGGATTTGCTCCACTGATTTGAGCTCAGTTACTCTAAAGCAAGGGGCTCAAGGGCCTTGTGACAGCACACAGTATGTCTAGTCAGCTTTATAATACTAAATTTCAATTTTATAAATTCACAAATGTGCAAAATGGATAAAGGAATTAACGATGATGAGGAAATCTATTCTGTTTAGTTTTCTCTCGATCCCATGAGCACATTAACTCAGTTAATGCCACCAAGGAAATAGAGCCATTTAGTAAAACAAAGCAGTCGATTAGATTAAGTCAGCCCCACAGGACTACAGCAGTGCCACGAGCTGATGGGAAGGGCCCTCACACAGCAGTTACAATTGGTCACAAATGGAAATGTATTTCTATTAAAGAATGCCTATTCATCAAAACCTAAATCTTTTACAGAGGTCAGTTGATTTTGAAGAAGCTGCTGTAAGATGCAGGCAATCTGCCACCTTATGTGCCTGGCAGGAGGCCTCCCCAGCAGGCAGACCCTGCCCTCCCAAGCTGCCCTGTCACTGCCATGGCAAAGGCTGCCCTGGACATCCAGGTTCTCCATTTCTTTGCAGCTTGCCAGGGCAAACAATGAGGATCCTGGGATGAGGTCAGGAAGCCCAGGTATCCACTGCCTGTTAGCATCCCACCATGGGAGCCTGCCTCAGCACTGAAGACTCTGCATCCCCCATCACTCAGGATACCAGATCTCAAGCCCCACTGGACAAGAATTTAAGACAACCCCAAACCCAAACAAAACTCGAGTCCATTTGGATTTATCTGTCTCATGCAATCTAATGTCAGCAATGGCACAGCTTGGAAATATGTCACATCTACCATCTAAAAAGCATGACTTTGAGCAGAAGGCCGGGAGCCATGGCCTGTCAGATTCTAGTGGCCAAATATATTAAGCAGAATAGGATCAGAAAGACTGGATGTAAATTATGGAAGTGTGATTAAATTAGATTATAACAGTAGGGAGAGATTCCAACACTGGCCAAACTACCACTGTGCTGAGCAAACAGACAAGTATATGTTACAGAATAACATGTTTGCTGAGCTCCTGAAATATATTTGGGAACAACCAGGACTTCAAGCTTTATCTAATCCTGAACAAGAAATTCATTCACACAAATGTCAGAGGGGAAAAAAAAAAAAAAAAAAAAAAAAAAAAAAAGGAGTCAATTTGGTGGGAGGGAATTAAGGCATTACGCATAAATTAAGAAAATCTTAGAGAGCCCTTGGACAACTTCTGTCTCTCCCTCTAGCAATGAAGACTAAATAAATAAATGGACAGACAAACCTAAGAGAAAGAATAACACATATTTGCCTTGTACTTACTGAAAAGTCATCATCGGGGAATAATATCAGATCCTTGAACTGGTTATCCCCGATATTTTTTTCAATCTCTGTGATAACAGCTTCATAATCCAAAGGCTCCAAGAGTTTGGGTTTTTCCTGCTGTGGGAAAAACAGAAAAGATCAGGCAACCTCTCTACACTTAAATCCGCCTTCCTCCCCTTTCGTAAACTGAGATCTACTGCATTTTTCCTTTTTTAACCCAAAGTGTGAATAACTTCTTCCCCCACCCCCCAACCATTCTTCCCAGCTTGTTGCAGCTGAGCTCATGTGAGAACAGTGGAAGTGAGGAAGTTGGGCCAGTTGTAACAGTCACTTTCCATCTGGTAACTCAATAACAATCCGTCAGCTCATTACAGAGACCAAAACCACCAGATTAATTTACCCATCACACTCAGGAATACTCTTTCTCCGTAAATACATGTAGGCAAATAGATGGACACAATAAGAACTGAACACAGGTATGACTCTGAGCTAATATGGTTTAGAATAAGTAACTTCCTAATTTCTTCACGGTCTTACACAGTCCCATCTCTTGAACTGCTGGTAGCTTGTGAATGCCACCACATTGTTTTACTTGGTAATAATCCAAGGTTTTTCTCCTGGAATAAACCATCTGGCACCCATCCCCATAGTTTTTCTTGTCAGAAACAGGATTAGTATAATTGTACTAGCACTATTATTGCCTGTAACAGTGGTAAAGTAAGAAACCACCATTAAGAACAGCCAAACAAAAGTAAAGTCACACTGTGTTGAAATACAATCCAAAAACAGAAAAAGTGAAGCCCACCTGACATGCTAGAATACATTAAATAAATGAAAAGTCATGTATTAAGAGTGACAACATTTGCTTTGTTTAGAGACTTAAGCATCAGAAACAGGAAACAGGAATGGGCCAGAGAACTACTAGAAGGGATAGAAAAGCCAGCAATGACAGAAAAAGGACACTAGTGGAAAGCAAATGCAGAAACACTTCTTCAGTTGCATGCACTGGTGGACATTAAGCAAGTTGTATTTTACCCACTGTTCTTGCACTGTGCTATCCAGAATAATAGAAAATTTCCTTCCCTCCCTCTTCCATAAACCAAAACCACAGTGTATTGGAAAAGAAAGCTTTCACATCTTCATGAAACAAACTTCTGCAACAGACAATCTCATGAATCTCCATCATATTTGATTATATATGTATCATTAACATATGGTCCATTGTACCTATAATGGTCCAAATATACAAGTCTCTCCGTCTTTTGACTTCCTTCTAGAGAGTTCCTGTTTTTTTAGTAAATACAGTAATCTCAAGATTTCTCCCCAGCCCTTGTGAACACTGTTTCCCTTTTACATTAACTTCAAGACTCCTTTTGGTATCAAATGCATCTATGAGAATTTTAATTAAGTATCAGTAACACAGCCACACAAAATAGATTGAAACACTGGGATAAGCATGTTCCTAGAAAGTTATTCAATTCCTGAACAGCTTATGATAGAATCACAGAATAAGTCAGGACCTCTGCAGGTCATCTACTCCAACCCGCTTCTCAAAGCAAGGCAAGCTGGATCAGGCTGTTTGGGAACTTGTCCAGATGAGTCCTGAAAACCTCCAAGGATGGAGATGCAATTTAAAAAGTTGGAGCTGTTCCTCCAACAGTTGAGTCTATTAACTCTCTTCTCAGTCTATTAACTCTCTTAGTCCCATTTGCCCACTTAAGAGTTAACAAACTTCTAAAAATCATTAGTATATAGCATTTACAGGCCAAAACCACTATCTACTGATGCTGAGACACTGAAGTCTTGTAAAAGATAGAAAAGATCAACACATAACAGTAATTAATAGGACTTCTTTAAAAGCTTTTTCTCGAGGAAACTGGTTCACGAATATTGCTGTGGGATGCAAGGGAGAGGGAGGGAAGAGAAGCAATACTTGACCTACCTAAATATGGTGTATCTTTAACTACCAACTCCCAGGAAACCACCAAAAGTTCTGTCTGTATGAATAAAATAAAAAGTGATTCTGACATACAGATATTGTGCTAGATTCCTTCCTAGGTGAACCTGGAGACATAAAAGGAGAGTTATGAAATAGATTTGGGATAGTTTACAGGAAAAAAAAAGAAACTTATCTAGAGGAAGGCCACCGTAAAACACAAAAGGGCCAAATGGGAAGAAACAGCTTTAAGTTTAATTTAGATTTTGTGACAGGAGTCTATAGCAGCATGTGATGTTCAGGTAAGACAAGGCACGCTGCTAGGACACATAAGACTTCATATTGACCCAGCCATGTCACCTTAGACTGTCCCAAGCTGGTACCAGCCGGTACCAGCTGATGTTAATATATCTAGTCCTGCTCAAGAAATGTCTGTTTGAGTAGCAGCCATATCCTTCAGTGAGGTTTCGGTCTGCCGTTTACCGACAGCGGTTCCCCATAGCGATGCAGTGGGCTCATCCAACCATCTTACCATGCACAGCTCGCCCTCGTTTCCTTTCAAGTTATGTTGAGTCACCACAGTATCCTTTAACCACAAGTTTTAGAGTCTCTTTCACTAATTCTACCATTTTATCTATCTATTAAGTATTCCTATATAGACGTAAGTTTTGAAGAGAAAACACCAGCGCAGAATGAGTGTACACACTCTGCTGAACCACTTCTTTGGGGAGCGATGTCCAGATCTGAACAAAATTCACTCAGTCCCAGTTCAGCAGAAAGCAAACTTGTAGTACTGTAACTGTTAATCACTTACAAGAAAACTCAATGTGAAAGTGGAAAAAACCCTATGCACTGATGTTTAAGAGGTACAAGTCTTTCATGTAGACATTTTTCCTGTGTAGCGGTTTCACTAAAAGATGTACGTTTTCTGCAGCAAGTTTGCAACATTGACTACACTGAGAAACCTCCCCTCCTTGAGCAGATACTGTTAGGCTAAGAGTTTTGCAACAATCTCAACCTTTAGTAAGTCAGACATGCCATAAATGTCCACTCTTCAAAACCCAAGATATGTCAACACAATAGTAATCTAGGTCAGATGCTCCTTGGAAAAAGTTGTGGATATTAGCTTTCAAAATCCTTCAAAAACCCATAATGTAAGGAAATTACTTAATTAGCCACCTTCCCATTGAAGTCATAGACTGAGAAGGAGCTGGGGAATCCCCAAAATCATGGGATTTCTCTTGAAATATGGGGGAATCCCACACAAGTGCATGGCATTTGCAGGTTCTCTATGCCAATGGAAACTACCCTTTTTGCTGGGGCTGGCAGAACGAAGAGGTATTCCTTCTTCCCCCTGGAAATCCCTGTGAGGCTGGGGTGAGCCCAGTTACATCTCCTTCAAAATTAACGTCACTCAGATGTTCTGATGCAGGTGGAGGCAGGGCAAGCTGTGTCACACTGGTGTCTCTTTTCTGTACAGAAGTGGCAGCACTCAGAAAGCCACTCCTGAAAGCTGTCTGAAACACTCCAGGGGGAAAAGTTCTCCTTGACAGCTGCAAGGTCATTTACGTGAGACAAGAATGCAACTCAAGAAAACCCTGAAGCGGAGAGACACAGCGAAAGCATGAACATCCCTGTTCCCTCAGTACTAATTCTCTTGCTCCCAGTGCTGCAAAGTGCATGATCACTTTCCATCAGGAAACATTTTAACAGATGTTAACAGAGAAGTATTAGGAGAAAGTCTACACATCAAATTGTAACTAAATATAAGTAGACGTGAGGTTGCCAAAATTACTGCAAAACTTTTCAGTGAAGCACTTCAGTATTTATGGTGTTTTTTTCCTATTGATGCTCTGACAAATACCATTCTTGCTTCTACAACAGTACAGCAAAGTCTTGTATAAAATGTAATACTGTGTTATGCCAGCTTCCATGAATCAGAGATGCAAGTAACAGCCCATCCTTGTCAATACACTGACTGTGGAGGTAATCGAGTCCATTCCATGGCAACATCACATATGACAATATAATAAACATGATGCCTCGTTATCAGTTCTGGATGTTCTTACAAACCTTAAGACTATGCAACATGGACACAGACTCCATCCTTTGCAGAGTCAGTATTCTGGACTTGGCAAAGCTTACCACTACAATGCTTAGTATTGCGTTTGTGATGGGAAATGGCAGCTGGTTTAGTTAGCAGTTTAGCTCTAGAAGGCATGAAATGACTGCTCAGTTTTCTCGTCACAGGCAGACAGAAGCAGCATTGTTGGGATTTTCTCCCTGCGAGCACTAGCAGAGATCTGTAAATGAGTAGGGCTGATTTAAAGCTAATTTAATAACCATAGTGCTGCCTCTTCTCCATTTAACTTGTCTGTTCTTTTTGGAAATAGACCAACATAGCGATCTGTGCCAAGATCGAATTATGCTGGCTCGGATTTTTATAATGCTTTTTATAGTCTTTCTATCTCAAGTGAGTAATGAATTACATTTAGTTGTACTGAAACAGTTGTGAATACATGTAGTAAAAAGGCACTCTCCAATCCTCACCTGCTACAGCAATCACAGCAGTACCATTTACTTCACACCCCGATAGTGTTGTGGAGCGTACTTCTGTATGTTGTTGAGCCAACTTTTCCAAGCTCTTTTTGATTAGTCAAGAGACCTTTAATGAGCACCAGAGCCAACACCACAGAGGGATAATCACTACTTAATTACACAAGTGAAACAGCCCAGATTCCACCAGTGACGTACAGCTTGATCACCACCATATTCTGGTCTAAGTACAAAAGCATTATTTTTCCCAGCAATAGTGACCAAAAATATCCACATAAATGGTTTTAACAGAAACAGATATGGTACCTGGCTTGCCTCCAGCTGCACAGACATTGTGCATTGATGCTAGTACCCATCTTCTCTTCATAATTATAGGATAAAATGACTTATATATCATCTTCCTGAAGTCGTATTTCTGTGAACACTCACTAAAAGAGGAAATGATGCAACCGAGACCAACAGCCTCTGGATAGTCATCCCAAGTACTTGCCCATTCTAAAAATAAACCAGACTATATGTTGTAATTCTCTAATGCTTTAATGATGTATTATTCCCAGACACCAAATCCTGACTATCTAAAATTTACTGAATTTAATACAGATGTTGAAATAAATTTCTTTTCTTCCTCATGCCAGGAAGAAGAAAATTAAAGAAACAAATAAACAGAAAGAATTTAAGCTGATGGACTTTGGTTACCTGGACTAAAATATCTTCATGACAGGAGGATTCACTATACGTTCATAATAAGAGACAAAAGAATTGTGATGGCCAGACTGGTCAAGATTAAGAGGACTCTGATTTTTAATTTATCCAAGCTATGGCTTGTCTAAAATTACAATTCCTTCTGGTACACATTTGAAATATTGAAATGGGCAGCAGAAAGGGCCACTTACTGAAATAATGGCATCACCTTCCTTTGTTTTTTTTTTTGTAGACTTCTCAATGATACTATTAACTAAGCCAAATCCTACTAAAACTCACAACAGCAAATTAAATTACTTTCTGGTATGACATCAATGGGAAGTGCTTCTCACACTTCTTGTTCTTCCTTTCCTTTCCCCAGTTAAATACTGTCTCTGGCATAACTGTCTCTGTACATGTACTGTCTCTGTACATTACTGTAGATTTTTTTTTTAATACGTTTAATATATGTAGTTAATTTTATTCCACCAGGGTGGACCAATTTAAATTAAATATTTCTTTGCCAAGCCTGTCCAAACTGAAGCTAAAGAACAGTCAGATCTCCATGACTTTTGGAGGAAGTGTTGTCTAAAGGCTGAATTTAACCCTATCTTCAGATGTGCTAGCGATACAGACTGCCCAGCAGCTCTGAGGTGTGCTTAGCTGAATATTCAAGGAGCTGAAGCTGACGCTAGAAAACCATTTGCCTTTTATGGATTCACCAAAACTTTCACCTTTTTGTAGGACCGATGTATGTTTCTATTCACCATAAGCCAGTACAGCTGTTTGATTCCTGGGGTAACTTCCGTGGGGGTGCACCTTCTTCCTGCACCAGGTGAGATCACGGTGAGCACTCAGAGGACCCAACCTGCTCCTGGCAGCGAGTCCCACAGCAGCGCTTGTACCCAGGGAGCAGAGACAGCACAGCCACGCGTGGGGATGATGGTGTCCCTTAACACCTGCCAGCATCTGAGGTGGAAGTGACAGGTCTCATCAACTTAAAATGCCCTCACCCCACAGGGCTGATCTCTCTCCAGTCCCAACACAGTCCACTTTGTGTTATGGATTGTCTTTAAGGAAAAGAAGTTTTGCATTTCAAGCACAGGGGAGGAAATTCAGGGTCTGCAAAAGGTATTCGTAAAGGACAAGGAAACACAGCCAGAACCAGCAGGCAGATGGTCCCTCCTTTTATTTTAGATCTTGCCATTTTTACAATTGCTTGGCCTGGTATGCATCTATTTACAGTCAAACAACTCTCTGGCCACATTACAAAGGCTACATTTGGCTCAGTATGTGATTCACAGTCAACAATATTAAAATTAGTGGTACAAAAAAAATTTTCTGTGACACTGCTTCCCTTTCACCCTAAAACACATTCACTTGTCATGTCCAAAATGTTTAATTTGCCATGTCTTTCAGCAAACCTTGGAGAATTACACTTGGAAAGAATCCAGCCAGTCTTTCAGGGCTGCACAGCGCCACTGATACACTCTTCAGTGTCAACAGTGAAGCCGACATGCCAATAAATTTCATTAAGGGGATTGCCAGTTCCCACAAGATTCTGGTACAGAGAAAATTGCAAAGAATTACAAAAAGAATTAAACCCCCAAATTCCTAGTGATTCAGCAATTAGTTTCCAAAATGCTGTAGTACCTAGCAACTTAAACAGTGCAACAGCAGGGAAACCTGGGCAAAATGCTGCTGGGAATAAAAGAAGTGAAAAATAATTTTCTTTCATTAAAGCCTCTTTATTTAAAGAAAATTCTGATTGACACCAATAAGGGATTTTCTTGACTAAATGAGACTTACTCTGCACAAATACAGCTGGGATGGGGTGAATCCCAATTGCTTACATTGGAAATTACCATTGTTTTGCAGATCAAAATCTATAAAGGTCTACTTTGCATATTTTCCAGCTTTAAAAGTTACTCTAAGAGAATAATACAATGTGTTAAATATTTGAAAAATGGGTACAGCTATCATCCGGATGAGCCTACTCATATCATTTTCATTTTAAATCATGGGCCAGATTTAAGCCATCAGAGACTTACAGTGGCACACAGACACATAAACTCTCCAGCAGCTGGCTTGATGACTGACCAGGGTTCAGGCTACTCAAACCACAAAGACTTGTTCTCAGGCATCTGGCAGTGACCTACTCTTTCTATTACCTTTTATTTCTCAAGTTAGAATTTATCATTGCTTTCGTTATGAATTTTGAAAGTGTCTGGCCTTGTAAAACTATCTCACTCATGGTTAAATTCTGCAAGCCACACAAGACTGTTGGTTCAGCTGGGGGGGGGCAGGGGGCAGGGGAAGGGGATGCTTCATGCTACACTCGACTTAGTCATAAGTGTTTCCTGAATTCTGTTTCTCAGTCACAATTATACATCTGTCATTGTAGCCTTGCTGCAATGTTTTCTGAATCTGGAAAGTATATGAAGTATATGCATGGGCAGGTACGCATGTGCATCTTCAATGACTAGTAATTGCTATTTTAGACATAGATAAAAGCACCAATATAGTCTGCAAAATATTCAAGGTAACAAGAAAGCAACTTACTTGTCCTCTGTGTTTATACAGTAGCTGGAAACCTTTTTTTTACAAAGGAGATTTCATTTAATCAGAAAATTACTGAAATCAGCATTATCATGCCACTGACAATAAGACCTTTATAGAAACTGCTAGGTTTTAAAATTAAATTTAATGTATTAGCTTTTCAAAATGTCAGAGCTGACGCCTTCTCAATAGTGAGTACTTCAGAAGCCTAGACTAAATATTTGCCCATAGGTCACTTCAGGGGAGAAACAAGAAAGTCTTGTAAAGTATCTTAAGGTTTGGTTGTGGTTTTTTTAATTTACACAGACCTCTAACCTGGCACCACTCAGCCACTTCGCTCCCCTTACCTGACCTTAGCCAGAAAATAAAAGTGCAGTTATAGCAACAAAAGGTTTTCTTTACATCTACCATGCTGTATCTATTCATGAAGAAAGCAAGCAAAAGCCAAAGGCACGGTTCACTCATCTTCATACAGGCACCTGAACAGACAGGTAGGATATGCTGGAAGGGGACTGGGAAGAAGGGATGGGAACTGTGGGGCAGCAGAGAGGACCGCCTGATGCAGAGCTGGAGTGCTCGCCCCAGCCACTTGCCTCATCAGTGATTACATCACCCCTGGGAAGGAGAAGTGTGTAGTCCTGCCCTGGGCACCACAAAGGGGATGCTGGAGTCAGTCTACTTCAGCTGTTCTGTAAACACTCTTTGCTTCGTCTTCACTTTTTCTAGAATGGTCTCAGGCAGGCAGATTCATGGTTGCAAACAGGAACATCAATAAAACCTTCCTGCAACCTGCATGTAGTGGATTTGACCAGGGCTTTTAAGCTTCCACTACAAAGTTTATGTCAACAGCACTTCTGACTGTGTACACACACATATATAAGATCATTGTAGTCTAAGAAAAATCTACATTAAAAAAAAGATGCTCCCTATTTTTGCCCTGAAGTTGTACTCAGATGACCCTCATAGCAAAGACAGAAACCCAGCTCTGACACCTACGGCTTCTATATGGCAACAATAGAACTTATTACAACAATAAGATCAGACCAAACCAGACCCCCCTGTTTGTGCAAAGTGGAGAAGGCAGGTGGAGCGATCTACCCACAGTCATCTGTGTACAGGTTCAGGGGAGGGACAGAAGGGACAGGTGCCAGGTGTTCCTAGCTCACCTGCTCCTCCACCAGGTTCATCTCGCACAAACTGCTGCTAAAACACTGGTGTATTTTACATTAACACTGTGTACAGCACAGAATTGTCTTTAAAAACATTTTTACTTACTTTAAAAATTAAATGTTTCTTTTGAGTAGACTTTGCTTTTAGAGTACATTGGAGACTTTTTTTTAAAGTACCTTTAAAGGATTGAAGTGAAAACTCTGATATCTGTTCATTAGATCATGCTCTGATGCTAAAGACTTTGATCGTTATCGTGAGTCTGATGATGAAGTTGCAAGACAGCACACAAGCAAACTACATTGCCCGTTTTCACTTAAGTCCTAAAATTTAGATATATGAACTGCTAGACCTGTAGACTGAGCAAACAGCTTTTTTGAAAGGGGCTCAACCACTTCAGAAGCCCCTGAGGCAAAAACAACTGCCAAAAATATTTGCATTAGCTCTAAATAAACTTTTCAAAATACCATTTAACTTCTAGAGAGTACTTAGTAATAAGTCACTGCCCCATAGGGCAAATCTCACATATGTTGTTCTGCTTCATTTTACTCAGTGAATATCTCTCTTTTTCTATCTACACTATGGTTATTTACCTCTTAAAGATATTTTTCAAGCTACATATCTGAGTAAATAATGGAAAGTTATTTCCACAGAGGCTTTATCTGTAAAAATTAGTGTCATCCATATATGACCATTATAAACTCAGCTCCCACAATGGTGTTAAAATTGTAATTGTTTCCTTGACATCAGCTACCTCCTAATCAATTATCTAGCTATCAAGTCATTTACACACACAATGTAAATGTAAGCAAAATCTGGTCAACCACACTGAGCTCAATCGACAACCTACAATCAATTAAAACTAATCAGATCATAATTAGTCTTAAAAAAATAAAAGGAGTTTCCAGCAAATAACACGAGTCCATCTACAGAAAATACAGGTCTAAATGTAGTATATTAAGAAATGCACTCTTTGAATAAGGTCCCAGTATACAAAAGCCTTTACAGCTGCGGTGGGAGTTAAGACCACTTTGAAATCTGCAGCATCAGAGGTGCAGAGGACTGATGCATGAAGGAGAGATGGGCTCCTGCTTGATAGCAAAAAGTGCCTGTAGGCCAAAGATTTAACATGCTCCAATTATGAAATATTGGGTAGAAAGACATAGGTCACAAGCCACAAAAGTAAAGCCAAGTGTGCCCGCATTTCCTAAGGGCTAAACAAACTATTGAGAAATACACTCGCTGAGTAACATGAGTGACCCCATCTTAGTCTATCTTATGTCTGAAAAGAACAGAAATCAGAACAGATTCCCCTGAAACCCCGAGTTATGTCCTCGACACTATGGCAGCCAGACACTTCGCAGGAAGTGCAGCGTGAACCACAAGACTGATGAAAGAGGCACGTCCCTACTTCCCATTACAGGCACCACGCAGCTACAAGCGCTCTAAGGTTTAGGTCAGAGTATGACACATTTTATTGACTCTTAGAAATCACAACAGTTTAAAAGTTCTTTTGCACCACTAAATGGAACAGACTCTCAGCTTCTGTTACTTGAGGATACAGGCAAAAATGAACAAATATATTCCCCTCTACCTGCAGGCAATCTACCCATTTATTGTCACTATTTGGGCTTTGTTGTATTTCCAGGCATACTTTCCTGTAAGGCTTCAGCCACTTCCAGAAAGCACCATTCAGGCAGTCAGGATTTGCACGGTAACAACAAAAATCATTCCTAACCAGGATTTAAGAGGATAAATCAAGGTGCAGTGCATACCTCCTACCAAAGTCTTGTGAACTGCGAGGGTTAGATGCTTTCACCAGCACCACCAGCACTCATTCTTGGGACCCAAGACCATGAAGCTTCAACTTGGTATCTTCAACTGTATGCCATTAGCTCAGGGCAGCAGGAACTACACTGTGGTCTTTTCAAAAAGATCCATTTCCATATAAAATATCTATCCAAACAAGCAAACCCAAACGCTCTACTAGATGGACCACAAACTGTCTTAACCAATCTGTGACCAAGCGTTACAACAGCAAAGTTATTTTCCTTCCTATTTAAAAAAGTTAATGAAAATACTCTTCCTCAGTGTATTATCACTGATTCTTTGTTACACTGGACATGCAGAATAGCCACGAAAGAGCCTCCAGCATGCGCATGCAAACACAGCTTGTAATTGGATATACAAAACTACAGAAGAACACTAAACACCTCTTGCCACAAGGATCCATTGTCTCCAAATCTTTCTTGGGGAAGCCATTAAACATTTGACATCTAAAGTGATCTCTCAAGTTAAGTGAGTAAATTGAAAACTGGTACTTGCCTAAGGCTTCTCGACAGATGGGTCTATGCTTTTTAGCTAAAATTGTCTACAGTTTCAATCTCGGTCAGGAAAGCCTAGGAAAGCCGTTAATGTGAGGTGCCCGGTGCCACACAGCAGAGCTGCAGAAAGCATAGTCCTGGCTCAAAGCCATCACTGGCAAAGCTACTGTCTAGCTCGTGGGACAGAACCTCACTCCAGCTTTCCACCAAGAACTCTGGAGCTTTCTCCATTTGTCCTCCTGCAGAAGGACAGTGGCTTTCTCCTCATCCTCCTGGCCTCAAGAAGCATAAATCACCCATAGAAGATTGTGAGATCTAAACCAGCATGGAGTAACTTTTGTACTCCATAAGCAGCATTATGGATTTTCATGGAACCAACCACCAAGCAGGTGTTACCAGGCGCCAGAGAGACTATCACATATTGCTGCTGTCAGTACATGTCTGATTGCTGTACAGCATCACATCAGTTTCCCTAATGCACTTGAGTTCTATAAACTCCCGAATTCCCTGTGCTTCAGTCTCAGACTTCAGTAATCATTCTCCAATGTTCAGCACCTCATCACACGGACTGATGGGACTCAAGTCAGTCCCACATATACATGAAGGAATAAATCCTACTCTCTCCTACGTGTAGCCTGAAGAGTGTTTGACCTGTAATTTCTTAGCAATTTCATTGAAGAGATGGAAGAAGGGGTGCATACTCACGCAGCTTAATCTGTGAATTTCTCCTTGATTCACTCGCCTAACGGTCCTTCTTTTCCTCCGCAGTTCACTGGTCTCCCTTTTGAATCTCCCACGAAAGCTCATTGTATCCGTAAGAATTCAAGCTGCAAACAAATCTCTCTTTTAAAAGCTGTGCTTCTTCAGCCTCTTTCCTTCAGCAGCTTCAGCGTAACAACTGGAAGCTGCACATACTGTTCAAGGGGGAAGTATGTCTAAAACTTACATGCTGTATCCACAGTAACTGAACAGGAGGAAGAAAACCAGCAGTAACTCATTTCTTCCTGTGAATAATATTCTGCTATTAAGGCAAGAGTGTCTCATTAAGCCATAAAAACACCCAGCCCCCGCCTCTAATGCAAATCAAAATAGGAAGTTGTAGAAAAAAACGTTTGCAACTGAACATCTATCTTTGTCTCAAAACCCATTACATCCTTTCTCCTCACCACCCTCCCCGATTCAAAAGCAAAACCAGCTGCACTCTTACTTCATGTACACGTATGTCTGCAAGCTAAAAAGAAGGCAGTCACAGAACCACCACCTCCTACAAGCCCCTCGGTAGCAGACTTCAGTTGCAGAGCGCACACCAACAGGTTCGTGCTGTGGGGCCCAGAATCACCTCTGCTTTTGGACCAAGGTAACAGTTCCCCTTTCTAAGTGGTGTAAAATACCAGTAAGAGGAAGCACCCTGCAAATTCCTAAAGCTGAAGACAGTTTTTAAAAAAATAGAAAAATAGACATATTTATAAGCCAATATTCAAAAGACATATTTGGCTTCTAGAAACCTAGGTTTAGAAGTGCCTGTCACGAGCCAACTAAGAAAAAAATAAATTGGTGCTTGCTTCAACCCTGCTCCCACCTCAGGCAAGAGTAAAGATGCCAGACGGAGCCTGTTCCCCAGCTGCTGCCCCATAGCAGCTCCCCTACCCCATGACCCCATGCAGTGGCAATCACAGTGGCACCCCGACAGGATAGAAGCCCCTCAATTGGTGCCTCAGAACCACAGAGGCAACAGGAACAGAGACACAGGCAATCAAATTATTCCTGATTAAGGTAGAGACTCACCCAATGGTCAGCTGTCTGAAGGTTGGCAGGGCACAAAGGTCTTTTAAAACTGAACAAACCCCCTCAGTGCCCACACATGTGCATGCACACACACACAGACCCCTTTCTTCTCCTTTGTTCCAGCTGAGGATTCATCCTGCTGTAGCAGCAAAGCTGCATTCCCCTATGCACATAGTCTTTATGGGGCATGCATTAGGCTTTTTTATTTTAACATCAGTGTCCATAACCAAGACAAACTGATAGTTTTTCTGCTTTTTCATTCTGGATTTTTTGCAAATTGGATGCTAAGCATTTTTTTTACAACTTGTTTCAATTAAGTACTGTCTGAGATCTGCAACTTTACCCTGAGTGCCTTTTTTTTTTTAATTTTTCTTTCCAGCAAAAAATTCTGAATTCTATGAACTCTTTCACGCATTTTTCAGCCTTAGTAACATTTGATCCAAAGTAACAAACCTCTGCAGAATTTCCACATGATTATTCCACATGCTGGATTTCCACGCCAAAAGCGCAGTCACATGAGCCCAGCATGTCTGATCTGAGCACTATAAATCAACGCATCAATCTGACCAGTTTGCTTTCATCTTCCTCAGTTAAAACATGGTGTCACTTTATGAATTAAAAACCCATCTCATCATTATCTTTGTCTTTAAGAAGATCAATTCCTTTAAACTGAGTGTTGCCAGCCTGCTGTGTGACTGCTTAAGACAAATTTCACTGTGCTCCTACTTAGTGGTGAAAAGCTTCCGTGTTTGGCGCTAGAAAACAGAAAAGACAACAGAAACCATTTGCCAAGGTATGCAGACATTTCAAGTGGCTACCAATATAGCACCGCAACGTTAACCAAGTTGGAATCACCCTTGTTTTCTCTCAAATCACCATGCTATCTGAGTCCCAAGTGCCTCTCACATAACATTGTGAACGCAGCTGCCAAAACAAGCGGTCCTTGCCAGAAATTAAATTTAATCCTGGATCCATCAGCTCTGCTGGCCTAATTTTCAGCAGGTATCAATTCCTCTCAGAGGCTGCTTCACCCGTCCAGTCCTTTCTGTAACTGTCACACAGAATGAGCCGATCCCCATCTTTCCTTTCCTCAGGATGGCTCTGTCCCAGCTTCCAGCCTCCGGCAGCACCGAGGAGCCCTTCCAGGGCACTCTTTCCACTGAGATAAGGGTCACCGCTGCTTCCTGAAACTTTGATGAACTTGTGTTACTCCCAAATAATACAAAAGATGAACTTTGGTTCAAGTTTCCAGCTGGTCCTTATTCAACATACACCATGAGTATCTTTTGTCCACAAGATTTTAATCCCTAGTATTATTAAACCTAATTTCTGTATCTCTGACAGCCAGTTTTTCAGACTCAACGCTAAAGATGCTGAGCATTATATTTTCTCAACACCAATACATCAAAAGGTTGAAGCAATGAAATACAAATAAGCTACAGCATTCACACAGAGATATAAACAGAACTAATAGTAAACAACTGCAAATAAAGATTCCACTTTCTTAGATCTGTTTTGAATGCAAATTCCTCTAACACTTGTAATGGGGAATAACATCACCAGTCAAATGTCTAATAATGCTTTGTCCTGTAGCAGAAATACAAAAGAAACTTCATTAGCATCAGTGTGACTGTAAAAGATTATCTAATTTTTCCTTAGTCTTCTCTATCTCTTTGAATAAAGATAACAGGCACTTCAAGGTGATCATCAAGCACCTGCACTGCTTTTAAATTCAGAACTATTATGTATAATCCATAGCTTAAATTATCCCGAGGAAAGACCTACTAGGTCACAGGAAATTCACAAGCCTTGGTTTCCATTTGTGAACTGCTCTATTAGATTCATATAGTAAAAACAAGGATGTTGAAACACTTCAAAAAATAATAAAATATGTAAAGTTGTCAACTCAATGTTTTATTACCCTCTGCTCTGCTGCCTCTGCTGAACATTTGCATTTGTTCCCAGTATTTTGAAGAAACTTATCAATATCTAGATAGGAAAAATAATATTTGATACCTCTACCCCTGTTAAGGAATAGCTAGGCGTTCCCTTTGTTTCAGAACCACTAGCATTTAGTCTTCTGATAGGGGTCACAATTCTGTAACTTGTTTATTCTCTTTTCCTACATTTCTTCTAGAGGTTCTGTCCAACTTATTGGATCTTTGATCCCTTCACTGTCACGCATCATTGACTTCAGTTTGGATCTTGAAAGCAATATGTAAAACCGTACCACTGGACAACACTAATTCACTGCTACAGTGTATCACGCAATCATTGCAAAATGAATTTCACTAGTGCTTTGCTAGCAGCCATATAAAAATTCAGTTCCTGAAGTGTGTATCTTCAACTAACATAAAAGACCTTCCAAAACAGGCTGAATATTTAACTTGCTGTGTAGCAAATACTGAATTCACTGTACTGTCCTTCTAAAATAATATCATCTACATCTCCCATCAAGAATGATCGAGAAAAGATGCATCAGTTAACCACTGCCTTTCCCCCGCCTCCAAATTTGGGGCAGGGTGGGGTGTGGAATCACATGCAAAGATCGAATTCATAGCGAGTTTCAGGGAATGAATGCTTCCATTCAGCTCAGGGCTTCTGTCCGGGAGCAACGCCGACACGTACAAACAGAGTGCAAGTCAAAACCAGTCTTGACTAGTGTCCATGTATATGTAAATAATTGCACATCCATAGCCATTACGCACCTAATCCTGACTCAGGCCTTTTGTCTAACAGATTTGAGAAACACAGTTTTATTAACAAGTAAGAAAAATCCTTTTGCTGGAACAACTTGCATCAACTGTGCATTATGTTGTTTTGAAATGAAAGACAAACCTCTCAAAAAACACCCACTTGCTTCATTTATAAATTAATACCACTGTGATAACAGTGACATTACCATTCAGGCAGTCTCTGCAGCGTAGACCAGTACTGAGAAATTTGGCTGACAAACTTAACGTTCCACCACTTGGCAGAGTGCAGATAAGAGAGCTGCCTACCTTCCTTGAACAGCTTGTGGCATTTCCAGCATGTCAGAGTTCCTGGTAGAACCACAGCAATAAAGTCATTGAAGAAAAACCAAAGGATGCCAGCCATGCCCAACACTCAGCCCTTGGAGCAGAAACAGAAACAATTCTGCACTTTACGACCATGACATCGGCACACAGCTAGCAGGCAGCTGTCAGCTCAGGTACTGGTGACAAGACCTGGAGAGGCTCACAGAGGGCTCCCTATCTTTAAAACAGAACAACCACCACACTTAAATTATTTTAATTATTAAAAAAAAAAAAAAAGAAGAAAAAGATGTACACCACATAGCTTTACAGCCTGCTCTGTCCCATATTATGGATGTAGGGTGCAGAACTCACAAAACTTGGAGACTTTGCTGGTATACTCAACTACTGAGGCCAGTAACGAGGAGATTAACACAGTTAATATCCCACAACATGCAGGCGGTGCCAGTGGGTAAGCTATGTTAATACTTACTGATGCTGCATTTCATATATTCCTTACCTGGTCTTCAATTGCAATCCCCCAGGCAGCCCAGCATCCCTGGCTGCCGCACCCTGAACAGCGCAGCAGGGCAGCACTGCTCGGCGTCAGCTGTCTGCACATCTGGGCAAATCGAGCCACATCAGATATAATTTGCCACCCTTTCTGTAGTCAGAGTGCTTGCTAGAAAATTGATTTTAGTGAATGGTAACACACTGCATGTGTTTGCAGATAGGACTGCCAAAAATCTACTAATAGACTGTGAGACTAAAATTGGGGCGACAATGACTGGACACCACACATTCATCTTATTCACATCTTCCAGGCATCGAGAATAGCATGTGCTCTGTAGTGGATTGTGAACGCATGTTAAAACTGTGCTTCCTAGAAGCTTCGTGTCAGACAGGTAAAGCAGATTACTACACTGGGACCAGAAATAGATAGATTTTTTTTTTACTAGCACCTACCGAAGAAGATGGAAAGCCCTAGTGACCTCTATCCCAACCCCTTTGTCAAAGACTGAATATTCACCTCCATCTTCTCCCCTCTCCAAAAAAACCCAAACCAAACAACCCCAAATGAACTCAAGAAGAGATCATCTTTTGGAATGAAATGCTCAGTATTGATCCATGCTTTGAAAATGTCCTTTTTTATAAAAGGGAGGGAAAAATATAAAACCAAAATATTTTAAACAGAAAGGTAAAAAAATTCAGTTAAGAAAAATTCCATATGACACAACCTTTTGCAAAGTCACTCTGGTATTGAATCAACTGGAAGTGATTTTTTTGAGAAATATGATTCCAGCTACGATCTAACAACTCAAGCTAAAACAAACACTCCACGGAGCCATTAGAATAACTGATGCTCGCCTTTTGCCTACACATCCATCCAGCTCTGACCAGGCAAAGGGCTGGGAATCCATCACAGTTAAAGTGACCCTGGCACACAAGGTGAGGTCTCCAAGGTGGGGGGACAGTGTGCCTACATAAATACCCATGAAAAGAAGCCCCTTAGCTTTGTCAGAGCCCTGCTAACAGATCTTTCCAGACAACAGTCCCTGATGTCAGTGACTCCACCTATGTCAAGCCATTTCTTTTCTTTCTAGCCTGCCAGCGTGCTGATCTCAGCGATTCCTTCCTCCTTGCCTTCACTTCATGCCCCAGATATTAGTGCACTCACGCAGAACTGATCTGTGAGAGGATGCTGTGCTCCTTCGCCCTAGTGAGAGGCTAAAACACACCCTGTAGCTGAACCGGTGGTGTCAGGAGCTGGCCACAGGCTGCCCTTGCCAATCCCCGTGCATTGTCAGAGCTGCTAAGGTTCATCTGTGGCTGAAAGTGTCCCCAGGGGGTGAGGAGAAGACCTCGGGATGGGCAGTTTGGCACCTCCCAGCCGGATCTCATGCAGCCCTCAAGGGCCCTTCCAGCACATGTATTTCATCACCTCAAAATAGCCTTTGTAAGCACTCACAAGAGCTTGCTGGTAACACCCATGGTCCAAAAGCCACTTACCAGCCCTTTGCTGATTTTACAGCTCCTAAAAAAACTTCTCACTGTTCCATCTGGGAAGCAGGCTCAGCTGAGCCAGCAGCAGTCCCTCCCTGTCCCGCAGCCTGGGAACACTGCTCCACATGCACACCTTGCCACAGCGATGTTTCTACCAGCTAACCCCACAGGAACACAGATGTAACACCAGCATCATTTCAGCAGCTTTCTAGGCTGGAAACCCACCTGCACCTGGCATGAATAGAATTCATTCCCTTGCCACTGGGCGGAGAAGGGCTTTGCACCTGATGATGCAACCCCAAATGCCTCCAGCTACAGCCACACAGCATCATTTACAGAAAACCAGCATGATAGATCTTACACTTGCAGCCCTTGCTCATCCACCCTACCAGCCCTCTGGAGACAGTAGCTACTGGGGGAGCAAGAAGAGCAAAGGGCACCAGTACTGCACCACGGTGCTACTGGCTGGTCCTCTTTGCAAAGAGGGTGAGGGTCCCTGCTGCACAGCGGAGCTGCAGGCTCACACACAGCGCAATCGAGCGCAGTCGTTACGGGCTTCTGTGCTGGGTATCTTTGCACAGGTTGGATAGAAACAGCTATGCTTATTCTCTTTAGCAAACAAACTGCCGCTTCCTATATCAGCAATCAGGTTGGAAGAATAAACTTTCAATTAGCAACGTTGTCCTGCTGATGCATACAAAAGCAAAATAGGCAATTACTTTTATTTTTTCTTTAGTTTGATCTATTGGGAAATTTCAAACAAACATTACTCTTTTGTTTTCATCTACTTGGACTGGAATTAGTCCTTGATAACAAAACACACAGCGATGAAGGGCCATAAAAGGCAATTAAATAATTAAATAATCTAAATTTACTATCTCTAGATATGTCGATACCGCTGTGATTTTGGCTTCCGCTGCATGCTTTTCTGGTTGTAAATCTAATACTTGCTATTCATGTCTATGCTACGTTGCAGAAATTATTTTTCTTTTTCTTTACAAGAAAAGCTCAGATCAGACAACATCTGGTTTATAAAGAGAATCCACATTTTCACCCAATTTTCCAGCTGGAACAACTGAAGCAAAAGGAGGTCAGGCAACTCACTCATTTACTCAAGGTCACAATCAACATCTACAATGCTGTAATATTGATGTAAAATACCCTGGGATCCTCTTCATTTTTTTTTTTTTTTTTTTTTAATTACAAAGTACACTCCCCTCCATACGTGTGCAAACTGACTGTACAACCATTACTGTGTTTGATATCTCATATTTCTAACATATATTCAACGTCATAAATTCCTGTATACTCTCTTTTAGTGCCTGTGGGCATCTTAAGCAATTAAGAAAGCAACTGCATACAATAATTCATCATCTGGATCATATAATTGAAAGCTAAATAATGGCATTTTGGAAGAGGCAAAAAGCACATAAATTTCAAAAGCAAAGATGCAAGATTATTTTCTTGTTTTAGTAGAAAGGGAGTGAAATATAAAACCATGCAAGTCAGATTTACATTAGTTGAGTTTGGTATGGAGAAATAAGAAAAAGACAACTTGTACCTTTTTGACATTCCCCTTCTCTTACTGATCTCTTAGTACACAGAAAGTAACACAGTGTAGTCTAATCGATCGTGCCAACACCTGATACAGTATTTCTCACTTCGACATAACTTTCTGTACACCCAGAGAATTGTCTCACCTTTCCAGGCTTTGCTTTTAATTTCTTAATTAAAACCTCTAATCCTAATTTAGACTTATAACAAATGTGCCGTCCTCAGTATTACCAAAATAAGAAGGTAAAAAACTAGGAAAATACCGAAATGGCAGTGGTTAGGAGCCTTATAGTTTGTAAAAGCCTGTGTAAAGTTAACCAAATATAACCCCAACCTTGGCAAAAAAAAGAAATATAATATAATCCATCAAGTTCTACTCTTTCAGTTATCCCAGCCTCACAGCAAGGAATATCCAGCGGAGTGCTGCAGGTCCTGACACACAGACAAGGTACCGTGCGCCAGCCAATACAGGTCCATGCACAGGGACAGTAACTTGCAACAAATGCAAAATAATTCAGGGGAGCGCAGTCAATCAAGCTGATGTACTTGCATGTCTAAGAGGCAAGAACGCCAAGTATAATACTCCTTCAGCACCAAACGAAGTACTGAATGTTCACCTGGACGCCATGCTAAATTCCATTTTATGTAAGCATGGTCATACCAGGTAGGATGAAAGTTAATTTAACCCAGATTTCTGCACTTGTGAGAATCTATAGCTGCTAAGGTAAAAGCATAGAAAACAGTCAGTATACTAGTATTTCTCCTGAATACTCTTCCAATTTCCACTCATGCAGGTTCCCAAGCCTGAGGCAGCACCTGCATATTTACTAATTCTCAAAGACTTCCCTCATGAATTTTTCCAGCCATTTTTAAAACCTACACAGACACTATAGATGCTAAACATTTTGTGGCAAGGAAATCCAGTTTTAATATTCATTCTTTTTTTTGTTTGTTTGTTTTTTTCCTCCAAACATGCCCCTCATTAGTTTCATTTGACAATCCCTACTTCTCTTCTTGAAGAAGAAACTGCAAGCCATCTATATATCTCTGACCATTCTTGACTTTTATGACTTCCACCATATCCCCTCATAGTTATTTTTCAGGCCAGTCCAGGTCTAGTGTTTGTTTACATACACAGTCACAGACTAACTTTGCTGACCCCCCTCCCTCACTCTTCTCTGTGATTTTCCAATCCTTTTAAGCCTGTCTTGAATTGTACGAGGTATGAAAGCCCACCCAAGAAGCTGCTATGGAACTCTGCTATCCAAGGACAGATCAAAAAGCTGAATTTATTTATGATTTCCCAGCAAGCTGGAAAAGCAAGACCAAAACTATGTCATTTTTAACACAGTAAATCTGCTCTAAGCTTCCAGGTTCCTTCTGCAAGGCAGAGAGCTGAATCACAGTAAATCCTCTTCCTTCACTTTCTCCAGATGATTTTCTCTGATGGGATGAGTGTAAGCTAGTTCCTGCCCTTGTGTTTTTCCCCACTCTCACATCTTGCTCCCTGTATCCAATGTGCAAAGACAAGCTCTTGGACCTTTACTCTTGCCTTATCATCAAGCCTAAACTGGTCATTGACAACCTGACTGTACCAAGAGTGTTTTGGTTTGTTTGTGTTGTTTTAAAAAAAAAATAAAAATTGAAAATTCTGAGGTTTTTTAGATTTGAAAATTCTGGAAAGTCCAGAAAATTCCCTCTTACTGTAGAAATAGTTGGAACATCCTGACTCATTTCTATTAAGCACCACTTGAGCTGGACACAAAAGAACTGGTCAGGAAATCAGAAGCTAAGAGGTTAACTTCTGATTTCCTACAAAAACATGCTCCAGCCAGGCTTAAACAAGTGCCAGAAAAGGATGTGGATAGGAAATAAAGCAGAGCTTACTGCAGTTCCTCCTCACTCAGCTCCTTGTTCTGTCTGAAACACTGCAGACATGGTCTGACTCAAGGAGCAAATCCTTTTGTGAAAATATTTCCAAGAAATACAGTTGTCTTGTGAATGCTTTCTACAAAAAGCAATGTTTAGCCACCAATTCAGATTATTTTTGCAGGCTCACGTAACTTAAAATTGCCTTTGATTTCATTTAAAAAAGGAAAATTGGCAAGCCCTTTGTATGTACAAAAGCTTTTGGCACCTTAAAAATACTATATAAAGAAACTTCTCAGTAGGAGCTGGTACAAACCTTTTTGTCAACTCATCTCTCAAACATTTCATTTGGGCAGGTCCTTTTTGGTATATTTTTCAGGAAATGTTTATATAGTGAAAACATTTTAGAATTACATTTTATTAACTGATGTTTACAGTTTCAATTAGATTTAGAGAAGGCAAAAACAGATTGGTACAATTCCAGACTTGGATTTACTTTGATCTTTTATATAAAAACCAGAATTATGCATGCCTTAGTAAACATCTCTATTATTTCCAAATAGTTCTTCAGTTCAAACTGCATTCATGAGTTTTCTCTATGTTTCCATACATTCTGCTAAAATATGTTGTATTTACACAAGTGTTTCAGGAATGAGCATGCTATCTATCAGAGCTGCTTGGTCAGAGGATTTCTGAACAAAAGCAGGTGATGGATGCATGAACACCCCAATGATGAGTCCTTCCCCAGCTGATGTCTTTACTACATTGTCAGCAGAAACAAAATCAGGTGCTACAAGGGGCAAATGGTTATCATGAAGAAGCAAGTTACATCACGAGCAACAAAATATATTGTATATCTTTAATCTTAGAAAATAAATCAAGTCTGTGTAGAAACAGTAAATGTTTCCTCCTGAATGCAGCAGATTCAAGATTAGGATCACTGTCCCTGTATCTTTCATACAATTGCTGCTTGCATTCATCTGAAGGACATGTTATGGAGCACATGCCCAACACCTGGGAGCAGACAGCCAATAAGGGATATGCATTCTCTTGTAACAGGCCAGTTAAAAGGCAAAAGGAGACTCAACTGCAAGGTTGTAAGGCCAAAGAAACCGGACATTCCTAGCAACAAACAAGCTTTTAGATAACTGCTTAGATCACTGCACCTCGATCAAGGGCTGTGCCCTTGCTTAAAACCAAAGAGCTAATGGTGGTCAATAGCCGGAGGAACTCAAGCACTGCAAAAGCCAGAACAGTCACAGCCTGAATAAGCAAATTCAGGCACAAGTGCCAGCTGGCAGGTGGAGAGACGGAACAGGCAGCTGGACGCTCTGCTTGCTTTTTCTATGGAGCTCTAGGGAGATGAGAAAAAGCTCCTCAAGAACATGGGAGAACAAGTTAAAGACATGGAAAGAGCTAAGACACTGAAAAGAAAGAAGTGCAGATCATCTCTGTGAACACTTTTTATTCTTTACCTTCAAGACCCAAGCATCCAAAAGCGAAAAAAAAATAGGCCCAATTCCAAGCTGTCTCTCCCAAGAACTTGTCCTCCTCTGTAATCCCACTAAGATCAAATCTCCTATAGAGATAGCTGCAATGCATTTTTGCACATAATTTACTAACAGAAGAGACATTTCAAAAAGGACAGTAGAGCATCTGGTTCCAGGAATCTACATATCAGAACTTAATCTCTTTACTGTTAAGGCTTACCCTCTGAAACTGCTAATTTTAGCGCAGAAGTCACAGCCTGTGGAAAACATCAAGGTAATGCCAAACCCTTATTAAAATGCCAAAGAAAGTTATAAGTGGTGACATGATGCTCAACTCCCAACATCTAGTTTCATAGCTAACCACTGACTGATCCAGCAAGGCCACATACATTTTCCACTCTTAACTTCATGCTTTTTTTTTTTTTTTTTTTTGGTGGGGGAGATGAGGCAAGTGGGAAGAAACACGGAAGCAGCACAGAATTACACTTCTGAACTGTTTTACTGCATTAAGTCAAACCCCTATTCTACTGGATTTGCACACATATAACTAAGAACTGAATCCGGCCGCCTCATCTTCAAGCAAGTATCAATAATAATGAAAAGAAAATGAGCACAGCAGTTGACAGATGAGAAGTGAGGAAAAACAAACACCAAAGGCAAGAAGTGTTCAATTCAATTGTTTCCATAGACTGTATTCAGAATAATCCCCGAGGCAGTAAGAAGTCTGACAAACATTACAATGGCTATTTTTCATCGAAAACCACACACAGAGAATCTATTATGTTTTAAGCTAACCACAAATTGGCAATAATTATTAACAGAGTGCAATTTTAGAAGTAAGATATTGCACACAAATTCTTTCTGTTTAGACAGAACATTACATTTTGTTCTGAAGAGGCACCAAATTAACAGGATGAAAAAAAGCACATTTTTTATGATATGTATTTATTTACAGAGTTCCCAGAGTTTAAAATAAGAGTCCTAGCAGAACTGAAATGATTGAGCCCCAGGATAACAAAGGAATCTGTTTCTTTCCCAGTGTAAATGTGCGCATGTACGTACAGCTCCCACAGCGTAGGGGCTCATGCTCCATGGTCTGAGCCAGCTTCAGCTGGACTAGACTTGCAATAGCACCCAAGATGATGTCAGACCTTGCCACCCAAAACATCCTGAAGTGTTCGTACGACATGATTTTTGGTGCAGAATCCTAATCCTTTCGCCACTGCAGTATTCCTCACTCCAATCACTAACTCAAGCTGGAAGCCTTAATTGTTCAAGGAAGTGATTCAAAAGCTAACAGACCAGGAACTGTCCCTGTATTTCCTAGGCACTGTCTTCCTCCATCTTCTTTAGCTACAAACACTATGGAGACACCGCACCTGTTTCTGTATTCCTGAAACAACAGTACTCCAGTGAGCAAGAGTTCAGTTACTTGAGTACTTCGGCAGCAAATTCATTTCTTGTTTCACTCAAAAAAGCAGAGCTGCCAGGCTCAAATATGCTGAAATGCTGCTTAGCCTTAGAAAGGAAATCTAAAGTCTTGCCTTTACAAACCTTTCTTTGGTTAAGGGAACATCAAAACTGTTTATCTGCATTTGTCCAGCCCCTCTTCAGCTACAGGTGGTACCGCAACCTGGAACTAGTCTGTATTCACCCACACATTGGTAGTAGTCATCTAATAGTCATGAAGTGGTGATGCCTTTCATCAAAACCTTGTATGATTCAGGAAATGCAATCTAGAAGTCAGATTCTCTTGAGAGTTTTTAGAAATCAGGTAGCAACCCCCCCTGGGATACATAAAAAAAGATCAGATCACCAATAGTAGCCACACTAGGTTTTGCAGTACACAGCAATCACACTTCTGTTTACACACATCAGTGTAGAGGCACTCACATCTGAGTATCTGCTCCCCAATTTATCTTTCTGCTGTAGCTGATGGTGGAACAGTTCAGCAGCTGCTATTAAGTGCAGTGACTCCTGTTGCACTCTGCCACGTTACCCTGCTTTGCTGGAGACGCTATGGAGCAATGAAGACTTCCCATGTGCATTAAAACCAAATGCTTCTGATAGATGGAAGAGTATGAAGCGTGGAGATAAAAGCCTCAGAGATATACATCTTCATCTGCCATGAGCAATGAAATTTTGCATAAGGCTTTTGTCTGAAATGCACTGAACTAAAATTCTGATTTAAAGTGGGTTTAAATCAAGTGTATTAGGGTTACTGTTGTAAAGAAGAAACTTCATAGAAATGAGAAGTATCAGGAACAGGTCTGTCACACTCCATTCAGATTTCCAATCCACCTAGGATGGGAATGGAGTGCATTTATACTGAAGTCAAAGCAGAAGATGGTTTTCCACTTTGGGAAAGAAGAGGTGGAAGAAGGGCAAGGGAGGAGGGATTAACAGCAGTAGGAAGAGGTATCTCACTGTGAAGCAAAAACAGAGCTTTTGATAAAAACAAGGAGGGAGGAAAAAGCATCAAAATATCCTCATGTGTCAACACACGACCAGTGGTGGCTTGCCCTCAGAAAGCAAACCTTACCAAAGTTTAACAGCAGTGTGCCTAACTAATTTCAGATGAGAAGAAACAGCACTTTCTACTTGGATTCTCTCTCTCATCACTGAACTCTTCCTCTCTTACACGCTCTCCCTCCTGCCTTTGCCTCTCCCAGCAGCTTTTACTTTGGCAGTACTTCCAGTTGGCTGGTGTTCTCCAAGAGCCCTGGCTTCTTTATGGCTCCCTTCCTCAATCAGACCTCTTACAGAGCATAGCTTTTTCCAAGCTAAATCGATATCCCCGTGTTTGCAGCCAAAGGCCTGAAATGGACTCTGGACTCTGCTATATGCATTTAAATCCAGATCAGCTCTAGTGGAGGATTCCGTACCTACAATGGCACAAACAAGAAAGCCCAGCCTGGCTCCTAGTGCTGCAGCCAGCAGTGAGTTAATGCCAGTGAGAGGCAAGGGCTGAGGACTGGCATTAATATTATTTTCTGAAAGCATGAGTTTAATTTCCTATTTCTTTGTACGCTTCTTGAACCAGCTGCAGCTCACCATTCTTGGCAGAGGAGAACCAGTCTACCAGAGCCTGGGCCAAGGGTGGTGCACACACATTAAGACAACAAGTGCTGCTGGTGCCATGCCGCCGCTCGCCCTCCCAGCCTGAGCTCTCCAGCTGCCCTCTGCAGCGCAGGTTGGGTTCCAGCTGTGGATGCTTGCTGGGAATGCAGCGCACCTGGGATGTGCATGAAGCATCACAGGTGGATTTCTGCATCCTTCTGGCTTGCACAGCTGCCTGTGTTGCCCCAACCCGTCTCCTGGAGCTATGGACAGTGATACCGCTAATGGAGACGTGCTCCTGTAACGGAGCTTGAGGAGCATGGGACAGCACCGTTTCTCAGCCAAGATATGGTAGCAGGCAGTATCACTGCTTCCAGTCCATTTCTGTAGATATTGACCGTCAACCTAACCCACCCATACAGCCTGGTCAGTCAGTATAGTGCCAGGCGCAGTCACGCATCCCATTACCAAAATCTCACTGTGGGAGGCAAAAGACCAAATGATGTGAACTGAGTTCTGAGCCTGGAACTGCTTGTGCAGGCCAAGATGTACATAAAAAAAACCAGAGAACAACTCTGAAAATAGACCTAGAGGCTGCTGGTCACAAATACATACATAGACGTACATAAAAAAAAAGTTTTATATTTCTGTCCAACACTACACTGTTTACTGACATCATGAAACAAAAAACCTCTATAAAATTCTGTCTGAAATACATTTCAAGGCATTTTATTGAAGTCTCCAGAACTCAAAAGACACTATTGTGGTTATTTTAGATGCTTCATCCTGTGCCTAGCATTTGGCATTTAAATCTATGTACATCTGTCTATTATTACCCAGAGTTTACATTTTCCTCGTAATTTATCCAAGTATTTAATATTGTGATAAATACAGGAAAGCAGACAAATATAAATGCAAGATCTGCACTCATGGCTGATTTGGTGTGAGGGCACCACACCATACAATTAGCCTAAGGTTCCTACAACCATAGCTCCCCCAATTCCAAAATCTCAGACCAGTCAGATCATTGGGATTTTTTATTAACTCTTTTACCTTCCTCTGTAGGAATATCCAAGGAGTAAAACAATCAAGGGAAACTGAAAGATGGCATTTACTACAGCCCATCAGAGCTACAGCCAAGCAGAACTGCAGACAGAGCATCGCAGACAAAACTGCCACAAATCAAGCATGTATGTTCATAATTTGTTTATAAATGGGCTTATTATGCAAAGCAGTGTGGCTGCAGATGGCCAAAGCCTGAAAAAACTGAAGTGGTTTTTTTTTTTGCTGTTTGGGTTTTTTTTCTTTTTTCTTCCCCTTGTGTGTGTTTCTCTTTTTGCCTTTTTGGTTTTAATCAAGTTATTTTGCGTTTCTATAGGTCGATTTTCTTCTCTCCTAAGAAGCATTTTGATTATTAATTTTAAATAGCGATTTTTGTCAATTGCATGAAATCCCAAAGCCTTCCAAAAGCACTCTCAAGGACAGCTACTTACAGAGACTTTTCTGCACCCCTTTAATTTATATCCTGCTCTTTCAAGTATGCATTGCTTACAAATAAATAGCTTGCTTCTCTTTCTTTTCTTTTTTTTTTAAAAAAAAAGAGATAATAAATTCCTCTTACGTAGGAGGATGTTTTCATCACTTTATGTTGAGTCCATGGTCTTCATAAGCTGCCACAACAATTTGGTTAACAGTTTTATAATAATTTCATTCCACATACTGTTATTTTACACTTTGCTGCAATGCTAATAAGTGAAGGCAATATTAAAATGCTGTTGCTCAAAGTACTGACATCAGGTGGAGAAGACTTGCTCAGTGAAAAAAGGCCCTTTTAGCACCACCCCTTTTTCAGCCATGTGAATACTTTAGATGTTACTGCAGCAGTATGAAACATGAAAACAGATCCATATCTTGGGCTCATGCTCCTCTGCATTTCAGAAGCTATACCCAGAGCCATAGCTGCTGCCTAAGCCACCTGCTCTCACCAGCAGGGCTGCTGCGCGCTAGGCACAGGGGGGCAGAGAAATCAGAAAGATAACAAGTACAGCTGCAAAAATGGTTCAAGTAAAACTGCGTTTTGTGCATCTACTACTTTTCCTCTTTACACCCTAATGCTCTTCATTTATCCACACGTAGGCCTGTTCCTGCTCCTGTTGAGGCCAAGTGCTGAAGTGGAAGTTGAATAAGATCAAATAAAGCTATATGTTTATTGTTGTTTAAAAACTTATTACACATTGAAGCTTCTGACTTGAGCTAAAAGATATGAACATTCTGAATGTTTTTTTGAACTTTACAGACCTGCGTAGTCTGGCTTTCCAAAGACAATCCCTCCTCTAAGACATTGGAGGAAGAACATCCATCCTTCTCTTCCCAAAGCTGAGCCTCATGCCAACCTCCAAAAGCCACTGCAAGTTCTCCTCATCTGGGTACACACAGATACATTCCCACCTTCAAAACCACTAGGCCACGAGTCAGAGATCTTGCAATTCTTCGAGTTGCCATCTATTGATAGCACTTAGTATGTATACGGCACAAATCTTCAGTAGATAAATGCATACAAATTGAGGAAATGATTGCACTGAATTATTTCAACTGGAAACATAAAATTAACGTAGATTGTACAACAGAACTTCAGGAACATAGTTCTGGAGGTGAACTTCAGTATGAGATGAGGAAAAGTTCTCAAAGCTATGCTTTTATGGTTCCTACAGCTTCTGAAAGACTAAGGTTCCGTTTACAAACCAAGTGAGCTGAGAAGTAGCTCGAGCAGTGCCCCAGCCCTGCCTGTATGCCAGAGCAGAGCAGCCATCCTGCATCTGTGCCACAGGGGAGGTTCTCCTAGTTCTTCTGTAACTGGAAAGAGAAAGTCTCTGCAAGCTGTCGCTTTTCAGAGACAAAAAACTGCATAGAGAGTAGTAATGTCACCTTGCTGTTGCTGTTTTCAAGCTAACACATCAGTTCAAGTTACGGTATTTTACTCAACATGCAAAACATTCTACCACATTTTTGTGTAGCTGGGGGGTGGGGGTGGAGAAAAGGACACATTCTCAAATATCATGCCTTGCTCTTATCTTCCAAGCAAACCTCAGCTGCCACAGTTCATAATAAATCACATGAAAAATAGAATGACCTTCTAAGACAGAGCTCAACTTTTCTTCAAGTCACAAGTTCCAAATGCAAAGCATCATCCTAAACATTAGTGCCCCTGCTCTGAACACCAAACAGTTCCACGTAACCCCATGTGCTAAATTTTCTTCCTTCAGACATCTTCCTCTTCTCCTTTTTCTTACAGAAACAGCACGTACAATCATTTGCATTCACTCTGAGTAGGTTTTTAGTATCTCAAACCTCATGGACCTATTTTGAAAACCAGATTTTACATATTCTTAAAGGTACAGAAAACAACATTATGGTCTATTGAATCTGTGTGTTCAGTGACTCTGTATTTAACTTTTACCTCTAGCTAGAGGTTGTCTGGACATTTATTTTGCATGTCTCTGGCAACTCCCAGGATTGTGTCCAAGAGAAGATGACAAAATAGTCATTGACAAAGAATTTCCAGTTTTGCCTTTCTGGCACCTCTCCGTTTTGTGGATCCAGCCAAGATCTTAAAATTATTATTAAACTGTCTTTCCCAAGGATAAAACCAGATTTCTAAACTAACAAACTGAAGAGGAAAAAAATTTTTGTCAATAAAAACATCAATTTTCACTTTCTACAAGGACTAGAACACCAGAAATACCTGCTGCGATGCCTAAAGGTTTCATACAGTGATTAGTAGGTGGCCATTAAGCAATAGCCAGAGGCTGTGCTCAGGTCTTCTCCCTTTCTTTTTCCATGGAGTGCACCCAGAGCATCTCCTGCTTGGAGTGTTACTGGCAAAGGCACAATTCCTAGAGGAATATCCTACAAAGATGTTCCCCTTTGGGGATTAACAAAGAAAAATGGGGCACATCTATAGAGCTGTGTAGTTACTGGAAGTATTTTAGGGTAGACTGCTGTTCTCTCTGCCTCAGGACTGTTTCCCATATAAAGGCAATACTGAGATTTTACTTCTGGTTCACACGGGTCAGTCAAACTTGCAAGAACACATAGCAGAGCCTGGGGACTTAAACTATGCCTTCTTTTTGAATGGCTTTTTTATGTCCTGAAATCAATACCAAATACTAACACTCTCAGTAGGGAGCATATAGCCAGTGGCACACAAGCTACAAAGAGGGAGACCATTTCATCTAAAGGTGTGAAAAGATAAAATGCCAGATCTTAGCTGACAGGAGCCCACAGCCTCCGGCAATTGCACCCAATCACATCAGCATATTTCAGATATCCTACATTTTGGGGTTTGCTCACCTCTCTTCTTTGGGCACCCCAATCACTCGCTGCCCTCAGACACAAAAACTCAGTAATCCTGTTTGGATCAGTCTAGCTCCTGGCATCCACACAATATACATAATGACACTGTGAACTAAAGACTCTTTTGCTTATCTACATAGTTTTGTCCACTGTATTATCCAGGCAGACTTCAACGATCTACAACAAATCAAGGGGAAAAACCTATAATCTGTTAGGACCATAACACATGTTTTCTTAAGGTCCAGTAGCCTCCACTCCTCTTTACCATGCTGCTCTTTCAAGTAACAGAAATACTGGTGGAAACAGGACCACCCATTTCTGCTGCAGAAGTGCTCTGAAGCAGCGCTTCCTTCTCAGCTTGCCAGATTTCCACAACATTACTAAGCCTAACTGCAAAGCTCGATGGCAAATTATTTCACAGTTACATAATTAACTGTTTCTACACAAAAAGGCACAACAATAATGCGCAATCAGAAGAGAAAGAAAGGTGTACAAGGGAATACCATTTCCCCGAGTTGTCTCCTGCCCAGCAGCTTTACTCCCAAGTGCCTGCCTGCACCTGCACCAGCCTCCTGGCAGGGCTGAACCACTCATCCTCCTCCTCTCAAGGGGACCGAGGGGAAGAAAATGATCTCACAGATCTCCTGGGGAAAGGCTGCCTTTTGACAGGACAAATACCAGTGCATTAACTGGTGCTGTAGAAAACACAAAGGCCCAGTTACTGTGATGAGTGGATGTGTTTGAGACCAGGAGGGGATCCCTGAAAGCCCGCATCCAGGAACAGGTAATAGACCACCTGGCCAACGTGCCTCTCTTTTGGGTATGCCCAGCTCTGCAGGGTGGTGGACAGCTTCCACGGCTCCCTCCACGCTGCAATAAAGCCTCACTTCTCTGAGAGTCCAGGGACCTTTGCCGTAGATCTCAGACCCCCACTCTCCCAGGATTTACTGCACAATGAACTGCAACTCAAGCTGCCAATAACTACATGTGGGTTTGGGGAGCTTGGTACATCATTTGCTGCCTTAACACCCAAGCCTACCCTTTTCTTTTAAGGACTGAAGCAAGTTGCACAGATGATCCATCCTTGGGCATGCTGCAGTTTCTTCCAGACCCTTCTCACTTCCTTATCCCTGAAATTACTACCAGGAAGGAGACAGTTATTTGTTTAAATGCTGTTGAGGTTGTTTGTTTAACTTAAGTGGGAAAAAAGAAAAAAAGCAAAGAAGAAAAAAAAAAAGAAAGAGAGAGCTTTTTTTATAGATACTGTGTTTTAAAGGAAAAGAAGCTTAAACACCAGCTTCACAATGACAAAATCCATCCCCTTCCTCCTATGACCATTAGCCTCCCCCATGCAGTGGGTAATACCCTCAGCTGATACGTAAAGCACCGACTGGATTGGGTCCTAGCTACTATAGTTGCCATGACTGCACCACACACCTCTCTATGGGCAGCAACGCTCTATTCAAACCACTGTTACATCTCATGACAGCTATTAAATTCTTTAATGTTACCATCACCCACTTAGGACTAAGGTACCAGGGGGATGCACTTTGGACATCATAACATACTTTATAGAAGAAAAACAATCTCTACCACTCAAATGATATAGATGAGTGCCCCGACAAATTTGCAAAAATACTATTTGCAGTGCCCTGGTAATATTGTTATTAAGTGAGAGCCACACAGTACTAAATCATTGCCACCTCAGACCCAAGCCACTCTGGGGTTCTGGAAATAGTTGCCATACATGTATTTGGCAAAAAGCAGCAGTAACTAAGCAGGAAGTGTATTCTTCATTCTGGTAGTGATTTACAATGAGAAACAACCCTATCATTTCTTCCTAATACACCTATAGTGCTTATTATATTCCCACCACAAAAATAATCCAATTCAATTCAGAAAGAAAACTACTCTTGAAGACACAGAGCCTTTCAAGACCCCCTTCGTTAAAGAACAGAGGCAACTCACTAAACCGGTGAGCAGTGATCCAGCAAACGTTTTACTGCTGCAAACAGTTTGTAGTGAAGATATATAGGAGTTTATTTGCATATAACTTGATATAAATTCCAACTGCATCCTGGGTGAAAGTAAAGGCTTTTTGTTTTGTTTGGCTTTTGGGTTTGTTTTTATGATGAACAGACTTAGTAAACATTTCCTAAGCTGTCTGCTGTTTGGAATTCCAAGTCTGAAATAAAACATAACCACACTACTGGCTCCAGGGCTGACTATCTTGCAAATAGCAACAAAACACACCAACAATTAAATAACAGAACATTTACTTTATATAGAACTTAGTAGCTCACAGCTTCACCTGTAAAGTAACATTTCAGCTGTCTGACAGAGACAGCAAATCTACCAGCTAACTAACCTACAGGGAAAAATAGCCTGTCAGTGGCCTTACTCTATGAATACATAGTTAAAAGAAAAATATAATCACATAACATCTGTAATAATTCTGTCACACCTCTCTGCCGATTCAAGTGTATCATACCATTATGATGAGAGTCCTGGGTCTGCTCATTTCATCATCGCTATCCAGTGGCAGAATTTCATGTGACAACTCCTCTCGTCGTCGTCGTCTGCAGATATGTGGACAGTTCCTCTGTACCACAGAACGAAAAGCTTGGAGCAGAACAATGCTGGCAGCACAACCCATATCTGCATCCTGAAGCCTACAAAATAACTTCTATGTTTATGCTATGTTTGAAAAACAGTGGCTCCTTGTCCCTGAAAACAGCCTACAATGCAGCTGCAGCCAGCTCGCTCTCCAATCGCTTCCTTGAGCTCTGATCATCTGATCACAACCAAATAGCTTGGATGCAGACAGAGGAAAGATTTGATCCACTGAAACTGAAACACATGCATTATTACGATGCTTTTCTCTCTCCCTCCCTCCCTCCCTGCTTCTGAATTCACATGAGAAAATGTGGTCCCTCTCTTGTACAATCAGCTGCCGCCTCCAATTCCAGTTTCATGGAACTGAAAGTATTAAAATTCCTAGTTCAAAAGAGCCAGCTGTTCATTAAACACACACACACAGAGGCATCCACAACAACTGGCAAGATCAGTTTAAATACCTTTTTAAAAAAGTCATATATAGCAAAATAGCAAACATCTGGAGAGTTATTAGCTCTCATTATTCAGCACTGCTGTTTTTAAAATACTTTGCCTTAGGGTGTTTTGCCACAAAAAAAAAAAAAAAAAAAAAAAAAAAAAGACACATATTTAAGCTCACTGAGGGATTTGGGCTGTAATCTTTTCACTTGCAATTTTCTGAAGCACAGCAAGCTCATTTGAGTTGTAAATGTAACAAATGGTAAAAAAAAATGCAGAAAGCTGGACTGCTTCACCCAGCTCATGCTAAAACAGCCGTGGCTCAATGAGATTCAGCAGTGTGCAGCTCCAAAACGCCTTTCAATAGTGCAGTTGTTGCGTGTTCCCACACATGCATGCCTTCTGCAGAGTAATACATTTTTACATCTACATAGGAGGCTTGCCTTGAGAAGGGTCTCTGCTGACAGGGTTTCACACCGAACCGAACACTGGTGACCCTCCAAGAAGGGTAAGAGGGAAGTGTTTTAATGTTATTTTATCAATCAGGATCCAGGCAGGGAGAAGCAGCTGCCAGCAGTCAGCAGTAACAACTTGCCTTCCTGGCTCCTGCCTGACAAGTCATTCAAAGAGCAGGCAGGGATGCTTAGCAATCACATGGCTGACCTGGAAACACAGCAAGCGCTAATGGTACAGACTGTAAGATAATAGCACTTGAGGGGAAGTTAAGCACTAAAAATATCTACAGAAAATGGATTTCTCTTACACATTAGGAAAACTAAGAAATTCCAATAGGGTTTCCAGAGAAGCTGCTTTTAAGCTAATACATATAACTTTATTATATGTGCACCCAAAATCATATTTACCTTGCATCAAAAGGCTTTGATTTCTAATGAAGGCCATGAAAGTTTTGCCATCAATTCCCACGGTGGCATAAGCAACCTGGTAATGTCTATTAATGAGGTCTTTGTAAATAATACTCCTCCTCACAGTCTCAATCAGGAATCGCACTGAAAACATTCTGTGGAAATACTTCTGGGCTTGATTAGGGTTTAAACGCTCAGCGATCTAGCAAAAGACATCACCATTTTAATTAAAGTATTTGCCAGAAAAGCTAAATCCTTTAAATTTGTCCTTTTAAAGCAACAATTGCCATTACTTCTCGCCTTCATTTCTTTAGAGTAAATTGCTCTGAGTGCATAAGGGAAATAGCTGCACCGGCAGGCACCGACCGAAGTCACCCCCAGCTCTGTCCATGCACCCACCCAGCAATTCCTCCTTGGACCTCATTGGGCGCAGACTTCCCACGCCTGCGTGGCCTGCCTGCCTGTCCACCAGCACGCCCGACAAAGGAGGCCTCCTAGCATGCTTATTAGTTTGACTTTTCTAATGCGATTACAAGAGCACAGAGGCAAAGCTGGGTAATTTGTGCACCAAATCAACAATCCTGCCTGCTGTGGCTGCTCTTTACATTTTCATCAGTTCCCTGCTCACTCTGCAAATGCGGCTGACACTTTGCTCACACAAAAGATGCACTTGGAAGCTGCGAGACCTACATTCCTACTGTTAATTCCAGCAGCAGCAAAACAGGCCTGGATAATGTCCAGTGCTGGCTGTTATGGCAACTGCTGTGCTACCTTGGGGGCTGCTAATGCATCTCCTGTCTGTCTGTATAGCATCTTCTTTTGCTCAGCTGGGAAAACTGGCAGGAATTTTTTTGTGAAATTTGATTTCCATAGCACAGCCCAACACTGTCGCATGTGAACATGCATGCACGCATACATGAATTAGCACCCTAGGGCTTGACCCAAAGCATTGCTTTGGTCCCAGTGAAGAATCCCATTCATTTCAGCAGTCTTTGGATCAAACTATTCTCTGCCAGTGGCCCCAGTGACTTCATTACAATTATTTGTGGGTTAAGCTAATATTAGCTAGAAGTAGGAATGACATAATCTTGGAATTTCATCTCTTAGGGGAGAAAAATTACACTCAGTCTGAAAACAAGTAAACTAACAAGCCAAAGCCAGCTAGAAGTAGCCTCCAGGCCTTGATCAAAATTCAAGAACTGAAAAAACAGCTAGTGCACAAGGGAAAAGAAATGGATGAAGAGCTAAAAACCCCCTTCTGTTTTAAGGGAACCCCACAGAAGCATGAGCTATCATTGGAAGAGAAACCTCCCAGCCCATTAAAAGTGCCTGGACACACACAGTAGCCACAGCTTTGTTTTTCAAATGTAGGGATCTCATTAACATACATTATGTTTATGCACCAAATATCAACAGTTACCTACTCTTACAGTGAAGCATTAAGCACTATTTTGCGTTAATTAACACTTCAATCCAGAAACTGAATTCAGTGACACCCCCTGGGAAGCAAAATGCTCCTTTGTGCAAGCAACTCCTTAATTCCCCATTAAGAAGGACTGTCAGTAAGGCTGGACTAAGGAATATCCACATTGGAAGCCACCTGCTTCCCACTCTCACTCCATTCTTAACCACCACTCATCTCAGCTATGTTAAGTAGCTGTGCATGATGGTTTACAGGAATAGGCTGGGAAGCAGACAACCAAAGGTACCTCAATGAAAAAAAAAAACCCAAAACCCAACAAGAAACAGAAAGAAAAAAAAAAGAATCTGAGAGGACAGACAGTTGTTTTAACCCAGATGACTTCAGTGACCCAGACCTTGACAACTCCATGAACTGGGTGTGTGCAGCGACAAAGCTGTGCAAGAGCAGGAGTCACACTTGCTATATCTTATAAAATCCCTGATAAGAAAGCAGAGTTCAAAGGCATCTTGGTCCTCGAGCTAACAGCTAGCCATCGTCCAGCCTCAGCTTCCACACAAGAGATGCCAGCTCTGCAAATGGGCAGCCAGGACCTGAAGAGGTAAACTGTCTCTAGCAGGAGGCCTGCAGTAAAGACTAACCCTCTCATCTTCCAAGCACTGAGTTATTTCTCTTCTGCAACATTCCTGCATTTCTGTTTCTGCAGGCTGCAAGACTTTCTGAAGATGTTACCAAACATCTTCTATCACTCGTATTTCATACCTCTTTAGCACATCACATTAAAAGTTTGTTCCTTTCCCCACAGCCTTCTTTATTCCATTAACTTTCCTTTCTCTTTGTGTCATTTGAATTCATGTCATCTGAATCAACAGGACATAACCTATTGGTATGCTGGTCTTCAGCCCAGGGCTGTAAACAGGAAGATAGAAAAGCAGATCTTAGAGAACATCCTTTAGGGAGAGGATGACTTTCCAAAGGAAACACTGAGGAGGGTGCATTCTCCTCAGGCAAAGAGGACAGCTGCAGGTTAGAAGAACCCTTTGCCAACACCTGCTCAGCTGTCATGATGGCATTCACCATTTTGGGTTTTTAATGCGGTTTTTTGGTTTGGTTGTTTGGTTTTTGGTGTTTTTTTTTTTTGGAAGGGCATGGGGTTTTTTGTTTATTCTCTGGAAAACCAGCCCTCCTCTCCAAGATGTTTGCATATCATGCACTGAGAAGTTACACAGAAGCTCTTGAAGTGTGATGATCCTAAAGCAGCAGTGACAGATGACTGCAAGAACTACCCACAAAATTAGGAATGCCCCTAGAACTTCTTAAGACAATCTGTTCATCTGGGCCCAAAGCCATTAAAGCCACAAGCCATTAACAAGAACTAAAGGCAGCGCAGTACAAACAACAACAGCAGTGATGATAATACTCACACCGCTATTACAACCTACCAAAGGATGCCCAAGTATCCAGCTTAGCAAGGTACTCCCTGGTGTGAAGTGGGTTTATACACAGCTACTGTCAGAGACAGCAATTTGTTGTCACTCTCAGGCAGACTGACAGGACTATTTACCTAAAGTCAGCTGTTAATAAACTGGCAAAACAATGTCCCTTCACTGAAAATCATTCATCAGAGAGAGCACAAAAATTTGCCAGATGAGCTATTTAACTTGCACGGCTTAATCAGAGATAGCTTGGCATAGTTCCAGTGCAGGTGATGGTACACAGAGACATACACAACACTCAGCTGGGCACATCTGGAGTCAGTCCCCCTGCAGGCCCTGACCATTTTACACCATGAATCATCCTCTTGGGAGGTCTTTCAGTTTTTCAAGACTACGCTACACAAGTTACTATTCTACATACATAATCCTGCTATAGATGATGAGCAGCTCCTAACAACACATAAGCAATGTGGCCAGCGGCTATCACTTACAGCTCCACACATAGACCCATAGTTACAGTAAAACTTCTGCTAAGGTCTAAGCCTATACAAGCAGCAGGCAAGCATTTGAAGCAAGATAAAACAGCAAAATTAGTCTCTACCCTGATGCAGATGAGGATCACTCACATTTTGGTAAGCTACTGTGCCATTTCTCAGCACTTTATCATTTATCACCCACATCACCCTTCCAAAATAAAAAAGAGCTGATAGACATTATCTTCTTAGCAAAGGGAATTCTCCTCAGAGACATCAAAAGGCTCTTGGTCTCCAGTGTTTGTTTTCATAAAGGCTTGAAGGCATTTGCAAGGAAAGAAGAAGGAAAAAATGTACCCAAGTCTGAAAGTCTCTCTTCATGCTCTGCTACTTCAAAACAAATCTAATCCTACCCAGCCTCCAAGGAACCAACACCAAGACCTGGATCGGAGGTGAAGTACTCCAAGAAGCGTCTTCATGGCAGTCTGCTTGATGAAAGAAACCCTCCCCAATGTGTCTCCTTTCCTTGCTCATTTTATGCCTGAGGAAAAGTGTAAGCTCTGATCTTTCTGACAGTGCTTTTTCTGACAACTGCGTCCTTAAAGCACCATGGCCAATACCACATTATAGTGGCATCTCTCACTGCCACAGAGGCAGGATTTCCAGTATCACCTTGTGTTCTCTGTCTGCTGCCAGGTTGCTAGTGGAGGTATGGGGGACTATAAGAATCTATCTTCAGAAGCCACCCTGTCTTCTCTTCCAACACAGTTATGTCCCAAAGCTTTCATATCCAGCCCAGTGTCCTATAAGAGGCCACGCAGTGCTATGCTGAACCACTGCCATCACGCGTTTTGAGAGGAAAAAAAACACCTTTAAAGCATACACAGTGATCACGCACTTATTTCAAAGAAAGCTCATGTGCTTGCAGTTGCTAAAAGCCATAAACAGCAGTTGTGCCTTCCACTCATAGCATGCCCTCTCAGAGTCATTTAAAAACATTCATGCACTGTATTTCAAAGTGTTGCTTCAGAACAGTTGAATATCAGGAACACCGAGGTCTCAAACAGCAGGTCCAAGGGTCTTGCTAAAGGTAGCTAAGAGAGTAAGACGTACACAAGCTTTGCATTTCTTTAGTTTCCACCAGCCGCTCCTTAGTGACCTGTGAAAGCAGGGATTTACCACAGTAACTGGGCAGTCCAGCTCCTGAATGACACGCTGCTTTTTCATCTTGAAATTGTATTTCCTTCTCAAGAAGCTATCCTTGACTAACACAATTTTTAACCACACTAAGTTACAGTCAGTGCAAACTCCCCAATTAGTAGAATAGTTATAACATACAAGAGGGGCTCAAATCATTCAACCACCTCATTTCTCTTCATTGTACCTTACGGCAGCAAGCAAGGCTTACACTAGCGCAACAGTCCGGGGGCACCTTCCCAGCGCTGCCACAAAAGTGTTGCGATGACACCCAGCTACAGAGCAACCATAAGGTCTGCGGAAAGTAAGTGTATGGCACCCTCTAGGGAGTAGTACATGAAAGACAAATTCACCACCAGACTCACCTCTCCTCGCTGGGTATGACAAGTAAATTAAATGACTGTTTATAAAATCTTCTCTTTACGTTAACAAAAAACCCCACACACAACCAATAAACCAAAACCCGACGACAACAAAAGAGTAATTGCACTGTCCAAAACTTTTAAAAATGAGTCAGATGTTCTCCACCACAGCTATGGAGACAGCCCAAAGGAAGGGCTGCAGGATTAGGACTGCTGGTTTGGTCTATCCTTCAGAAATATTGCATAGTTCAAACTGAATGACAAGTTATGCACAGGCTTACCTTTAAAAATAAAGAAGTGACCACCTGAAGGCTGCCTATGCAGCACTACTACATGTAGCACAGAAAGAGCAGGCTACAAAAACTTGTGTCTGCTCCAAGAGCACCCTTGTGCAAACCATGGCAGTGTGCTACCACAACACAGGCTGCTCAACGGGGGACGCGTACCTGGAACAGGGAGCCCAGCAAGGGATGCAACAACAGACATGGGGTTGCGGAACAACTGGCAAGCTCATGGAAGCTCATGCTGCAAAACATATTCTTACAGCTCCACTGTTCCTTGAGTTTACCTGCTGAAACCAGAAACCAGCTCGAATGGACGTGGGGGTGTGGGGGAGGGGGAATCTGATAACCACAGAAACAGGCTCCCCATGACTGCACGTGCTAATGCTGCCTTTCTCTTCTCAGTATTGCTTGTCTTACTTTTCACCAGACATCAACATGCATTATACAGAAGTTCTGTGGAGTACTCTTAATTACTACCACATTGTACATGGCCAAAATACAAGGGGTTCTCCCTGTTAGATCCCGTAGCAGTTTACCAATGGCATCAGCATAGTGCAACCATTTAACAAACAAGGAAACAAAGTGACAAAAAAGACTGCAGTAAGGATTTTCAACAGGCTAACGACAGAAGCTCGGCTAGAACCCACATCTCTGGAGCTGCAACCCCTAAAGGAGTTTCTCAGAATATTATCTTTGTACAAATATGAAATAAATTTATAACGTGTATGCAAACAGTTGCCACATTCTTATTTTCAACTCAGGTGAAGCACACTGCTGATCTTCAAGTAATTTCTCACTTTGACAGGTAGTTTTCTACAACTACAGCCTCCATAAAAATCAATGGGATTATTCTCACATCTTAGATTTAAGGAAAACAGGAGAACTGTAGTCTATAGGCAGTGATGAAAACCTCTTTATTTCAATGCACTTCAGTGGCTTCTGGATTTAGCACTAAATATTCTAGAGCGATTAAGAGCACAGTTGTGGTTTCCTTAAACTTGTAACAGGAAAAATAAATACATAACTTAATACCAGGAAATATAGCTATTTAACTTATAAAGCAAATGTTTATTTGTTTTTTAGAAGAATTTTTATTATCCCATAAAACTGGAGGAGAATTAGTTGGAGGTACCAAAATTAATCCTTTCTCTGGCAGTGTTAAATAAAAACACGTATTAAGATAAACTCTGGGAAGAATTTTCACCAGAAGTTACGACTAAGGCCAGGCTCATATTTTTGAAGTGAAGATTTTACAAATAAGCTACAGCAAAAAAAACCCAGGCACTACTCCATTGGTTACCAAAAAGATCTAGTAGCAAATTACTCCCCTCTTTCAGAAAGATTCATGTTCAGCTTCCACACAAGCCCTCAAATGGTATTATCAGCAGCTGGCCCTGCTTCCAGAAGACTTCCATTTCACTAACCCAATGGGAGAGAGTCTGGAAACCAAATTTGGCATAGAGAAGAAAAAAAACACAAACCACCACACTAGTCTGTTTTCACTCTAACATGTTATTTTTTGTGACAGATTGTACAGCTGTAACAGAGTACAAGTGGTCTGTTACCTTGTCAGTGTCCAAGACTTCCATGACAGGCAAAAACTCCAAAGACTTTTGTCTAGATGTTTCTCAAATCAATTTGGAAGAATGAAACACAGTGAGCTACATAGAAAGTCACTGTTCCCACACAAGAGCAAATGCATTCTCCGCTTGCTGCCCTGGCACCAGCCCTGCCGCTTATGGAAATACTGGGAAATGAAACGAGCAACTCCAGAGACCAGGGAGAAACGTCACTCAGCCTGTTGCCCCACGGCTCACTGCATGGCTCTAAGAGAAGTTATCATCTGCTAATGAGGTTTTACAAATAACATGTGGGTTTGGATGAGGTGCCATTTACAGCAATGTTCCCTATGTTAAGTGGCCTGAATATGGGTTGAATAGCACAGTGGTTTAATGAACTACTCCTTCTCCTTTACAACATGATCAAAAGCCTATTAAAACACTGTAAAAACTCTCACTGATATCAACAAACTTCAGACAAGTCATAAAAAACTGTACCGCTGACATGACATCTTCAGGATGTGCAACCTAGTCTGCATTTCTGTAGCAGCCACAGTGTGCCGCAAACGAAAATTGCTATTTCTGTTCAAATACAGGCTGAAAACACAAAGCAAGAACAAATACAGCAAGACTAGAGTTCCTTTCAAAACGATGCCACCCAAATCTGGAGGTAAAGCACAATTTAAGGACAGCGGTATCTTGCGAGAAAATGCATTTCTTAGTCCAAGCCAATGACATCTTTGTACTGACAGCTCAGCTAAGAACAGGTAACCAAAAAAATAGAACTGTTCCATAATCAGAAGGCTGTCAGCCTTTAACTGTCTGAAAAGGTATCTCTTTTTCAGCTCACATAAGAGCTTGTGAGAGAAGGTATCTCTTGGCCTGCTCCTGTCTACTCATATGCTCCTTTACTGTTCAAACAACTTGCTCAAAATGAAAAAAAAAAATGCACACGCCTTAATATTTGAGGTAGGAATTTATGAGATAAATGAATTATTTCTTACGTTTCTTATGTAGCTTAATGAAGAAAAACTTTAAACAAAGAAAAAAGTTTACCATCAAGGAGTTGCACCAGATACTAAATGAACGGTTCAGGCTTCATACACAAATCCTAACTGCCTACACAAGACAGGTACAAACACAGGCCTTACCAGATAAGCTAGACAAGCAGGACTCTATTGATTGCAAACGAACACAGGATGAAAATATTTAGAGAACTGGAGTGTGGGACTCAGTGGCAGCCTGCATGGCACACATCGAGGAATGGCCATAAGCAAGATGGAGAGGACACAAGGCTTTGCTGTCCTCCATCTCCTTCACTGGGACCCTGAAATCTGCACACAATGTTTCACCAGCTCTGCAGACCTGAGGTCTCAGTCTCTACCAGGGATTGCAGTTAACTTTTTCCCCAGCATGTTACTGCATCTTATGCACTCTGATAGCATCTCCACCTAGGTCACAGCTTTCCAGCAGTCTCCCATTCTTTAGCATGTCAACATTTTGAATAACCACCTGGGAGCCCAGCATGTTTTTAATTTGTCTGTGTTAAAAATGAAAAAATGCCACTTTTTTTTCTATGTATGATATCAGGCCACAGAGGTTACACTGGCTCATCTTCTGCCTCCCAGTTGTGGTATCCTTCCTCTCTTCCTTCTTTCTCTCTCAGAAGCCAGACCGACGGGACAAGAGTAGTATCCAACACCTTCTACCTCTGAGCTAGACTACATGCGTGATCAAGATCAGCAGCAATTCCCACCTGGCTCTGCACATGCTGTTCACAGGCGGCTTTTGGATTTTCAAGCCAAGAAACCCCTTTCCAAACTCACAAGAATGATGGACTGTCCCAGGGAGCCAGGAGTTTAGTTGCCTAAAGCATTCCAGGTTAATGTAATAAATTTTTAAATTCAAAATGTCAGATGCCTTGAAGATATGAATTTCTACTGTGAGCTGGAAGTTCAGCAGCTGAAAATAAAGGGATGAGAGCTGGAAGCAGTGGCCAACGTCGAAATGATCATCAACTACCAATATGATGCTGACATAAACAGAGTTCAGTATAGTCCTGGGTATAATGCAAGATATCTCTAGCAAAGGAAGCACTTCTACTACTATGTTTAACAGTAATGACATGACTACCCTGGTGAGACATCACTGAGAATACATGAACAGGTCTGCCACCTTGAAGAACGAACCAGTTGCAGAAAAGACCTGCTGACATGACCAGGGAATGAATGCGTTAAAGGGAGTATCTGGGTTGGTGTGTCCAATTCTCAAATACCCAGTACAAGTCCACTGACACACTGGATCAAGTCCTGTGCAAGGTCACTGAGATAGACTGAGGCTGGAGGACACACCGCATCAGGAAATGCTAAGAAAAATACATTTGTCCACCCTTGAGAAATGAAGGCCAATGGAAGATCTTGCTGGTCTATACCCTACCTAACAGGCGGGAATAGAGAAGACCTAGCAGGTGGGAATAGAGAAGACCGACTCTTCTTGGAGATACATTGGCCGGGGACGAGACACAAGGAACAGAACTTGCAACAGGGGAAATCCCAAATAAATACAATAAAGCAAGTTTTTCACCATAAAGAGTGGTGAACCACTGGAACAGGGCACTATAGAGACTGTGGGATCTCCATCCTTGGCGAGTCTCAACACTTGACTGCACAAGGGCCTGAGCAACTTTATTTAGTTGGAATTGCTTTGAGCGGGGAGCTGGAATTGACAGCCTCCAGAAGTTCCTTCTGAACCGAGTTATCCTGTGACTGCGAAAGAACACAGCTTACTCAGCCTAGCAAACCAGGGCCTGCACTCGTGCCCTGTCTGGGAGAGCCCCAAACCCAACCAAGGCAGAAGAGCTCCTTCAGCCAGAGGCTAACACAAAGACAAGAACAAGAGGCTATAAACCAGCCATTTAGGCCATACAATGTCACTTTCCAGAAGGCTCTGTTTCTAACCTACACAGAGCAAAAGAGCCTCCCAGTCGGGCTTCTTTCCACTCCAAGTCAGCTGTATAATCCCTGCTTGTTATTTCAAGGCAATTTCACTTTGAGGCAGGCTCCATATGCAAAGAGTTCAGCCAGGAGCAAGGAACAATCTCATTCAATCGCTGAGCATAAGCTTCCACAGCTGCAAAATAGAAAATGAGGTACAAAATGTGGATAGAGTATGAAAGGAAATGGAAGGTAAAATGTGTACATACAGGGGCCAGTAAAACTGCATTGGCTCAAGTGCTGACGTCCCATCACCCCACTCCTCCAGACTGAGCAGCTGCAGACGTATCTTTTTATCTGACAGGAAAGATCCCACAAGAAGAATATGGATTACTTCCACTAGCAGTATAATAACGTGGCTTTAGATCCTTTTTTTATCATCAGTGCCAAGAATCCAATGGCAGTTTTTCCCCAAATAAAGCAGCTAAGAGTCAGGACTCTGAAAGTTTTTCAGGCTATAAATATTAAGGATGGATCTTGGGGGTTTTGTTTGGTTGGTTCTTTTAAACATTGCTCAAAAAAACCACCACCCAAACCCAAACCTGATAGGTCCAGGGGGAGCAAACCATGCAGCCTTTTCCCATTTCATCATGTCATGTATCTCCTAACCATGACTTTTCGGGGGCTAAAGCACACAGGGCAAATTATGAATTTCTACACAGAAATTCACCTACGCAGAATCCTATCAGCATAAATATCAGCCTCCACAAGACATGACATTTGGCATAAATGGGATCTGTGGGTATGTAGCACCAGCTACTATCACACAACACAAGTTATCCTCTTGATCACAATGAGGGACGGATTAGCCCTAAACCCTTTCCTTTCTCAGCAGATCTAGAATTTCAAGGAAGCTTCTATCCCTCCTTTTTTAACACTAGCCAGAATGTCCAAGCTGCGTAATGGAGCAATGAGACCACTCATATAGTAGCTTGCAAAGAACACAAACACAAGGTTCCTCAGACCAACAGTTCTCAGCAAGATGTCATAGCCCTTTCAGAAGGGATATACCTGGAGCAACTCATACACAGCTCCTCTGCTACCTCTCATGCCCCACCTAAGAAAGTGCTTGAAAACCACTGTTTTGCCCTTATCACCATGGAAAGGAAAAAGCACCCCAAAAGGCAAAACAGAACAACAGCAGCATCCTGCACTTTAAAGAAATTATCTTGCTTTGCTTTTTCACTGCACAATAACATGCTCGCTATATCAAACCAAATAATAGCTATTTTAGCATCTAACGAGCAACACTGTGGTGTTCTGTCCCCTGGACAGCTTTTCTGTGCAACATGTGTTTTTCATTTCATGTCTCTTGTCAGGGTTTCACTCCCTTTCTTTCACTTGAACTCCAGAAGAGAAAAAAAATTATACAAAACCAACGAACCTGTGTTGCTGGTATAAATTAACATTCACAGCCACGAGGCTCTTTATTCAACTAAATATAAAATTAGCAAAACCAGCCCAACTATAAGTTGTTTGGTCTGTATTTGTTAAGCTGTAACACAGTCTCTGAAAAAAAAAAAAAAAAAAAAAAAAAAAAAGGTCTTCTGGTTGGTATTTCAGGCAAAAATCTTTAGAAGAATAATATTTTGATTAGTAACATGTGTGTTTTGAAAGATTAATACTGAACTCCAAAGGAGATTAAAATACGAGTAGAAACTATGAGCTAAATACACATATGTGCAAAAAGTTTTCATTCTCATTGAATGAAATATCTGGTTGCAAGTCATTTGGTTTTATTATTAAAGCCTTGATTGTAACTACTGTTGACTTTTTTTATTAACTGATATTTATATAAAAAAAATCCTGTTCTTGTAGAACCATTTCAGAGCATTACTAAAAAAACTTAATCTAGTATATAAACAGAAGTGATATAATTCTCTAATTTATTATGACATCTGAAATGAACTTCCAAGGGATCCTAGTAATTTTAGGTAGTAAACCCAAACACTGACCCGATCATTATTTAGTCTTCCAGGACTTCTCAGTCCCAGTAGGAAGCGAAGAACAAAGCAGCCAGACAGTGCCTCTCAAGAAATTGCAATTATTCATGCTTGCAAATGTGTTGATTTATTTCAGGGAAGCAAGCAATTCTTTAATTGTGCTGAACACAATTAGATTTTTAAATAGATGACCAGCTTCCTGGACCACTCCCTCATCCTTCTGCTGGCAGCTGGGCATTTGACAGCCATATGTTCCTAAGTAACTCCAGCTGAAAAGTGCAAATGCATAAGTAAATAAATATTACAGACTACACGCTGGAATTTTAATCTCAAAGACTGTTCTATTGTTGTTTTTTAAGGAAGTAAACACTCTGGTTGTCTGTGCTGCCAAAGCTTTCATTAGAGGATGCCATATCTAAGTGAATATATGATGATACACACAGATCCCCTTTAAATATACCGCTTTTTCACACCAAGGAAAAAGATTCTCAACTTCCTCTTAAAATTTTGATAGGCATTAAGATACAGAGACAGCAACTGCTCACTTCTGCTGAAATTTACTCCAACATAAAATTAGTGCTCTAATTAGATTCAAGTCAGAAGTTAACTATCATTTATCACTTTATATGTACTATTACAATGACTTCATGGTAACACAGAGCTGCAGCCACCAGAAGAGCTCTCACCTTGCTGTCATTTATACTTTTGTCAAACAGCTGAGCAGATTAGGAACAGTTACATCTAAATGAAGGCATACACACACAACTAAACACGCACTGTCAGACATAAGGGCAGACTTGTTTACTCTCTCAAAATCAGTGTCTTACTGTTGATGCTAAATTCAACATGACTACTCTTCACAAAAGATCAGGTTGGCAATTTACCAAGGAGACTGCTGGGGCAGATTGTTGGTGGCATACGTAAGCACCAAGAAATGGAAGCCACAGCATTTCAACTGAGACACCTAGAGAACGTGTCCTCCACCCAGCACAAACTTAGCAGCAGATCTCACCGCCCTGTGAAGCGGCACCCTCTGGCTTTCAAATCTTATGTATCAGCATCTGATTTTAAAAAACCAGAAGCTTGAATGCTGGCCATAAAAGACTGCTGCTCCCCAGTAGGAGGTACTACTCTAAGTAAAGACATGCGGCTGAACATCCTGTTCACATGACTGTCAGGGGAGAGAAACAGGCACAGTGAAAGGTCGAGGGAGGTTCACCTCTATCTTGGTGGTGCTGCTACCCTTTGACTGCGGACAACACTTGCTTGGGGTTTCAAGAGACAAGGGTACAATTCCTTTCAAGAAAGTAGCAGAGATAATGGCTCCATCATCCTACTCCACATGTAGATTTATCTGGTGATCCAGGAAGCACATCAAACGGAACTACAATTACTATTTGACTTAAAAGTGCTGAGGAACCCAGCATCTGCCTGTGACATGCGACTTCTGAAAGCTCTAACCTGATCCAGAAGAGCATACCACACCAGCATGAGCCCATACTTTAAAAGTAAATCTAATCCCACTTTCCAAGTCAACTATGCAGATAGAAATCTGAAGATGCTACACTGCAATCAAAAGAATGGGAAGTCCTGTATTTTTTAAGCAGAATCTACACAATATATTTAAAGTAACAAATACATTTTAATTTGGCTGTTACTGCCATTGTCTATCCCACTGTAGCAACAAATGTTGAAGCCCCAGATGGGTTAATATTTATGAGAAAGTCAGCAGAACAGGAAATAGCGTTTCCTGCCAAACTGTCTAAAAGCAGCCGTACCGTTAGCACTTGCACTTTGCTAGTTTATACTACTGTTATCTCGCAGACATACACACGCACACAAAAAATATCTCGTAAGCTGTGCCTGTGATAATAGCAACGAGAAAGTATTATTCTTTAGTCACGATTCAATTTTCATTTATTTTCATACCCTTAAGACAGATAAATATATTTTTAAATTGTCCTTGTTTAGTAATGATAACAGGATCTGTTTGGCATGCTGGTTATGGAGAACACCTGGAGCTCTGACACAGGCAAAAAGAATCAGACCACTGTCATTCTGCCTTATCTTTTTTGCCCTATATATGTTAACAGCAATTAAGCAAATGAAATCAAGCTGCCTATTACTTCCATGTATTTTTCTTCAAGAAAGGAAAAAAAATCTTCATAAACAAGAATCAGAGGAGAATGGTGTGCTAATGTGCTAGGCTTTTGGTACTGAAGGCACCCATCTTAATGTGGTGCCCCTTGAGGCACAGCTATGCCAGTATACAAAGTTGTTAAATCAAAAGCTAGCATTTAACTGGACTTTAAAATAAAATAAAAAAAAAAGAAAAGTGAGAGACAGCTCCAAAATGTAAATCACCCACCACACACTTCCCCCCCTCCTTGGCCAAGAACAGCAAAAGAAACACAACAGGCACCTTCTCAGACAGCTCCAGACATTTGTGATCCAAAGGCTCACCCTTACAACAGCCACAATTGAAAGACAAGAAAAATATGATGATCTTGTCATGAAATATTCCCATTTAGCATCATCTATCTAAGTACTAGTAACATTACAAGAAAATCTATCTAGTTCCACTGATTCAAGCCTCCAAGCAAATAAAGAGGGAGGGAAGAAAGGGACAGAGTAGTAAAAAAAAAAAAAAACACCAAAAAAACAAACCAAAAAAAAAAAGGGGTGTGGGATGGATGGACATGAGAGAGAAGATTCAGATTTCCTTTCATTTCTTTAGTTTTAATTCCTGTAATCCAACCACCCATGTAATGCCTCCTTATTTTTAAAGATTTCATCCCTTGAACTGTCAACAGTCAGTTGCTACATGTCCTTTTGTAAAATGGCATCTGTTTTTTCATGGCAAAATGGCAAGGCCCACTTTGCTGCTGTTCCTTGACAGTGATCTTCCTCTTAAAGCACATCCACCTTCACCTCTGCACCTGTCAGTAACACAACTGAGGCTTACCAGATGCAATGCAAACTATGCAAGATGGATTCGAGAGGTGCTGCTGGGTGATGTTAGAGCCACTTACATTGGCTGGAGCCACCACATTGAGCAGCAACCTCTCGTTGCTGCAGCATGCAGGTTTTATAGCTCAGTTTTTCAAGCTCCAGTCATAAGTCATTTGCTGACTCCCATTTTTTATCACACAAACACTTTCCCAAAATAAAGAAACTCACTTTTTCAAATCCAAATCCTTGCCAGATCCTTTAGGATTAGGAGTCTTGCAAAAAACACACTGGGAAATTAGTGGCAGGGCACAAAGAGCAGTGTAGTGGCCCTTACAGCTTATTCTGGCACATCTCAGTATCCACCAGCACGGAATTTAAGTGCCAAGTATCTCTGCTTAAAACCCCAAAAAGCACGCATATCACATTATTCCAAGGAAACAGATTTCATTCCTGGCAATTACCTATTTACCTAATTCTATTTAAAAATAGGTATAAATCTATTGATACATTCACACATCAAGACACTGCACTGTCTTCTATGCCGTACTGAACAAGGAACCACTGATACAGAAATTCTTTAAGGAAAGAGACATAGCAGAGTGGTTCTTCACAGAAGAGTCACTACCTATTATTTGAATTATATTTTATCTAATAAACAATCATTCAAGTAGCAATTATCTACACAAACCCATTTGTTTAATGTGAAACTTTAAAGCTAGGAGAAAGGCATATTACCAAAGCCAAAGACTTTACACTGGCAGTATGGGGGTGAGAGGCATAGCCAGACAGAACAATACAGGACAGCTGCTCAGTGAAGCCAAGGAGCAGAGAGATTATCAGTTTGAAAAACCGGCAAGGAGAATTCCTGGAACAAATGGGTTTTAAGATGGCCTGGATGGCAAGCAAAGATAGGGTGCCTGACAGACAACCGATATACTGTTCCTTGTTCTCACAGGAGCACTAACAGAGGCTCAGAGACAAGCGGAAGACAAAAAGACCATCAAGGACTGAGGACTGGAAGGGGCGAGGGCAGCAAAGCAGGGAGTGGGTAAACAGAAGAACGAAGAAATGCGAGTAGTATAACATTTAAGTGCAACAAACAGGCCATGCCTAGTCAATTTGAAGGGTTCTCATTTTAAGGGCAAATATAAAAAGAAAGAAAAGAGGAAAAAAAAAGGAAATAAACCTCATATCAAGGCATGTCAGTTGTGTCCTTCTGTACTACTGCTCATCCATGTTACTGTGATGCAAGTAACTTGTAACTCCCACTTGAAACCAGTCTGCAAATAGTTATACCCTTACCCCTTCTGGAGAAAGGATACCTGGAAGGCGGAAAGTATTTTACTGCCAACATCCACATGAAGCTGGAGCTATCATTCCTACATAAAAAAATCATGCCATCTTCTTCCATTTCCAAAATGAGAAGACTTAAATCACTTTGATTTGCCACGTTTCATGAGCTCCAATTCTTTTCTAAAGGCTACAGAAACATGTGAACACTTGGGTATGTATTTGAAATACGAAAAGAAGCAGCAGGAGGTTTCTGAAGGACACCTGATGGAAAGTTATCACCTACCTAGACTGCAGCTTTTCCTGTGTTTACAAGGGATTTCCTAACATCGCTGTTAAACCACAGGTTATTATTTGACCAGGAAAGAGGATAAGCTAAATTTCTGCTCACACATCTCCTCAATTTGTTTGGCAAGTTCTCCTAATTAACCTCCAAAACAGTTCTGATTGATTCCGAGGAAGCTATGAGGATAAATTCATGCAGTACTGAAGAGACCAGTAGAATTGAATTCTACTTAATGTTCTATGACTTAGTTTCCACCACTGCTTGCAATTTTAGCTGTTTAATGAAACTGTGTCAGCAGAACAGAAGCACCGTACAATCCCAGAGCTCAGAGAAAAACAACTGTTACTCATGTAAAAGGCAACTGATGCTTACAGTGAGATGTGAGCTTTGGAACAGGGAGATGCTTTTTAGTAACTTGCTTTCAGATGAGAGCTGTGTATGATATTGCACTTCTGCATTGTTACTGTAATTGCTCTTTATCCACTGTTGGAAGTCCACCTGCTACACATGAATGGAAGGAAAGAAAGTGTGCCTATATACTGACAATGGAGACGTGATAGCTCAGCACGTATTTCAGTATGCATTGCAAATATGTGACTACAAAAAATACAGGCCACATGATATTCTGGAATAAATATCAAAGTCTGCTCATTACTGTTTGTAATACTTACTCATCACTCCCTTTCTCTCTGCACACAGAATCAGAGGTGTGACCCAGGACTTGTTTTCCCAAGGTCTCTCCCTGTCAATACACAGTTGTTCTATATTTTGTTCCTGTATTTTGTTCAGCATAGCTTAAAAGTTCAACACCACGAAACAGTTCCACCCCAAGGATGTCCAGATTTTGGCCCCTAAACCACTTTTGATACTTGAGACCATTTTTGAGGCTCTTCAAACTAACTAAAAGTGGGGGGTGGGGGGAAAGGCAGCCAGGAAAAAGGCCATACATGTCTATCTTGAAAGACAGACTGATATTGCTACAAATACTGCAAGTTAATTTATAGCCTGTGAAATGCAACAAGAGGCATTCCTAACAAAAGACATCAAGCCTGGCACATGCTATGGTACTGGTACTTGCACAGCAACAGACAAAGCTTGCTCACAGGATAGACTCCAAAGATGATTTATCATCTAAACCAGCATAGCCCAACTAATAGTCCCCAGGCTGACTTCAGCCCATCACTTTCACTCTAAAATATTCAACAAAGTCTGAATACTTTGTCCAGGTCTACTCATAGCAAGGAAAGAAGTGCTGCATTTGCTTCCAAAGGGGGAAAGGGGGGGATATGGAGAACGGGCATCCTTCCCTCCCTCTAACTGCAAATATATCTTACACAATATCTGGACATGAGCAGCCTTTACTTTCTCTGTTCTGCTGGCTTGGACTATCCATCGGGGCTGCCAGAGCTTGCGCAGGGCTAAAAGGGCAGGAAGGCAAGGGTTGGAGAGAGGATAAGGAAGAAGTAGCGACAAGTACCTCACAGAAGAAAGGGATAGAAAAAGTAGTTTCAGGGTTAGAAGCCACTGAGATTCCATTACATGCCACTGTGGCCAGAAGACACCATGAGAGTCGCTCCCCTGCCTCTTCTCACATGCCTTCTCCCAAAATACTTGTTCTGTCATGTACCTTAGGGGACACAACATCTGCACACCAAAGTACCCCAGTGTGCTCATTTCCCCCTCCACCTCCCAGCTGCAGCGGCACCAAGCACACCCACAGTACTAAGCCAGGAGCCTGAAAGGGTCAGGACGAAGACATTTGCTCCTGTTCAGACACTCCGCAAAAGAGTAAGTGGTCCCAAATTTCTTTCCCCACCCCACTCCCCAGCAAGTACTTGCACAAGTATCGAAGCAGAATAAACACTCTATGAACACATTTATTACCAAACTATGCCATCGTAGATACCAATGATGAAATAACTCTAGTATCCCCCATGGACACGAACCTCAGTGCCCCAAGACCAGACGTGCGTCATGCCTGCATCAAAGCTGACAGGCAGTAAGGGAGTTTGCACTTAAAATAGAAACATGACACTTTTTATTTTTTAGAATTTCAAACCATGCACACAGTGGAGAGGGTATGTGTAAAAATCCAACAAACTAGATATAAGAGAGAACGGAGGGTCTGGGGCAGAACGGGACCAGCAGGGAAACAGCAGATGGGTAGGAGGGAGGGCGATCAGGGCAAAAAACAGGGAGGTGCAAGAAAAGCAGGGGCTTGTGCCCAGCATTCACAGGCGTACAGGGACAGTGGCCCATGTTAATCCCAACTAGGATGTACTTCAGAGCTTTCAAGTGATAAGCTTTGTACTGGTTCTATATTGCATTAATTCTAGTCATGCAGCAAACGTAGAAAATGGACCAGAAGAGAGAAAGGCAAGAGGATTTAATCTTGATACCAAGAAGAAATACAAAGAAATTGGTAAAGATGTCACAGGAAAAACTGCCAGCAACCACGCTGCAGCTCCTAAGGGATTCAGAGGAATTTGAGCGGGGAGGGCAGGAACTGAAATCCAGTAAGGTTTACAAACCCCTCAAAATTGTCCCAGAGCCTAGAAAAAACTCATATCACAAGATAAGCTTCTCACATTTTGAAAGTATTTTTTATTCAGACCATGCCAACCTCTTCCTCCAAACAAGAACCACCCACCCCCACCCCCCACCCCCCCGATCAATCTAGAACAAAGCTCACTGAGGAACTTGCATCAAAACACAGACACGCTAAACCCATAGTTAGTGTTCCAGGCACCTTTTGAATAAAAGATGTTTCTAGGTTTTGTCTTTGCAGAGCCATTGTGCTCCCCACATGGTGAGCCTTTAACTTAGTCCTAGGAAAAGCAAAGCCACGTGTTACGAGACATTTGAGAGCCCAGAAATTCATTCTTGCCTATAAATTAGAAGTGCACTCCTCAAAATTAGCTGACATACATCAGCCTACTCACAGCTGCAAAAGCAGGTACACCTAGCAGAAAACATACATGGGCAAACAATGCATTTCAATAATGACAATTTAAAAATTAAAATTTGGTCTAGTTAAGCAAGACCAAAAATTTTTTTTCCTTTTTGCTATGCTGAACATATCTAGTTATTCCAGTTTCAGAGAGAATATTTCTGTACTACTTTTGGTGATAAACTGTAAAACTTAAAAGAGGAAGTTGGGTTTTTTCCTCTATCATATCCAACTCCATTGCATTCATTAAATTTCATTATATCTACCTCATTTAATTTAGGTCAACATGTCAAAGTAACCTAGAATCATGTTTGCTTTAAGTCAGCCAACATTATTCTCAAAGCTGAAAAGCCCAGTTCAGACTCAGTGGTAGAATTGCCTTGTATTTTCTCCACACCGCATGAAGATGGAAGTGGAGAACTACATTCAGAATTAAGAAAATCACTACAGTGTTGACAGCTTACTAGATTTCTGCACAATGCATATACTACCAACTGCGCAACAGCAACAGTGGGAAGAAACTCTAGTAATGAGCTAATTGGTAATTAATAATGAATTAATTAGTAATTTTAAATGTGATACAGCATAGTTTTTCAGTTTTTGAGGTTTGAGGGTTTTTTTGTTGTTGTTGTTTTGGGGGCTTTTTTCAGTCTGCAGAGATAAAACCTTGTTTCACAAAGGGAGCAGAAGATTCTTGTTGGAGGTAGGCATCCATCTCCATTTCTCTAAATTCGCCTGGGATCCCAATTACAGTAGCTACAGCTCACATTGCTGTCTGCACAGTATGAACGCACGCATGTCACAAGCACATCCAGATTTCCTCATCTGATGTATTTTTATACAAGCTTAAATCACATCTACGTTATGTCATCTCAAAACATTACATTGTGTTCCAAAACATGTAATATTTGGGTTCTAGCTGAGAAGTAGCATTACAGCACCCAAGCAAAGAGGTGGATGTTAACTCCCAGAGTACAAGTTGGGGAAGAGAGGCTGGGCAGCACCATCCCCAGTGCTCCAAGGGAACTCTCTCCCTGTATTTGTAAAGCAGTGCGTAAAATTGAAAAACAAAAAAGCAACATCGACCTCTTGCCTGTGTGTGTCATGGGGGGAAAAATGGTGCCAGAGATTACAAGTAATTATTAAAAATATATCTTTAAGTGATGTGTTTAGGTTGTAATGAAGCATCATTGACATGGAGGGGGAAAAAAATAACCGACTGTTGCATTTGTAAACCCAACCTAAAAAAAACAAACAACAAAGGAGAGGGGAGGGGTGGGAAATAAAAAGACAAAAACCTCCCAAGTTTCTCCTGTAAGAGAGCAGCTCCGGAAGGCTTCACTGACACACATTACCATTTAGCACTAAGGCAGCTTGGTGCCCTCTTATTACACTGCTATTTGGAGCCTGTTTGTGTTCAGCACAGAAAGGAACAACGTGAGCAGAAGTCATTTACACTAAGCAAGCACACAAAGGGCAGGCAGCTCTCTCTCAGTTCTCTTACATTTTACAGGAGAGGGGAAAATTTGCCTATTTCAGCAATGAGAATAGTGGGGCAGACTATGAAACAGTCTTAACAGCCAGGCAAATTATTCAGCCATATGGAGCTGGGCAGCCCATGACAGGGATGAACTCTGAGAATATCATTCTAAGTTTTTTACTCTAGATTTACTGCATAATCTTGAGCAGTTACCTCCTGGTGTTTGTTTCTTGTCAACAAAACCAGGGACAAAGTTGGCATTTGCTAATATAAGAACACACGTTGGCATAAAACACACAGCAAATACAATCTAGCTTCAGAAAATTATTGCCGAGTTCTGCAAAACACAGGCAACCCTAAACTGGAAATATTACACACCCTGCAAGTAAGTCTTTGTTATTTGTGTAACAATCACATCTGTGTCACTATTTTACAGGCTTTTGACCTTGTGCTAGAAAAATTACAAACATGTTTTGACTTCTGGCAGTGACATACACACTGCAGAACTGCCTGTTATAAACCACAACAATATTAAACCTTTTCTCTGCCCAACTGTCCTCCTCCAAAGCCAACATAAGGCTTAATTTTCTGGATTCTCCTTCTCTTTTCTACTACTGTTCATTTTCTCCCTCTTCAAGCCCCTTTTTTAACCTTGTAAGCAAGGGAAAAAAAGTTTATGTGGCCTCTATAAACTGAGAGCATTTTGAGTTACTCAAGCTGACTCACTTCCCACGAATTTAAAACAAAGCGTTAGTCAAGTGACAGATGCAAAACAACAGTAAAAATTGCATTTAAATCCGAGTGCCTAGGTTTCCCTACCTACTAGATGACTGTCTGGGGTTTCATATTAAGGGCTTATTTGCCTGAGTTATTCACCAACCTGATGAATTTTTCTTGCAGCTCTCTTCGTTTCTTTCCTTCGTTTTATTGTCTTCTTCAGTCTCTCCTTCCCCACAAAGTCTTTTCTCTTTTCGCCCATTTTCTCTAATGCTTTTGACTTCTTTCTAAACCATTTTCTTCCCTTCTCTGTCTCCGCCCTCTCTGAGGCTCTCTTCCCTTATCTCCTCTTCCCCATTTCTGCATCAATTTAATCCCTGGTGCCAGTCTCAGATGAAGTTCCTAGAATTGCTCAGGAGAAGACTTTGGCCTTTTTGTCAGCATGCAGAGGAGGGAGCCCAGCAGCTGGAGAATGTGCAAGCAGTGCATTCTTGCCTGTGCCCTTTGCTTGCTTTGCCCTTACATCTGGGCTCCAGCAGCCAGCTGAAAACGATCGGATCCTTATCAGGGCCACACCACAGCAAGTGTCCTTGGGATACCCCAACTGAAGAATAGCTACAAAGTTACTCATCAGACACTTCAAAACAAACAAAAAAATTGCTGAGAATTGAGACTACTTGCAAGTAACGCGGGTCTGATCTTTGAACAGGTAAGGGATGTTGCATAGCATATTAATGAAAGATAAATTTTGGAATATAGTTTCACAAACAAGGTTCACATGTTAAATACAAATACAGACAACTTGTTTAGTACTTCAGTACTGCCCTGCTTTCACAGAAGGTTGCTAACATTCTAAATATGCCTGACAGGTTTGCCCTGACCAAAGCATAACATCTCAAATGAAAAGGCTTGCAAAAGCAGAACCACCAGCTTTAGGCTGTAGATAATGTTCCATTATGCCTGTGTCATGAACAAACTCTCTCTCCCTCAACCACCAAAATGGGATGAGGCTTTCACTCAATGCTTGTAAGATTTCTTCACCAGGCTATCACCTTGGCCTTAATCAAAAACCCCACAAAAATAAGAAAGAGCCAATACATTAAGAAGTCTTCATGTTAACTCCCAGAGTACAAGTTGGGGAAGAGAGGCTGGGCAGCACCATCCCCAGTGCTTCATAAAAATCTATTAGCTGGTCTGTGAAGTTTACAAGTACACATACATACAACCACACAGAGCCTATTTTGTATGCAGCACCATGGTATATTCACTGTCTGTATAAATGCCTTACTTTGGTTCACCGTGGACAAACAGTAGACATCAGAATATCCTCAGAAGACAGGAGCCATTCACAGGCCAGTTTCTGTCTTTGGAATAGCTCAGTTAACACTGCACCTCCTCAACAGATGAAGTTTTCAGTGTCATTCCATTCATCAGCCGATTCTCAACATGGAAGTCCAATTCAAGCATGGCCATGTAACAAGAAAAGGCCATACAACACCATCCTACAGTATAAGCACAGTCAAAGCTCTGTTATTATTATCCAGGGTACCAAGGCAGTGGGTGCTCTGTGAGGATGTAAACAATATACATTACTCTTCTTCAGAGACAACAACACACCTGTGGAGTCACAAAAAAGTGCCACAACAGTCTGTTACCTACCCAAAACTAGAAATATACAGCTACAATAGAGAATTTAATATTTCTAAAGAACATACCACATAAAATACACATTGGAAACAAACAGAACCTATTCTTTCAGGAGGGAATTACAGCAGCCCCAGGTAAAATAACAAGGAGAGAAACCCATTTTGTGGGGAAGGGAAAGCCATGTAACCCAGCCTTCCACTTGAGAGAGACAGCCAGTACACGGACATCGGACACCACAACTCTGTGCTTGGCTGCAGCGTGATGGAAAGAAACCGCTGCCAAAAAAAAGACACGTGGAGCAGCAGCCCAGTTCCAGACTGCTATTAACTTGTTTAAGTATGGAAGAGAGATGAGGAGCAAGGCCCCCCACAGCTCTTTTATAAAAACAGTTGTCAGAATACTTTATGTAAAGGATGAGTATTGCAGCCAGCAGTACTTTAGCCAAATTAATTGAGATATGGAAATAATAACCTAACAAAAAGTTTAGCATTACCTAAGCAACCAGCAAGCTGATTTCTAGGAGCACTGACCGGCCCATCCCTATTTTCAAAACTTCCAGTGAAATACTGCTGCAGCTACAGGCACAAACGAAACAACAGATAGATTAATTTCTCTTTCTTGGGCAAGCTATTCACTTTTCCTGGGCACTGGCAGCAAGCACTCAGACGCCAACTTTCAGACAAGACTCTTCTATTAAAAGTAACAAAGAATTTTGCAACAAAGTTTCAAAATACAATAAATTGTTTACCTTCTAGAGGATGCTGATATATTTCACTGACCAGTTTGGTGAATTTCCTTTTCTACATGGAAGCTTAACTAGGCACTTACGGAAACAACCTGAAGCACTGCCACATACCGTTAACACCTGATAGTGCCCCTCCTCCCTCCATCTGCGGAAGAGTTGTGTAATTAATGCAGAATGTTATTACTTGTGCCAAAACCCCTGCAGCTACTACCCCCTACTAACTAGATACATACATATATTCCACCCTCAAACTCCATTTCCATGTTCTGTCTTTCAGGGTGCCACCGAAGCTCCTCTTACACAGTACATCAAATCATAAACACCTGTACTTCTTCCACCCCTTTCCCCCTGATTAACACTGACTCTTCTTTCTTTCTACCAAGAGATTTTTGTGCTGAACGCTAGCAACGGGTTTTCCTGTGTTAAATGAATAAATCTGAGCAAAAGGAAAGGTAAAGTACGCAAAAGAAAAAGCAATATATTTGAAAACAGTAAAGAGCTAAAAGACACAACACTCCACTTTTCTCTCAGACACTTAATGTCAAACAGGCATTTGATCCCTGGGCTCTTACCAGACTGCTGAGACACAAATGATACCTACTGCAGGTGCTGTCACAGATCCTGACAGCCCAGCTGCAATTCAATACAGGATAGACACAAAAACAATACCAGAAGGCTTAATTCTTTACACTTTACACCTCTACACTTAATTCTTTACACCTAGTCTTTCCCTAGTCTGTAGCAGGCAGTTATTTGCAGACTGTTGACAGCAGCTGTGCTAGCTTTCAGGGTACTCCAACACAAGTCAGATTCAGTATAATTGGAATATAAGGTACTGATACACCCAGAGCAAGATGCGACAAGACCCAGTGCACCTCACTGAATACACACAGTCTTTCTCTTCTGCAAGAATATTCACTTATGGTACAAAAAAAGTCAGTACAAGTTCAGCCAGAAATTTCAGGTCCTGCAGGACTTTTCTACAGTAGCAACACAACAGCTTTACCTGAATGGCTGTGTCACCCCAGCTTCCACATGTGCAAGGCACAGAGGCCAGAGGAGCCTCCCTGGAAAATGTGCCTCAACAGACCTGCTGGCCCCAACACTCCATGGTATGGATCCAGAAACACCAGTCGCTGGCCAGCACAGGACATCACAGCTCCATGTGGCAGCCCCAAACCTGGCTATGGACAACCAGCAACCCCAGTTACAGCTGCCAAGGACTCCTCTGCCTGTTAGCCAGGATACACTGGCTAATTCTGCTCACTCTTAGTTAATGTAGCTAGAAAAGGTTTAACCCTGAAGATAACTGCCTTGTACTCTGGCATAAGGTATCTTATAAAAATTTGCCTTTCACAGGCAACATTACTGGCAACCCAAAAAAGGATGGTAAAAAGGATGGTATCTTCATTAAGTTTCCCAGAGCCATACATATTCAACACAGCAAGCAATCCAGACTTCAGAACTATTGTGCCTGCTGGTGAATAAAACGTAACATCTGGAAGTCCCTAAGCGCTCCCACTGCGCAGTATAACTGAAACCAGAATTTGGCCTGGCCTCTTCCAATCTTAACTGCAGTATCTTTAAAAGACCATCTTTGCAGATCTGACTGCATTTGCCTCAGATATCGAATCAAAGCCCTGATGAAATACAGCACCAGTATGTCTCATCAGTCAACAGGAAGTCAGACTCACAGAAGTGGTGGACGGTTTTTGCTGCCCCACAACTTACGTCTCGATGTTTTGAAGACAGATTGAATAAAATGCAACTGAAATGCATGAACAGTAATTAAATACTGTATTATTAAGTTAGCAGTGTAAGATCTATTAGCAACACTTTAAAAAAGTACTCTCCTCCAGGAAACCAGACCATCAAATTCAGATTTGTTTCATCAATCTCATTCTCTGGGGTTTTTTGCATCTTTGCAAGAGGCACAGCAGAGTAAAATATACTTGTAACAGAACTTCATTTCTAATACTTCAAGATGCAAGGAGACAATACAATAGTTTAGCTGGTATGTGGACTTAAATACACTCCCTTATGGGACAACTACTCAGCACAGTATCTGGGCAGAGTCAAACTACTGTGATAGTTCCTAGAACATTTCCACCAAAACTTCATCCGCAATTAACTGCCTGGCAATGGGCCAAATTCTGATCTCTTTGTGCCAAGAGGGCAAATCTGCTGGTGGTTCAGTTGTAGAGACCCTTCAGGTTTTGACAAGAGCTGATGCCATGTACAACCTTTGCAGCAAGCCAGGAGCGACAATTAAGTTTCTACCAAGCTTTCGCATATTGGAAGTTTGGTAAAGGCTTTATGAAGACTGTCAAAACTGACTGCAAAAGCACTGCAAGTCTAGTGGGGTAAAGGGAACAGCTCGCATTTGGTGCACAGATAGCTAGGAAGCATGAACTGGCTACTGCCTCCAAGTAGAGCAGCCGTTTTAGCGCTCACTGCTCTCTGCTTCCAGTGGGCAAGGCCTCTCAGAAGATGGAAACAACCCACAAACTTTACAGGAACATAGCTGCAGAATTATTTCCCATTTTATGCAGAGTGAGAACGCACTGCACTTAGGCACGGGCGTTGGATAAACTTTGATAAGCAATGACATTTCACTTACAACTTTCCCTCTTTCAGCTTTTTAGTCTACTTCAGTCTACTTCATTTAGTCTACGTTTTAGTCTACTACTAGAAAAGGAAAATATTTATCCGACCCACATGATTCACAGAAATGATATGCTTAATCATCTAAGAAGGAGTCATTCATCTCTCATAACACATAGCTCTAAGTGCAAAGGGATCTCAATATTAAAATGGTTAATGAATGACTCAGAAATGGCTAGTGATTTGAAAAGTCCAGTGGACGTTTCTCTGTGAACTGTAACAATGTCTTACATACCACCATGCAAAGGGAAAATGCTGGTCAGGTAGGGTGGCAACAGCTTGCAGACCTTTTGCGCTGTTCCACTGATGGAGAGACGTGGGGACTGAAGCCTTATGCAATGCAGTTTAGAAGCGTCGCTACCAAAGGCTAGGAGCTGTGTTTGTGCAGGGCTTCGGGCCCCCTTCCATGGGATTTCCAGTGGAAATCACCAGGAGCGCACCCGCATCTGGGTAGCTACGGTTATATACGAGCATGTGGGCGGTGAAGTACCTAAAAATCACGTGACCGACAGCTACTCGGCGAGCCGGAGCGCTCGGTCCCGTCCCCACCGGGCACGCCAGGCTCGCCCCGGCACCGACAGCCAGGTCCTCGGTGTCACTTCATCGCCCCGTGCAAAGCGCGTTCCGAAGAAAAGCAAAGCGGCGAAGCCGCGGGAGGCAGCGCGCCGGAGGAGGGCGAGGGACACCAGCTACCGTCTGTAGCGCCGGACCGGCGGGGCACGGGCGGCAGGCGCGGCGGTACCGGCCCGGCGGCTCGGCCGTGCGACCCCGCGCGGTGCCCCCCGCCCCGGCCGCGCCGCACGCAGCCCTCGGCGGCCCCCGAACGCGCTTCGCACCTGGGCCGCTGCCCGCCGCCCGCCGCACTCACCCGCTGCTGCAGCCGCCCGCCGGCAGCGGCCGCCGCCGCGCTGTGCCGCAGCTCCGCCGCCTGCCCCGGCCGCAGCAGGCTCCGCGTGAAGCGCCGCGTCCGCTCGCCGGCCATGGGCGCCGGCAGCCCCGCGCCGCGGCCGCCGCTCCCCGCCCGGGCCCGGGCGCCGTCAGGAAGCGGAACTGGGGGTTTCCCCCCCGCTCGCCCCGCGCGGGGGAGGTGTGCGGGGCGGGGGCCGCCCGCCGCCGCCGCCCGGGCCGCGGCCCCTCCCCGGGGGAGCGTCGCGCCCCCGCCGCCTTCGCTGGCCATGTGCGCCGCGGCCGAGCGCCCGCCCCGCACGGCGCCGCGGGGACGGCCCCGCTCCCGCCCGGCAGCCCCCAGGCGGCGGCGCGCCCCGGGGGCGAGGGGGGCCCGCTGGGGGGCCGGGGTGCGGCGGGGAGCCCGGGCGGCGAAGGCAGCCCTCCGGGCGGGCGGCGGTCCCCGAGGGATGCTCCCTCGGGAGGCCGCTGGGACGGGTTCGACGGAGGGAGAGCTACCTACTGCCGCTCGCCGGGGTAGGAACGCCGGCTCACCGGGCAGCCCCGGAGCCGGGCCGCCGGGTCGCATGAGAAACCGACTCTCTGGCCAGCCCCGCGGCTCCGAGCTGGTGGGAGCGTTCGCCGAGCCGCAATGGGTGCTGTGGTCCCTGCACCAAGTGGGGCTGGATGGCTTCCAGCCCTTCTGCCAGTTGGCGTGGCATCCCTGTGTTTCTTCACTATGGAAAACTCTGCCCATACACAAATTTAGCCATTTAAGCCCACAGAAGTTACACAATAGTCACGGCTCTTCCCCCAGCAGAGCGATCCTATCTCCTGTCAGTAGGAATACAGCTTTATGCCTTAACGCTAAGCTGTGGTGAGGAGAATACAAGATTGCTGTGAGAGCTGTGTCTGAATTTCTTCACACAAGAACACTTAGGTTCTCCTCTGCCATGCAGAGTCTTCACCACTCAGTTACACTGGTCGGTGGGTGACAGGCGGCGCCTGTGAGTGACTGCACATTTGAGTGCGTGCCAGTCCCTGTAAGACAAAACCGAAATAAAATCCAAGGAACTTTAGGTGTCATCCCCGACAAGGCGATGATGCTACAGAAGGGTGAGGGCAACACTTGAGGCTGCAAAGGTGCTCAGGCACAAAACCCCAACAGAGTGAGTTAACAGCTAGTTAGACTGTTTTATTAGAGTTCAATGTTGCAACAACTCCTGGCTTAGATCCTCACAGAGGAGCACGCTAGTTTGAGGCAATTGGCTCTAAGTCTCTGTAGGTACCTGTGTGCTATGAGTTGCAACCTCTGCATAGCTCCTAGTTCTCTCCTCCAAAACTTACTAAAGATACCAAAGGCAGCGATGATAAGTGGGCATCATAGTCCAGAGTTTAAGAATTCCTCTGCAAGGGAAACATTACCCAGTAAGGTGAACTATCTGAAGTGTTAAGTGCCCCAGAATTGGTTTAAAACAATTAAAGACACTACTCTAAATATTTCTAGCTTTCAATGGGTGTTACGTTGTAATGTCTTGGAGGTTATACTTGTTTGAAGCTAAAGCTCAGTAAGAAAGTACTACTGGATTGGGAAAGTCTTCTTGCTCTTGATAAATGTGACACAAGAAAATATTGAAAGATGGAAAAAGGAGACTCCATTCACTTTGCAGATAATCCAGATAAGGCTCATTATAGGAAACTGCAGCCTGATGTTGCAAAGAAGAAGAAAAAAAAAGTTTGTAACCTGAGTGACTCTAAAGTATTCTGCCTCAACACAAAGTTATAATTTACAATAAATTTGACTGCAATTTGTTGCAGAGAGCAGAGAAAACACATTGCATCTGTGAGAAAGAATGACAATTAACAGTTTCTTCCATGCAGTATGTGCATGTACATTCTGACAAATGATTTTAAGAAAATAATCACCATAATCCAGGTCAGGAACCTGCAGCCAGCTCTGCCTTTAGGCACAGTACTGTTGCCCCTGCTCAGATGTGGTCAGCTCTGTGGTCGGGCAATGACAGCCTGTGTTCCACATTACTTCTCTCTTCACAGCTATGCATGTGCAAGCTAAGGGTTGAGCAAATGTGCAGATACTTGTCAGTGAGCAGCTGGCCGCTTAAATCTATTACTAGACATCAAGAAATAAGAGAGCTAGCTGTTTCTGCATCAGAAACATTTTCAAGCCTGCAGGAAAGCAAGAAATATCCACAAATACTGAAACAATTAGCAAAAAAGGCAGTTTGATTAAATAGAACACATTTTTTTAATATAATCCTCTTAAGTAAACATTCAGCGATAGTCTGGGCAAGGAGCTTTGTCAATGATGAGCCAAGTCTACTGCCTCTGAAATTGTCATGCATAGTGCAAAGCACAGGTGTCCAGGATTTTACATGCAAATGGTTGTTTACCAAGTAATTATTATGCTAAATTAATTATTTTGGTTTCTTTCATAGTTCCTCTTTATTTCAGAAGTTTTTTAGTTTTCAGATTTCGACCAGTTGTTACACAGGGCCACTGTACTTCTTAAGAGTCTTTCCATTTGATTTCAGGTATCCCATAGTGTAGTTCTAGCATGACTGCTAAAAAAAAAAGTATGTATGTTATATCCTGTTGATTCTCCACCCTTAAAAAAAAAAACTGTTAGCTTGATAAACACATAATTAGCATTAGTAAAACACCAGTAACAGCAAAGTTGTAACTTTGGATATTCAGTAAGTCTTAGGCTGGTGATCCGGAGTTACAGAAACAAGTAATTCTTAAAATAAGAGTTTGAGGTCTGTTCTTTGTCCCTGAAATGGCCATTAATTTGATTAGTGAAAAAGTTGTTTCATATATCTCTAAGATGAAGCACACAAATTTCAATGCAAACATTTTTTTCCATTGACATAATGCCTTCCCTCAGCCCCCTGCCTCTTCTGTCACTATTCACAACCTGAGTTCTGTACCGTTCTCAGCACACACTAACTGCAAAATGAAACTCACTGCTGCGAGTTTCTATTATCTGAGCTGCAAAAGACGTAAACATACTGTATAATGCAGCTTCATTTTCTTTTTGGCTTTGAATTTCTTCCTGCCTGCAATGAAATGAATTCTCCTGTCCATGTGCCCTTTTCCATAGCTTCTAGAATAATTTCAAGTTGTCACTGACTGCTGATGCAGCCGCTTGCACAACATGGAATTTAGCAATCTCCATCACTATTAATAGCACAAGAAAGTTAACTATTTTAACATGATTTTAAATGCAAGTGCCTTTTAAGTTGGTTCAGTAATTCAGAAACTTGTAAGACCTCACTATTCACTTCCCAACTAGTTCCAAGTCCATCTGATTTATTACAAATGACAACATTGCACAGTCCTTAATGATTCTGCCACCTGCAGAACATGGCATACAACCAGCCTGCAGGCACCTACCCTTTACAGGAGGATTACAACTGCTCTTGAGCACAGTTCAATCTACCAAGGCAGAACAGCCTCACAGGACTGAGTGCTTTCTCCCTCTGTAGCTGCTACCTGCACTGTGTCTGGGTTACTTTTCCAAGACTTGACTTCCCTTGGCATTTTCATTTGACAGTGGGTGAACTTACCAAATTACCAAGGTGACACATCTATCTGGAGTTTTAACACCGAGCCAATAATGTCATAACTCAAAATAATAATAGAAGGAAATGAAAATATGCAAACAAGATATCTCCTTCAATGCTCAAATTTTAAAACTACAGAATTAATACTCTTGGAAATGCCTCTAATATCTACATTTATAGGTCCACTTTACTGTAAAGGTTATACTTTGTAAAAACAGCTTTTAGCTTAAAAGATATTTACTAAGAGAAGTAAGTTTCTAACACTTCAGCTAGCTTTTCCTTTTCAGTGTAGTTGCTTGAGTAGAGGCATCGCTGTCATCAGTAAGGCTATTTTAGCAAGGCAGGTAAGAGGGCCACAGGGTGGCTCTAAATATTTCAGGATTCTTCCTATGGCCTACCCCATGTACAGGTTCTATACAAATTTAATGATTTCTGCTAGATTTGTAAGGATGTAGGCTGATCACTTAAAAGATACAACTGACTGATAAGAGTGGAGCTATTAATAGTAATCAATTAACATGTATGCATATCTTTAATAATCAGGATCAAGTAGGTAATTAAGTGTAAACCTCAAACACCAGGCAAACATGTATCCTTTTTATAAGGACTTATTACTAGAAATCACACTGCTTTGTGTGATTTAGAAGATAAGCGTTGTACTTGTTTTACAGGCTCATCAAGGTCAGAGTATTTTCCCTTAATTATGGAATATCAGATCTGACCTCATATTTAGTTACATTGCTGGATCAAAATTCTTGTCCTTTTAGAGTGTTAAATATAAGATGTTGAGAAGAAAAGAACATTGCAGGAAAAAATATCTGCTGTATTGAAAGGATACTGTAGTATTCAAGTACACAATTTCAATAAGAACAAAGAAATATACATATTTAACAGTATGTCTGACAAGACAAAGGAATGCAATTAGATAAGTGACGAGAAAAATGAGTATATCGTGTGGATCTGACCTCATCCATACCTTTGAACAGTAAAGATACAATCCTACCACACCCCCAAATTTTATACTACAAGAAATACTTATTCATCCAAACCAGTTGTTTTGGGGTAACTTGGTTTTGCCTTGAGAAAAGAATGAGGCATAAATTGTGCATTGAAGTCAGGAGAAAAATCCTTGATCCTGTTGGATTAAGAGCAGGCATCCCCCCGGGAAAGAACAGGAAATATTCTTATTCCATTGAGGAACATATATTCTTGCAATAACACAGCAAGAAAAGTCACCTGTTACTTGAAGATACAGATGCAACATGACAAGTGACCTAAGTCTGCCTTTACAAGTGCCTCATGGGACAAGTGGAACTGCTATTTTAAAAGACAAAACTAATTACCATTGGGGATAAACAAGGAAAGCAAAAAAATTAAGGGAAATATTTTTACTCACAATTGTACTTGGTGTAAGACATGTAAAATGCGAGGTTGCATTGTAGTTATTTAATGACAAGAGGGCACATTCAGCATATGGCCTCCAGCTATCCCCCCACAGAAGCTGTAATGTTAGAGCTGCTTCTATTGAAGATTTAATATTTACTGACAGTTTTTATGCAGCAGCATTTGCATGGTCCTAAACTTGTATAATGTTAAACATAAAGGGGGCACTACCTAATGGTTAAAGCAATAGTCTGGACATCTGGGTTGATTCCTATTCTGCAGAATTTATCTTACTCCCTTTGAGTTTCCTCTGAAAGATAGAAAAAATAGCACTTTGCTACCTCAACATGGATGTAGTTTAAAGGTGTTCAAATGTTTAGTTCACAAGGTCCAAATGAGTAAGAAGGCTAAATATGGCTGTAAGTAAATATTTTTAGGAAAAAAAAAAGAAATTAGTCCTAATTTAATGTTAATTATTTAAAACTGTTTATCAGTCTCAGACATATCTGGAGTTTCACTAAAAATGTTCATCTAAATACTATATTCCATTTGCTGGCCAGCTGTACAATTCCCATTAATCATTCTCCACAGTAAAAAGGTTTCAATACTTTCTCCTTCAATATGGTACAAGTGCAAGATCAATAGTTTATAAGACATGCAGACACTACATTAAGAACAACATTATAAACACCTAGCTAGAAGATAAAAAAAAGTGCTTTCCACTTCAGCTGTGCAAAAGTAAACCCTTGAAATTGAAACAGCAGTATTAGCCTCTTAGGAGATGATACACACATGTATTCATGCACCTTTATGGAGCAGAAGCATTATTCAGTGATTCACAAGACACTCATCTTTTATCCTGCAAATGCTTTGGCATCCACAGGAGTACAGACACCCTTAAACACAGAATGCCTTTCTTAAGTATGCAGAAAATAACAAGTTTGGTGTTTATATGTTTCACCCTGCAACACCTGAAAAGTGGAGCCTTTCTAAGATTCATTCTTCACGTCCTCTCTCTGCAATGTCATTAGGTCCACTTAAAAAATTCTTTTAAAATTCTATCATGGAAGCTGCAAGAGAAATCACGTCAAATCAATTTCAAGTTTATCTTAATCACTGGATGACTGATATGTTCTCAATTTCAAAATATTTCTCCATTATCAATTACATTAAATATACATTGCCAAGAGACTATTTGGTATGACCCATACAATTTCTTCATGATTTAATTGCAACACCAAGCCACTTGTAAATAGACTGAGGTCAGCTGTCATGACATGCACATATCCATGTCATATTTTGCATTGGTGAAATTGCATATAATCACACAAACAGAACTATAGATCAAGCAGGCTTTACCTTTTAAAGTAGAAATTCTATCTGTTCCATGTAGCAGTTGGCAAGTGTGCATCATGATAACTATCTCTTTAGTTTGAAAAACAAGGAGAAATATCAAATGAGAAATAAGAGAAGCTTAAGGTAATTCCACATAATCACAATCTTCATTTAGGAATATTCAGAGAATCTTGAAACTTCTAGTAAGAGCTCCACCTGTAAAATTTTCACTATACTTATAGATGATACTAAAGGCAAGATTAATTGTCTTCAAGCTATTAATTCTCACTTTCACGTCCCATACCTTGATGGCACATATTCTTCTTCCACAGTAAGCATATTTTACCATTTGTGGAAGTCAACCAGGTCAAGAACCTGACCTTTCCATTTTTAAGTGCTGTTTTTCCATGGTACACTATACAAAGTGTACTTGGCATTGAGGACTGCATTCCAGGAGACTTCTTTTTCTTTTCTAAACACACAGTCTGCTTGATTTTTCTATTGCCAGAAATTATTAATATGAAGGGTCTCACAACCTCTAAATTTTGTTTTAAAATTCGTTCAGCCTGCTACCTCACAGGTACAAATTCCCAATGGAGATGAACTGGGGTGGGTGCCGAATGCAACCACAATGGAATGGGTAATCCTCTTCGGTGAAAGCTGGACGTTTTCCTTTTTACAAACAGATATTGCACAAATCTCTTTTCCTTCATGAAAATATAGAGCACATAGACTACAAAGTCTATGGTATAAAAATAAACAGCAAAACCAGCCAACTTCTCTTTACCTCTGCCAAGCCTCTGAGAATCGCACATACACAAATGCAGTCAGCTCCTTTGGAAAGGGAGACAATAACCATAACCAAAGAACAAAGCAGGCAATACAAGTAAGGCAGAAAGGCCAGTATATAGCTCAGTCATTTTAAAAAGGTGGAAGCAGGTTTCAATAGAGTACAGGTCCAGTTCAAAGCAGTAGGAAGTAAAGCCTGAGCCTACTGTTGTCCTTCATGGGGTGGTTGGGTGCGGTGCAGAAAGATGCCTATAGCAATGTACGGCTGCCAGGGCCAGCAGCAGCGGTGGGAAATGGCTACCTTGGAGACTGCAGATTCTGCATGGCAGAACATGAATGAAGAGGATAAATTTATGGGACATGATTCAGTACCTTCTTTTGGCAAGGTAAGAATTTTTTTTGTTCCATTTAAGAAAAAAAATGAAAGAGTGGATGCAAATCTGCCTGCTAGAGTTTGCAGGCAGAGCACTTCACTTGTGGAGGAGGTTAAACAGGGAATGCATCCCACCAGCTTGTGCATCCCTAACTACAGCCAGGAACTGCAGCAAGTGGCCTCTCCCCTTACCTTTTGCCTTCCTCCCCCCATCTCCCATTGGTAAATTCTGCCTGCACGTGTGGAAAAATTGTCCTCAAATGTCACAAGAAAAGCAGAGGCCTTCCCTCTGCTCCCTCTGAGACTGCTGTTCTACTGCCATGCTAGAAAAGCAACTAGGACCCACAGCACCAGCCTAAGCCCCCCTGACTGTCAGGCTGTGCCATAGCAGGGATTTTTGCCTTCAGCATGCACAGTGGTGGGTTCTTAAAGCCTGCTCCTTAAAGCAAAAACATGGCCACATGTGGTTTTGGGGTAAGTTTTGTTCTCTATTTCTCTTCCTGACTCTCACACGAAGTGTTTGGAACCACTTTTGGTTACATGCACAAACACTAGCTGTGAGACCAAGTCTCCCCACTCACTTTGCCACCAAAATGCAAAAAGATTTAAGGTGCCTCCCACAGCCCCTCTGGAATCTTGTCCGGAAACTGCAAAAATGCCTTTGCCAGAGATGACTTATTTTTGGAAAACAAAATAGTTTTGAAGAGCAAACTGATGTAATCTAGTACTCTGTAAAACAACCAGACACCTGCATTTGCCAAGCTAGAAGACTCTTGGGCTCACCCTCACTTCTGAGTTAGACGAATTGAACTAAGTGCTACACTATAAACATGTGTCAGAAAAAAAATGTAAACAAGTATTCTGAAATTTACTTCCTAGAAGTTTATTTTGTCAAAGGTTGCTGCTTTGTTCTTCCCTTAATCGGAGAGCTTGTGAAATAAAAAGGGAAATAATCAAATTATCATCCCTGTCTCCTTCATATCCAGTTACAAACAGGTCAAAAATACAAAAAATCTCAACATTTCTCAAGGATGTTGGCAAAAGAAACAGGGGAAAAGGTCCTCACTGAAGAGCAAACTCTTTGCCTAGCAGTTGATTATAACTAATTTATGTAATTAAAAATCTGGATTTTAATCTAATTTTTGTGAGTTTAGAAGCTGCCTCTGTGTCAGATTTGGTTGCACCATATAAATATTTAAAGTTTGTATGCCTTTGAGCAATCAATTGCTATTTAAAAACAGCAACACTAGAATGGCAATAATCTTACTTTTAATTTAAATTTAGATACAATCACTCATTTTAATTTATTATGTATTTTAAACAGAAATCCTTTTCACCTATGCAGCAACAAGGTCAATTTGAGGTCAAGCTGAGATTGTAACTCATATAATGTAAATGAAAGCAGCAGGTAGTGTGAGCTTATTGTACACTGGAAAATCTAATATCTTCTTTCTGATGGATTTCTTAAATCTTCGGGGGTGTATGATAACATCTATAAATAGAAATGCTAATACAGTAACAGAGAACAAAAATACTAAGACTATTAGGAAGTGATCTGATATAAAATGAAAGCAGAGATGGGCATGATATCTGCATAACTTCTTATGGAGTCACCTACCCAAGGAGACCAACTGAAAATCTGAACACGATTGCCAACGTCAGTCAATGCAAAATTATTCCATCCCACTGACTGCAACAATGGCAGGTGCCAACATCTCTCTCCTTTCTCTGTACTCAAAAGCATTCAACAAGATGGATTAAGAAGTACTCTGCTTAGGGTAACTCTATATACTTCATGTAATTAGAGAAGAGTGTTAAAAAACTCCTGCAACTGTACTCTAAAGCTGTTATCAGATTCTTGATTTTAGTTGGTAGTAATGACACAACACATTATTGAGACTGCTCAAATCTCATTAATGGGACTAAATCCACTGATTTTACTGGACTTTGGCATTCTCCCCCGCATAAGCAAAAGGATTCCAACTTAGCACAGACATACATTTTTAATATGAGAGAAAAACTCTCTCCTGAAATGTACACATGCATTCTCATTCAATTTCTATAGAAATTAAATTAATGTGGCAGGGGAAAGATGTGGCTATACCATTCAAGAGAAGATTTTTATACTAACTACCACTTTCTTTTATCTATATGCTACCTTTTGCTTTGCCATCTGTGCAGTGGAACAAAGAGCCCCTCACTTCCCCAAGTGCAGAAAACAAAGTAAGTTTAACATATGGCCTTCACTGTTACTTGCTATAATCAAAACAGTCAGATAGAATGTTCTTGGTCCAGCTTTTGCCCTCAGCACCCATGATAATAAGCCACCTGTTTTTTACATTTACTTACTGCAACATTTATTATCAACTATGACAGATATTCCCAGCAGGTCAAATCACTGTAACATCCAGGTCTAAATGAGGTTCCACTACAGTCCCACTGTCTCTCAGCAGTTTATAAGGTGACAATCAACTGGGAATGACTCATGGGTAGATCAGAGACAAGGGAATAGAAATGAGATGCTTCTCTCCTAACCACACCTGGAGAGCTGATGGGACTAGGAAAATGAAAATACTTTGGCACTGCAGACAGCAGGTGAAGTTCACAGAAGTGTAAAAAGCAGACCTAGATGCTGAGAAGGTGCCATTTTCATAAACAATTGTTCTTAAAAGATAACTACATTTGGGAAGCTGAAAAAAGATGCAACTTTAAATGTCTTAACACTAAAAATATCAGAAAACATGAGTATTACATTAGTATACTACCTGGGATTTGATACTGCCCATGCATGCAGGCATATATTGCCTGTGTATTTCCCCTAGATCAGTGGGCTGAGTAGCCAGATATCAAATTCTAAAGTCTTTTGCATCAGCATCTGCCTATATGGAAAGTTGTCCAGGTGGCTTTAGCTGTGCCTCTGGGCCCACCACAATTAGACTGCTGCTCTGTTTTCTGAGCTGCTTGGTCTTCCTTAAGGCCATTTCTTCAATTTCTCTTTGGAATAAGACATTTACTCCTCACTTAGCCACAATATGACACAGATCTGTGACACTTAATAGCTCCTTTGAGAGATAATAAGAAAAGCATCAGGGGCGAACGTCAAGATTACTTTTATGACTAGAATGTAATTATTTGTCACTAATGGCACATTAATAATTATAGTTCTCTGAATTCCCAGTTTAACATGCAGGGAGTCCCAGACTGTGCCCTTAAATGTTGTTTTTATATGGACCCCAACAGCTTAAAACTTCTAGGCCCAATTTCTCATCACATTACACTTATAAAGAAGTGGAATGATGCATGCAAATCAGGCATAACACATGCCATAAACAAAAGCGTGGATATTACCTGTCTCTCCCTTCTCCATAGGTTCACACTATAAAGTCCCTTTTCAAAGCTCTATCCCTACCCAGCTTTCACTTGGGGTGGTGACACTTGAGTTTTTGCCAGCTGATTAGTCACAGGTGGGAGGTAAGCTCTGCCCCTGTAAATGCTTTCCCACCTATAGGGCTAAGTTACAATTAGATGATTAAGCCAGAAACAATAATAATCCATTAACACTAAAACCCCAAGTCACTTGTCATTATTTATTCCATTTTACATTCTCTCTTTTTTCCTCAACTTGCCTCAGCTTAGGTAAAGAAGTCTTTAGGTAGGAAAGACATGTATGGTCATAGGGGTCATAAGAGTTCATCTAGTTTTACCTTCCTTTTTGGAGGCAGGGTCTAGGATATCTCCAAGGCTTTGTATTATGTCCTTCCCTCCACATACCCCCTGCCTTTTTTTCTTCCTGGACTAAACTCTCTAGTTTTTCTAATCGCCAAGACATTTGCCTTCACAGTAACACCATCTTGGTGCTCCTATTTAGGTGCCAGACACTCCTGCATCTTTCTGCTGCTTGGCTAGTTACTCTCCCATTTCATATTTCTGCGTTTGATTTCTCTGAAATGCAAAATTTTGGACCTGGACTGAATGTCAAGAGGTGAATTTCATATCAGTTCTTAAATTTCTAAATAATATATTTGCCTTCTGCATCAAAGCACTCGCAGACCTTCCCTGCACAGCATCACCTACAAATGTTAACAGATAATGTTTGTTCCATTCTTATGTCACTAGCGAAAACGTTAATTACAGTTAGGCTGAGGACAGTGCTCTCTTGAAATTTCCTCCTGTTTCAGCAAACCAAATGATACCTAACCTTTGGACAGTTTTCAACTGGTTGTGTACTCAGCTAATGATTTCATCTCAACCATGCTGCCTTAGTCTGTTTATGAGAATGTCATGTGGGAATGTGTTATGAGTATGGCTCATATCAGATGTAGCACAACCCTGCTCTGGAGGGCCAGTTGGTCTGTCAAAGAAGAAATTTCACTGTCTGAATGCAAATGTTTTGACAAATTATTACTTAGGCAATCTGGACTACACAGTGCACAGAGAAGAAACAAGATGAAACACCCCAACACCCCTCCTCTCCCAGATTTACAAGCCTCTCCTCTTCTGGGTAATTGCCAGTACCTCTAGTTTTTCATACTCTCTCTGTCTCAGCCCTTATTTGATTGCTGCACACACCAAAAAGGTAACAGTATTTCAACTTTCTATTGCAGCAGCAAAATAGAGAGACTTGAGGTCATAGGCTCCTGCCTTTCCCGTGTCCTGTGATCAGCCTTACTGCTCAAGCCCAAGTGCAGCTCCAACCCCCCCCTGCTTTTAAATAACAGACACAGTCACATAGTCATAAAGGACTGAAGAATCCTCAGGAAAAGTGGAAGAGTGCTGCAGACTGGCTGTGATGTCTTGGTGCACCGCAGACACTCCAGTCTGTAGGCTGGGTATCTCAACCCCAGTCAGAGATTGAGGGCATTATCCTGGGAGAAAGGGATTCAGATGAGCTCACCTAAACAGTGAGCTGATCCGAGAATTGCAGCGTTTCAGATGAGTGCCCTAACACTGAGCTGCTGGATAAGGTGTGCATGCTATTTCTTTTCACTGCTGAGGGACGTTCTTCACAACAACCCTGCCCTAATCTGTCAGGCAGACTTGGAAATTACCAGACTGTGCTCTGGAGGTGAATCAGAAGGATGCAGACTGTGAATGCTAAAAGGGTTTAAGCATTACTTTTGTGCACTGGTACTTAATACTACCTAGAATGAGATACTCCAGGGCATCTCAAGAAGTTAAATTTTGATGACTTAGGGCACCAGTACAAGTTTAGACAGCAGCAGGAGACCAGCAGAGTCAAAGTCTGAATTCTAATTTTGTAGGTAAGTAGCAGCCATGTACTTCAGCTTTAAATGTTGTTAAATCCCATAGCTGGTCAGTGGAACTCTTATGCTGTGCCTTCTTTGTCTCATTTGGTGGAGGCACGTAGCAGCTTTTAGTAGACACTTCAATAAATCAACATTTTGAAACAGGGTGAGGAATTTCAAGAAATGATAAAACCCAGTCAGATCCATATCCTTCCCAATGCAGGGTAAAAGTTCAGAGTGGCAGCAGAGGCCTGGAGAGGGACAAGAGAGTTAGGCACTGGTTCAAAGCAGTAAAATGGGCAGGAACATCTAATCAATGAGGTACTTATCCAAAGTAGCTAACAAAAGAGATACAGCAACAGACAAAACAATTCTCGTAGAACTGTTTCAAGGAACAGCATCAAGGAACAAACAATACAAGTTTGTTACCTTCTTGTTAAGGTCAAAGTCTGCCTATTTTACAATGAAAGCTGAGCACATCTGCTATTGAGGACACTGCATACTCTTTTTTTTCCACAGTTTGTCGCTAGCACTAGATTTGCCCAAGAGTGGGAATAGCACAAGAGGGCTGAAAGGAGTCTTGTACAGCCTAGCTACTCAAGAGCTAAAGCATTGATCATAACAATGCTTAAAGTTAAAAGGCATTCAAGTTCCTAGAAACACTATATTTCTGTGTCTGGAAAACAGTGCGATTTAATATGCTGGTTGAAGACTTCTATAATTAAAAAAAAAAAAAAAAAAAAAAAAAAAGAGTTCTGTTGAGAGATGAAAGCAATAGCACAACAAAGGGCCTGGAGTGAGCCAATTTCTATTAACAATGGAGAATTCAGAATTATGATGGAAAAATATCAAATACAGAAGTCTTGCATGCTTAAATGCAAGGGTGAGATCCTGTACTACACAACCGAGAGAATGTGGTCTGTTTCTCAAAGATTTTCTATCATGTGATTTAGATACCTGCGCAGGTACCCTGCCAGAGAACTACATCCAGTTTATAGAGGCATGATAGAGATCAGTGTTCATACAAGTGTTACAGTGTTATAACATTTACTTAGTATGTTCCAGTACTGTAACATTTAACTATTCCTGTACATGAGTTTTGGATCAAGGATTTTGTCAGAGCCCCAAAAATATACCCCCTTCCCACACACACTGTCTTTACGTATACATAGGATGGCAACATTCAAGAGTTGTCTTGCAGGAAACACAGACATTGGAGAGTAAAGTAATATACAATATGCTGAAAATAAATAAAATTTTAAATTTTTCAAATAGTAATATCACATAATTTAAAATTTTACATCACTTTCATTTAATGTTGGGGGAATAGTCACACTGGTTAGAATTTGGAACATTCTGCGACTCTTTATCTTGCATTAAACTCAGCATGTCATTGGGTAAATTGGCCCTGTGGACATCAGTTTGCTGGTAAGAGTGTGACATGTTTAATGTTTAGTTTTATACTAGATACCACACATTAGTCATGGTATCCCACTTCCTCCCAGCCTTTGCTTGCTTCCAATTATACTTGACTACTTCTAGTCTGTATTTAACCCTCCATATTGTTTATTGTAGTATTTAAACTGGTTGTCCACCCTATGGATACAACAAATCATCTTCTTGGCTTTTCATCTGATGTTTTCCAACTTTCTTTAAAGCTCTGAAGCTACATACACATAAACACAAATGCCACATGCACACACATGCAAGAGAAACATCAGTTTTTAAGTCAGAAGATAACGTCAACAAGGTGAAAAACAAGTGCATCTTGTTGTTCAGTGGGCATCTCCTCTTAACATGGATTTATATGAAAAAATAAAAGTACTGTATTCTCATAATGACCATTTGGGAAATTAATTTCCTGTTTAGGTATGGAGGGAAGACTTGAAGGCAGCAAATTCAGTTTGGAGCTCCAGCCTTAGCATGGATTTTTCTTGCAAATTCTAATTAATTACTTTGATCTAGACCAAAAATCCAGTTAAAAACATAGGTGTACTGTCACAACACTCTCCAAACTAGCCAGCTGCAACAAGGTCCAAGGTCTTTTACTATCTCATACCAGCATACTCTTCATACCAGTCTCTCTGCTGCCTTCTCCTAATCTCTCCTCACCCAGGGTGAGCTCGCTCTTTCTCTCTTCTCTCTGCTTCTTCCTCCTCTCTCTTCCTCAGCTACTCTCTCTTCTTTAGCTGCCCAACCTCTTACCAGACCCAGCCACAGCTGCACCTTATCTACATCAGCCAACCCACCGCCCCTGAAGCCAGCCCACAGCTGTATATTATCAATGTTAATTAACCCAGCTTCATTCCTCTACACTGTACTACTTGACATGGAATACTTCAGCATTCTTGCAGAATGCCAAAATGCAATGATATATTCAGTCTTGTGTGTGTTCTCTTTCTGTATTTTCATAGAAATCAGAAATATTTTTGTACAGTGGTTGGGCCTTACCAAAACATAGAAGAGTTCCTGCTGCTTAGAGTATAGATAGCCAAAGGAATGGGAAACGTGGGTTTGAAATCTTTCAAGAAGGGTAAAAACTGTTCCAATCTACTATTTTATACACAGTCAGACCAAGTGCAAAGTGCCAAAATTGTTTTAAAGAGAACAGTTTAGGACAAGGAATTCTTGCACACCTTTTGTTTAAGAAATAAACACTTAGCCACAACTGAGTCTGCTCCAACCAACATATACTATATGTGTTCTAAGAAACGTACCATTAGACACAGGCAGCATTATTAAATTAAGCAGGGCTGTCTGTGTTGCTTAGATTCTTAGGCAGCAGTTTGGCAGGGTTTGCAGGATCACAACTGTGAACTTAAATCACCTGAGCTCCACCTGGTTGCATGATGGGTGGCAAACCCCTTTTTGGGAACCAGCTTTAAATTCCTGCTGTGTTCAAACACAAGTAATGGTCAGTGGTCCCTCCAGGAAAAACTCCGCTGACTTGGATTTTAACAAGCACAGTGGTGTTATCTCCCAATAGCTCCCAAATACAATAGTGTTAATAGCTCCCAAACAGACAGAGATTTTAAACTATTGACTTGCTGTTTTCATAAGAAAAGATGGGAAAGAAACAATGGTTTGTAGTACCACAACAGCTTTTTCAGAATGGAAAGCATTAGAACATTTATCTATCTAGAGTCAGCGGCCTAGAAAAATGCATACATCACCTTCTGTGCCAGATTTGCTGCATAGTCTTAAGGAAGGTATAAGCCATTACCAGTCAGTCTACCCACAAGCTTTGCATTTACAGGACATCTTTACCTCTTAGGTACCATTTGCGGGTATTCTTTTCTTTCACAGACTTTAATTTCTACTTATTTCCAAACTTAAAATCTAACCCTTTCTCATCTTTTCAGAAGTCAAAGTAATATATCATTTTGCTAGTAAAGTGCACAGATCATACTGGGAGGGAAAGCTGGGCTGGGTGCAGGGCTGCCACAGTGAGGGGAAGAGAAGTCCTACTGCCTTCAGAAATAGGAAAGGAGTAACACTTGGCACAGCTGCAGTTGTGGGCTGGCAGTACTCTGTGCCTGGCTGTGACCTGCAGGTTCCCATAAGAACAGTTATTTCATAAGAAAGTGAAGAAAGGCAGAAACCATGAATTTTAAGGTCTCTTTTTAGCTTCAAAACTTGTGCTTCCCAGAGTACATTTCTTTCTTCAGATTCCACAAGTTTGATCCAGCAATTTTCCTCCTTCGCAGTCTTAAAAATGCTTTCCATATGTTTTACATTCTTCTAATATATTTTCCATCTATATAATACATTGTCTATCCTATTACTATTCAGCCATTTTGTCTAATCAGCAAGACTCTCTCTGATCCAATAATTAATTTGCCACCATCAGGCTCAAAGTTCTTTGTTATCTAGAGTACTCCTATTACTAAGAGTAATTTGCTAATATACTAAAGTTAGCACTGCAGACGCTGGTCTCCTCGCTTTTGCAATATTAATTAGTAAGAATCATATTCCACAAAGCTTTAGGTTACAGTTGCCCCAAAACATATGCTTATAATTTCCTCCTGGGTTGAAACTTCTCCAGCATAAATTATTTTCTTGTGATCCCAATCTGTGTAAGCCCAGGACAGTCTGAAGTATATTGGATTGCATTTGTTTCAATTTAGAAGTCCTTGTTGATTAATAGCTCTTAACTCATCTCCTCACACAATTTCCTCCAAGTATTCAGATAATCCATCTTCCACTGCCAGTGTTAAATAAAAGCATCATCTTCCCTTTACAGAATATCATGGAGAGGTTCCCACTCCCCAGAACTAATACAATATTTCATACCTGTCTCCTAGCTGTCCTTACCCAAGCCATCTACAGCCCAATGAGCTTCTGCTCCCAGATCATTCCCCTTCAGGAGCTTTTCATCCTCCAGACCATTCTGTGCAGGACAGACACTTAGAGATCCTAATAGGGAAAGAGCTGGTTTACTCTGGTTTGGTTATTGGTACCAAAACTAACAGGGAACATCTCAGGCTCAGACATAGAAGCAGGTGGCAGGGCATGGAAGGACTGTGAGAACAGAACATTTCAAGCATGTCCTGCCAGCGCCTGGCTGTTTTCCAGACCCACAATGATTCTGCAGCTACAGGCACACAAGGTCTCCCCGTGGAGCACATGATCCATAAACCACTTCCTTTATGTTTCCTTGCAACTTACTGCTTTCCATACTTAACACAATGCCAGACAGACATCTTAATAAAGCCTCTTGGACAGGTAGACTTTGGCTTCGGTTACATGAAGGAGGTCTTCAGAAAAGGAATAAGGTTATATGACTTATCTTGAGTGGGGTCAGTGGGTGGGCTGAGCCAAATGCCATTTACTAGTAAGCCCATTACAAGTAAGGCTCTCCCTGGGCAATGGCTCTGGACTGGCGGTGAGGTCTGATCGGTGTGAGCGCTAGGTCTGGAGACGGTGAGCTGGGCCTGTGTGAAATGCTGAACACCCTCATCTCTGACAGACCTGATGGTCTGGGAAAACTGGCACAGGTAAGGATCAGCGGAGGGGATGGCCTGTGTCCGCTCCCTGGTGTGGAGGCAGGCTGCTGAATTCTCCTTTCAGGCTAAACGTCAAAATGCTTCTTCACTGTTTATTTTCTGATGTCTGTTATAAAAGATACAGAAGAATATTCTCATTCTCTGACTAATACTGAGTGTGTAGGAACATTAATCAGCTGCAGATTTGGCTCTGCTATTCCAAAGGCCTTCACACAAAGGCAGGCATTACTCAGTAGCACTGTGGTGGATTTAACACGTAAAAATTAGACACAGGGCAAAGACCTTCAGTTCAGATTAATGATCTCTGTGTCCCTAAAAGGAGGAAATTTTTTAGTTCAAATGTAAAGGACATAATAAATAAGACAGTAGAGTACTTATGAGCTCCCTCTTGAGGTCTGAGGCTTGAAGTTGGAGGTGGCTCAGTAGGTTGGTGAAGTCAGAACACCAACATGAGAGCGACACTTACCTTTCTAGGTTTTTACGTCAAATTTTTTCCTCAGCTCTCGTGCAAGCACACTAAACTAGAAAGCATGGCACCCTCTGGAATCAATTTCTTAGCCTGTCATTTGGGAACTGTTTTAAATGCTAAAAATCCCAAAGAAGTACATGAAGGCAACTTCTGGGAGACTGTGAACCTCCCCAGTTCTTTGACTAACACGGATTTCATCTTGAACAGTAACTGGTGTTCTAGGCTGATCCTGGGAGTGTGTGATTACCCTCCACGAGCAATGAGGCTGAAGACCAACTTGGTGACTTGCAGACTGGCATCTAACAAAACTTGCAGAAACACTGACCATAAGTCATTACTTCCTGCCAGGCTGTGCATCTCCCACGGGGCCGTGTAAGTGTGGTCCCAAGGGCTTTCCAAGTGTGGTCATAAACCACAGCACATGAACCATTAACAGCCACCTCTCCAGAATCGGCTCTTTCATCAAGTGCTTTGGAGAGCCTTGATTCAGGGATGGACTCCAGTCAGGTACCATGTGCAGACAGTATGTAAAGAAAATGCACTGGACTGCTGGTGTAGTCATTCAAAAGCATACCATAAAGCACAGCTACCTGGGGGCGTAGATCTAAACCACCAAGTTCATAGTTCCCCTATGTCATTTTCCTATACATTTTCCTTCCAATCATATACTCAAGCTCCCATCATCATCTGGACCTATCAGCACATATAGTATAATTCTGAAAGTTGAATTTGGATATTTCCCCATCTACTTATCATCTCTGGACAGGTGTCTGTGGTAGATGTTTGCTAGGTATTCTGCTTGTTAGTCTTATCTTAACATTTACTAGTCACATTCTTAAGCACCCATCATTTCAGCTGTACAGCTATAACAGTTATCTTGTC